>NC_090375.1:13953811-14269341 GCF_036365525.1 Heterodontus francisci | reverse complement strand
TTGGAGTGCAGTCATTGGCATATTACCTCAGTGTTGACCACCAAAGTCTAATGGTGCAGGTGCTGCTAAAACAGAATGGTACAGCACAGAAAGAGGCCATGTGGCCCAACATGCCTGTGCTGATTCTTTGAAAGTGCTATCCAATTTATCCCACTGCTCTCTCCACAACCCATTTGACAAAATAGCAGTGCTGGACCAGGTGCTCGTCGGCAGTTTCCAACACAGATTTCAGATATCGGAAAGCTGTAACTAAACAACCAATTAAGGTACCAACTGACAGATGAGTTCCAATTAAAATTGTCCATGTGACAGTTTCTGATCACTTCAGTGTTCTGTGGATTTGTCTCCCTAAGTCAGCTCACAGCTGTTGCTAACAGGGTGAAGAGGTTTTGAGCCATAATGAAAGGACAGAGACATAGGGCTGGATGTTCCCGAAAGGGACTGGAAACAGAAGTCGTGACTATTTCTCGGTCCCGATTTGCACAGAGGCTCCCCCTTAATTGGCACGAAGACGAGTTCTCCATCCAATTAAGGGCAGCAGGCGGACTCTCAAAGCCAATCAGAGGCCTTCCAACTTGACAGAAGCAGCAGCAGCCTGTAATAGATAGTAAGTGACTGAGAGGGTGCTTCAACATGGAAACACCATCTCCCCTTTTTTTTCAATATTAAAATGGAAAACAGATATAGCAGCCAGACCACCACTGTGGGGGCGCAGCCCCTCTACAGGCTGGCATGTGTCTGGACCCGCACCCACGGAGGGCCGCTTGGTCTGCCTCGTGTGCTGGCTCCCCACCCCCTCCTGCTTGCCACTGGGTGCCCACCTCCAAGCACCTAGCCTGGCACCCGCCAGTTTGACAAACTGGAGGCCAACTGGAAAATTACAGTTGCCTCCTTTAATTGGCCTTAGCAAGGCTCTTAATTTGCCTAATCGGCTACCCGCCGTGTAGGGACAGGTAACCCTGCAGGCCAGAACCCACCTCCTGTAAAATGGCCGGCATCAGGAAATGGGCACGCTGGTATTTTTAGGTCCCATCTGCCTCCGTTCCCACCCCTGGCAGGGCCTGAAAATTCTGCCCATGGGCTTGGCTTTGTTGTGGCTATCGGGATCCTTTTAGTTAAGGAACATACCATCATAAAGATCACATCCGCACGAGAGAATACTTAGAGCTAGAACTTCATAGAATCCTAGAATCACAGAAAGAGGCCATTTGGCCCATCGTGTCTGCACTAGCTGAAAAACGATCCACCCGGTCTAATCCCATTTTCCAGCATTTGGTCTGTAGCCCTGCAGTTTACGGTACTTGAGGTGCATATCCAGGCACCTTTTAAATAAGATGAGGTTTTCTGCCTCTACCATCCTTTCAGGCAGTGAGTTCCAGACCCCCACTACCCTCTGGGTGAAAAAAACCTTTCCTCATCTCCCTTCTAATCCTTCTACCAATTACTTTAAATCTATGCCCTCCAGTCACTGACCTCTCTGCTAAGGTGAATAGACCCTTCACGATTTTGTACATTTCAATCAAATCTCCCCTCAGCCTTCTCTCTTGCAAGGAGAACAATCCCAGCCTATCCAATCTTTCCCTCACAGATGCATTTCATAATGGAGACCAAAAAGTAAACGGTTCCTAAGGAAATTAACTCTCTCCAGAGAAAGAATGACAGACTGCACCAAATGGTCGCTGATGCCTCGTAAGTGTCCTCTGGAGCTAGAAACAGTCTGGACTGTGGAGGACCCCTCACACCGATTACCATTCATCCATCACCCTGTCCCGTGCTCGCTGACCTACATTGGCTTCCAGTCCAGCAATGCTCGAGATTAAAATTCCCATCCTTGTTTTCAAATCCCTCCATGGCCTCTCCTGTCCTTATCTCTGTCACCTCCTCCAGCCCTACAACCCTCTGAGATCTCAGCACTGCTCCAACCTTGGCCTCTTGCACATTGCTGATTTTAATTGTTCCAACATTAACGGCCGTGCCTTCAGTTGCCTGGGTCCTAAGCTCTGAAATTCCCTCCCTAAACCTCTCCGCCTCTCTCCCCTCCTTTAAGATACTGCTTTTGGTCACCTGTCCTAATATGTCCTTATGTAAAATGCTGTGGATGCTGGATGTCTGGAATAAAAACAGAAAATGCCATAAAAACTCAACAGTTCAGGCAGCATCTGATGAAAGGCCAACGACCTGAAATGTTAACTCTGTTTCTCTCTCCACAGATGCTGCCAGAGACCTGCTGGGTCTTTCCAGAATTTTCTGTTTTTATTTCTGATACCTCCTCATGTAGATCGGTGTCAAATTTTGTTTGATCATCGTTCCAGTGAAGCACCTCGGGATGCTTTACTATGTTAAAGGTGCTACATAAATTTCAGTTGTTGTTGGATTGTATATGTTGTACTGCTAAGGGCACTAGGGAAAAGGAGGAGCGGGGGGTCACCTAGTTGATGAGGTCTGTGTAATTTCAGTCAAAAAATCAGTTTCTAGCACTTCTGAAAAGTATGTTATTAAATATTAATGTAGAGATTTGAACGGCTTGATGGAGTTAGATGAAGAGGCTTGTGTAGAGTATAAACAACATCATAGACAATTGGACCAATTAGCCTGTTTTTCTGCTGTAGCTTCTGTATAATTAATGTGCTGAGGACGATGATTACTGGAACAGAAATTGGACGGCTTCTATAAAGAGGAGGCGATTGTCCCCAGCAGGTAACAGCTTAGAATGGTTATGTAATCCAGAATCAGCCTCACTGCAAACGTCAAACACCATCTAGTCCAGGAGTCGCAATTTATTACAAAACCATTTCATAGGATTACGGGGCTGAATTTTATAAGACCGCCACTGAAATCGACAACGGGTGAAAGAAATGGACGCCAAAGGGCCGCTACGATTCCAAGCATGGAGTCTCATTTAAATAGCTGGGGCGGGCTGCCTCCCGATCACGTGGAGGGGGCTGGTTTTCCAACCCCAGGGTTGTCAGTTCTACTGGCATATTTAAATATTTAAAGAAACATTTAATGAAATTAAATAAATGCATCTTTTTTGCCCCTCTCCCATACCCCAATAACAATTACATTAATTATTTGACCTTCCTCCCCCACCAAAACACTTACCATCTGACCTCCCCCAACAACTACACAAACTTTAAACTACAACCCTTCCCACCATCCCTTACACCCAATATGTTAATTTGACCCCGTTCCCCTCCCCCACTGCACTGATTAACTTCCCTCCTTCTCCCTCCCCACCAGTGTTGCCTCTCTTTTCCCCGGACGGGGATCCGAAGGCACGGGAGTGCCGGCCGCCTGGCCGAAGATTGCAGCAGGACATCGGGAGGCGACGTAGGTATATTTAAATTAATTATTTTCGTTGATTTAAATATTCAAATTAATGTCCCGTCACCGAGCGGCGGTGGGGGAGGGGCTCTTCTGCGAGGCCTCACTGCCGCCAGTAATATCGGGCCGGGCCCTGCTGACGTCGAGGTCCGTGGCAGGTCTCATCCGGGGCCATCTTCAGGCTCCCACCATCCACGGATCCCAATGCCGAGGGCTCCTTAAAATCCAGCCCATAGAATCATAGAATGATTTACAGCACAGAAGGAGGCCATTCAGCCCACTGAGCACCTACTGGCTCTCTGCAAGTGTAAATTAGCTTCCCTGCCCTTTTCCCATTGCCCTGATTTTTTTTTTCTCCAGATAATTATCCAATTCCTTTTTGAAAGCCACGATTGAATCTGCCTCCAGCCTTTCATTGCAGCAGCTTTTTCGGGAGCAGAGTGTGAGCGAGTGAGCAGCTGGGAAGGTCAGTTTGAAAGTAAATTTAATTTCCTTTTGTTTTTCGGCGGAGGCCAGGGGGCTGCTGGGTAAGTAAAACACTATATATTTGGGCGGTTTCTGAACCCGAGACACCACACTTGTCGTGTCTCCCACCCGCCCTCCTCCTCTAACCAAAAAAAAAAGGACTCGGTGGGGTGTTTATAAGGTAAGGCTTTTTCGATTTCTCTGGTTTTATTGTGATTGGTAAAAACTTTTCGTTCCTTTTTCATTTAACTAGGTTAAGCTTAAGATTAAAAATGGCAGGAGATCTCAGACCCGTGTCATGCTCCTCTTGCTCAATGTGGGAGCTCAGGGACATGGCTGATGTCCCTGACTCCTTCACGTGCAGGAAGTGTGTCCAACTGCAGCTCTTGTTAGACCGCATGACGGCTCTCGAGCTGCGGATGGACTCACTTTGGAGCATGCGCGATGCTGAGGAGGTCGTGGATAGCACGTTTAGTGAATTGGTCACACCGCAGATTAGGATTGCTGAGGGAGAAAGGGAATGGGTGACCAAAAGGCAGAGAAAGAGCAGGAAGGCAGCGCAGGAGTCCCCTGCGGTCATCTCCCTCCAAAACAAGTATACCGTTTTGGATACTGTTGAGGGAGATGGCTCACCAGGGGAAGGCAGCAGTAGCCAGGTCCATGGCACCGTGGCTGGCTCTGCTGTTCAGAAGGGCGGGAAAAAGAGTGGAAGGGCTATAGTCGTAGGGGATTCGATTGTAAGGGGAGTAGATAGGCGGTTCTGTGGTCGAAAACGAGGCTCCCGAATGGTATGTTGCCTCCCAGGTGCACGGGTCAGGGATGTCTCAGATCGGCTGCAGAACATTCTAAAGGGGGAGGGTGAATAGCCAGTTGTCATTGTGCACATAGGCACTAATGATATAGGTAAAAAACGGGATGAGGTCCTACAAGCAGAGTTTAGGGAGTTAGGAGCCAAGTTAAAAAGTAGGACCTCAGAGGTAGTAATCTCAGGATTACTACCAGTGCCACGTGCTAGTCAGAGTAGAAATGAAAGAATAGTCAGGATGAATGCGTGGCTTGAGAGATGGTGCAGGAAGGAGGGGTTCAGATTTTTGGGACATTGGGACCGGTTCTGGGGGAGGTGGGACTATTACAAATTGGACAGTCTACACCTGGGCCAGACTGGAACCAATGTCCTTGGAGGTGCTTTTGCTAACGCTGTTGGGGAGGGTTTAAACTAATGTGGCAGGGGGATGGGAACCAATTGAGGTCAGTTGACAGTAAGGAGGTAGTAACAAAAGCCTGTAAGGAACTAGATAATGAAGTCAGTGTGACTAAGGGGAAGAGCAGGCAGGGAGCAGATGATGAATATAAAGGGACTGGTGGTCTGAGGTGCATTTGTTTTAATGCAAGAAGTGTAGTAGGTAAGGCAGATGAACTTAGGGCTTGGATTAGTACCTGGGAGTATGATGTTATTGCTATTACTGAGACTTGGTTGAGGGAAGGGCATGATTGGCAACTAAATATCCCAGGATATCGATGCTTCAGGCAGGATAGAGAGGGAGGTAAAAGGGGTGGAGGAGTTGCATTACTGGTCAAAGAGGATATCACAGCTGTGCTGAAGGAGGGCACTATGGAGGACTCGAGCAGTGAGGCAATATGGACAGAACTCAGAAATAGGAAGGGTGCGGGAACAATGTTGGGGCTGTACTACAGGCCTCCCAACAGTGAGCGTGAGATAGAGGTACAAATATGTAAACAGATTATGGAAAGATGTAGGAGCAACAGGGTGGTGGTGATAGGAGATTTTAATTTTCCCAACATTGACTGGGATTCGCTTAGTGTTAGAGGTCCAGATGGAGCAGAATTTGTAAGGAGCATCCAGGAGGGTTTTCTAGAGCAGTATGTAAATAGTCCAACTCGGGAAGGGGCCATACTGGACCTGGTGTTGGGGAATGAGCCCGGCCAGGTTGTTGAAGTTTCAGTAGGGGACTACTTTGGGAATAGTGATCACAATTCCGTAAGCTTTAAAATACTCATGGACAAAGACGAGAGTGGTCCTAAAGGAAGAGTGCTAAATTGGGGGAAGGCCAACTATACCAAAATTCGGCAGGAGCTGGGAAATGTAGATTGGGAGCAGCTGTTTGAAGGTAAATCCACATGTGATATGTGGGAGGCTTTTAAAGAGAGGTTGATTAGCGTGCAGGAGAGACATGTTCCTGTGAAAATGAGGGATAGAAATGGCAAGATTAGGGAACCATGGATGACAGGTGAAATTGTGAGACTAGCTAAGAGGAAAAAGGAAGCATACATAAGGTCTAGGAGGCTGAAGAAAGACGAAGCTTTGAAAGAATATCGGGAATGTAGGACCAATCTGAAACAAGGAATTAAGAGGGCTAAAAGGGGTCATGAAATATCTTTAGCAAACAGGGTTAAGGAAAATCCCAAAGCCTTTTATTCATATATAAGGAGAAAGAGGGTAACTAGAGAAAGGATTGGCCCACTAA
This sequence comes from Heterodontus francisci, assembly GCF_036365525.1. Classification (NCBI taxonomy): domain Eukaryota; kingdom Metazoa; phylum Chordata; class Chondrichthyes; order Heterodontiformes; family Heterodontidae; genus Heterodontus; species Heterodontus francisci. Next base: position 14,263,066 of record NC_090375.1, on the reverse strand, counting down.
AGGACAAAGGAGGAATGTTATGCTTGGACTCAGAGAAAATGGGTGAGATTCTAAACGAGTACTTTGCATCGGTATTCACCGAGGAGAGGGACATGACGGATGTTGAGGTTAGGAACAGATGTTTGATTACTCTAGGTCAAGTCGGCATAAGGAGGGAGGAAGTGTTGGGTATTCTAAAGGGCATTAAGGTGGACAAGTCCCCAGGTCCGGATGGGATCTATCCCAGGTTACTGAGGGAAGCGAGAGAGGAAATAGCTGGGGCCTTAACAGATATCTTTGCAGCATCCTTAAACACGGGTGAGGTCCCGGAGGACTGGAGAATTGCTAATGTTGTCCCCTTGTTTAAGAAGGGTAGCAGGGATAATCCAGGTACTTATAGACCGGTGAGCCTGACGTCAGTGGTAGGGAAGCTGCTGGAGAAGATACTGAGGGATAGGATCTATTCCCATTTGGAAGAAAATGGGCTCATCAGTGATAGGCAACATGGTTTTGTGCAGGGAAGGTCATGTCTTACCAACTTAATAGAATTTTTTGAGGAAGTGACAAAGTTGATTGATGAGGGAAGGGCTGTCGATGTCATATACATGGACTTCAGTAAGGCGTTTGATAAGGTTCCCCATGGCAGGCTGATGGAGAAAGTGAAGGCGCTTGGGGTCCAAGGTGTACTAGCTAGATGGATAAAGAACTGGCTGGGCAACAGGAGACAGAGAGTAGCAGTAGAAGGGAGTTTCTCAAAATGGAGACGTGTGACCAGTGGTGTTCCACAGGGATCCGTGCTGGGACCACTGTTGTTTGTGATATACATAAATGATTTGGAGGAAAGTATAGGTGGACTGATTAGCAAGTTTGCAGACGACACTAAGATTGGTGGAGTAGCAGATAGTGAAGGGGACTGTCAGAGAGTACAGCAGAATATAGATAGATTGGAGAGTTGGGCAGAGAAATGGCAGATGGAGTTCAATCAGGGTAAATGCGAGGTGATGCATTTTGGAAGATCCAATTCAAGAGTGAACTATACAGTAAATGGAAAAGTCCTGGGGAAAATTGATGTCCAGAGAGATTTGGGTGTTCAGGTCCACTGTTCCCTGAAGGTGGCAACGCAGGTAAATAGAGTGGTCAAGAAGGCATACGGCATGCTTTCCTTCATCGGACGGGGCATTGAGTACAAGAGTTGGCAGGTCATGTTACAGTTGTATAGGACTTTGGTTCGGCCACATTTGGAATACTGCGTACAGTTCTGGTCGCCACATTACCAAAAGGATGTGGATGCTTTGGAGAGGGTGCAGAGGAGGTTCACCAGGATGTTGCCTGGTATGGAGGGCGCTAGCTATGAAGAGAGGTTGAGTAGATTAGGATTATTTTCATTAGAAAGACGGAGGTTGAGGGGGGACCTGATTGAGGTGTACAAAATCATGAGAGGTATAGTAAGGGTGGATAGCAAGAGGCTTTTTCCCAGAGTGGGGGTTTCAATTACTAGAGGACACGAGTTCAAAGTGAGAGGGGAAAAGTTTAGGGGGGATATGCGTGGAAAGTTCTTTACGCAGAGGGTGGTGGGCACCTGGAACGCATTGCCAGCGGAGGTGGTAGATGCGGGCACGATGGAGTCTTTTAAGATGTATCTAGACAGATACATGAATGGGCAGGAAGAAAAGAGATACAGAACCTTAGAAAATAGGCGACATGTTTAGAGAGAGGATCTGGATCGGCGCAGGCTTGGAGGGCCGAAGGGCCTGTTCCTGTGCTGTAATTATCTTTGTTCTTTGTTCTTTATACTCTCAGGCAGTGCATTCCAGACCCAAACCACTCGCTGCGTAAAAATGTTTTTCCTCATGTCACTGTTGCTTCTTTTGCCAGTCATCTTAAGTTGATGTCTTCTGGTTCTTGACTCTTCTGCCAATCACAGAATCACAGAATAGTTACAGCGCAGAAGGAGACCATTCGGCCCATCATGTCTGCACTGGCTCTCTGAAAGACCAACTCCCTCAGTCCCATTCCCCTGCCTTCTCCCCATGACACTGCACATTCTTCCTTGTCATATATCTGCCCAATTCCCTTTTGAATGCTTCAATTGAACCTTCCTCCACCACGTTCTCAGGCAGCGCATTCCAGACCTTAACCACTCGCTGCGTGAAAAAGTTTCCTCATGTCACAGTTTTTCCCTATCTACTCTGTCCAGACCCGTCATGGTTTTGAACACCTCTATCAAATCTCCTCTTTATCTTCTCCAAGCCCCAGCTTCTTCAATCTATCCACGTAACCAAAGTCCCTCATCCCTGGAACCATTTTCGTAAATAAGAAAATGGAAATGAAAGACTTTGAAAGCAAGCTACAAGAAGCAGGCAGCCTGCTTGAGATGTGTGAGGACACAAGAGGGACAATGAATACACCCACACGGAACAAACAAGTGATCTCACCTTTTTGTGTGATAAGTTTTGTTTGAACCCAGCAATTCAAAACCATGTTGCCATAGTAATGCCGGATTGAGGCTGGAAATAAATGTTGAACGAGGCAGACTGGTGTTATTTAAGCAATTCATGGTTGCACAGTGATGTATGAGGTTTTTATGCTGTGCTCAGTAAAGGTGGGGGAGGTTGTGGAGGGTTCAGTGGGATTTATATCTGATGGCAGCCTTCTTAAATGGATTAATTAAAATAGTACTAAGTGTGAAAATGAAATGTGACATTTTTAATGCTATTTAACTATATTAAGCATGCATTGCTTGATAAGAACTGTTTATCGTCTCTTGGTATACTAAATCAGTTACTCCAAACACCCACAAAGGGAAGAGAACAAGAACTGTAAAAAGATTTATAAATGTAAATGAATTATGTATGGAAACATGTGCACAAACATTCACTTAAATAAACAGCTAATCTACTTTAAACATTTGAATTCATAAATTCTATTTTTCAGAGCATCGCCACACGTTGCCTTTGGCCTCTCAAGGGTAGGAATTAGAATTCTTAGCACCTGTATTTCAACAACAAATTTCATTTATATAGCACCCTTAACACAGTAAAGTGTCCCAAGGTGCTTCACAGGAATTTGACACTGAGCTACATCAGGGGATGTTAGGGCAGGTGACCAAATGTTTGCTCAAAGAGGTAGGTGTTAAGAAGCATCTTAAAGGAGGCGAGAGAGGCAGAGAGGTTTAGGGAGAGAATTCCAGAGCCTGGCTCCCAGGCAGCTGAAGGCACGGCCACCAATGGTGGTGCAGTGATTAAAATCGGGCATGGGAAGCATCAGAATAGTCAAGTCCGGAGGTAGCAAAAGCGTGGATGTAAATTTGGCTGCAAAGTTGTTGGATCTGCTGCTAAACCCATGGCGCCCCTATATAGGCATAGTGGGTAGATACCTAAATCTGGGGATAGGCCCCTTAATTTTAATATATTAATTGAGATCCTAATGACTGTTGAAGAGACTCTCGTTGAAATTAGTCATTGATGAGTGGCTTACTTCACTCAAGATTCTTCAGGGACACTCTACTGAAGGTTAGTATTTTAAATGTTTATGACTCCATTTGGTGCCAGGGTGCCCCCTCCCCCAACAGGCATCCAAATCTCGACCACCATCCCCCCATTCCCCTTCAGTCCACTCCAAACTCCGTCCCAGGTAGGGATACCAACTCTGGTTGGTGGGATTTCTGGAGGTTTTGTCACATGACCCTCCAACGACTCCACCCCCGCCAGTCTCCTGCCATTGGCCGCCGGACACATCCGACCTTGCGATGGCCATGGGGATGTGGGCCAATCGGAAAGCAAACAGGCTTGTAGGTAAAACGGCCTTTACACCACCACATCAAATTCCAGTAGTTTTATAACCAGTAAATGGAAATCTTTACAGGAAATAAAAGAAAACTATGGTTTTTAATGCCCAGTGCTTTTTCACCCAGGTGTCCTGGAAATTAATCTGCAATTCCCCAAGACTCCAAAACAATCCTGGAGGGTTGGCAACCCTAATAAAAGGAAGAAAGCCTTGCATTTATATAACATCTTTCACAGACGCAGGATGCCCCAACATGCTTTACAGCCAATGAAGTACTGTCAGTGTTGTAATGTAGGAAATATAGCGAGCAATTTTCACACAGCAAGCTCCTACAAATGGCAATCTGCTAATGACCAGAAGATCTGTTTTTGTGATGTGAGTTGAGGGATATATATTGAGCAGGACACAGGGGAGAACTCCCTTGCTCTTCTAAGTAGTGACATAGGATCCTTTACATCCATCTAAGACAGGGCCTTGGTTTAGCATCTGATCTGAAAGACAATGGGCTGAATTTTATTACGGCGGTGGCCTTAAAAAAATGGCGGCCCGCACGCATGGGCTTTACTCCACGGAGCTGCCGCAATATTAAACACAGCGGCTCATTTACGTGGCTGGGGCAGACCGTCCCCACTACTCCCCCCCCTCCCCTACCCTACCCCCAATGACGTGGGGGGGGGGGGTCGGGGGGCAGGCGGTCCGTCCCCGGCAGGTGCGTCCAGTGCCATGGTGCAGGCGCCGATGCTGTTTTTAAAGAGTTTCCAGCCCTTCCAATTTTGTTTAAATATTTTAAAGTTATATGCATTTTGAATTTAATTAAAAAAATTAAATTAATGTTTCTCACTCCTCTCCCACGCCCTCAATAACCATACACTTCATTCTGTGCCCTCTCTGCCCTAAAATACTTACCGTGTGTACCTGACCTTTCCCGCCCACCCCCAAAGTTCATAAACTTTTATTTTTAACGCTTCCCATCATCCCCTCCACCAATCATATTAGTTTGACCCCGCTCCCCCACTCCCACAATGAAATACTTACCTGCTCCCCTCTCCTCCAGTGTCCCACATCGGATCTCCGAACGGAGATCATAAGGCCTGGGAGTGCTGGCCACCGGCTACAATATCGGAGCAGGACGGGAAGTGGGAGTGGGTAAGTATTTAATTCATTTATTTTAATAAATTTACATATTCAGATTGGCCCCCCATCAATGAGTGGCAGGGGAGCTGCCACAATGCCTTGCCACCACTGGCAATATCAGGCCGGGCCTTCCCAGTGTCGAGGCCTGTGGCGGACCTCTCCTGGAAGCATTTTCTGGTCCCCCGCCGCCACGACCCCCGACCCCACGACCCCAGGGGGGGGGGGCGGGGGGTGCTGCAAAATCCAGCCCAATTCCTCTGACCATGCAGCACTCCCACAGTGCTGCACTCTAGGGGGAGTGAGTGCTGCACTGGAGTATCAGCTTTGATTTTTGTGTGTACGTCTCAGGGTGTGACTTGAACCCACAAATTTCAGCCTCGAGGTGAGAGTGCTACCCAATTAACCACAGCTGACACCTAGGCCTTACCTTACGGCCACTGCTGGTGAAGCTGGTGGCTTGATATTGATGTCTTTTCTTGGGCAATTTGCCAGGCACGACCAAATAGCCTTGAGTGTGTTGACATTTGTCCCATTTCTCCATCTGATCTTTGGCCAAGCCCTCGTTCATAGTATCGCCATGGCTAAGTGACACTCTTACCTTTGGCTCAAGTTGCGGGTTCAAGTTCCATTCCAGGGCTTGAAAACAAAAATCAAGGCTGACACTCCAGCGTAGTGCTGAGGGATTGCTTCGCTGTCTTTGGATGAGATGTTAAACTGAACCCCTGTCTGCCAGCTCAGGTGGTCATACTATCCATTTGCACTATTTTGAAGAAGATAGGGGGTGTTATCCCCAGTGTCCTGGTCAATATTTATCCTTCAATCAACATCGCTAAAACAGATTATCTGGTCATTATCACCTTGTTGTTTGTGGGATCTTGCTGTGTGCAAATTGGCTGCCACATTTCCTATATTACAACAGTGACGACACTTCAAAAGTACTTCATTGGCTGTAAAGCCATCGGGATGTCCAGTGATGAGAAAGGTGCTATATAAATGTAGGTCTTTCTTTCATAGAATCATAGTTGAGACACGCTAATGCTTTCCATATTTTTGGAATAAATATACGCTGTAAAAAAGATGCATCTCAGCTCCAGTGTTGATGTGCTGTAGTTTTTTTTTAGTCCCATTGTTTACGTCTTTGTATGCGTAATTGAACTGACCCACTCAAAATCTGGTTTGGCATCTTTTTATTCACTCACAGGATATGGGCGTCGCTGGCCAGGCCAGCATTTATTGCCCATCCCTAATTGCCCTTGAGAAGGTGGTAGTGAGCTGCCTTCTTGAACCGCTGCAGTCCATGTGTGGGGTAGGTACACCCACAGTGCTGTTCGCAACAGTGAAGGAACGGCAATATAGTTCCTAGTCAGGATGGCCTGTGACTTGGAGGGGAACTTGCAGGTGATGGTGTTGCCATGCATTTGCTGCCCTTGGACTTCTAGTTGGTAGAGGTTGTGCGTTTGGAAGGTGCTATTTAAGGAGCCTTGATGCGTTGCTACAGTGCATCTTGTAGATGGTACACACTGCTGCCACTGTGCGTCAGTGGTGAAGGGAGTGAATGTTGACGGTGGTGGATAGGGTGCCTATAAACCTGGGCTTCTTTGTCCTGGATGGTGTCGAACTTCTTGAGAGCTGTTGGAACTGCACTCAACAATGTATCACTTCAACCATTGTTAATGCTGGTAACAAGTTCCCTGCATGTATTCATATCTGTACAGCTGTTGCTACTGTTGTGAAATTTAATTGGATATAAAGTTAAACAGTGGCTTAGCAAACAATTTGTGATATAATTGTGCCAAGAGCATTAGAGAATAGCAAGATTGAAAATATGTTGAAAACTACACATCATTATTTTACTGATTATATAGCCGAGACACCGTCCACTCCCTGGCGTGCAGCAAAGTTAGACACAAAACAAAGAAGCTACATCACTCCAAGCAGAAGGGCCGCCCACGCATCAACACCAACAGAATTTCTTATCCACAGCTGTTTCATAAGTTTCTAAATTCACTTGAAAAAGCCCTTCAAAACACTCCTACAGGGAATGCAGAGACCAAGTGGGCCCACATCAGAGACGCCATCTATGACTCAGCAATGACCACCATTGGCAAACGTGAGAAGCAGAATGCAGACTGGTTTCAATCTCACTTTGAAGAGCTGGAACCTGTCATAGCCGCTGAGCGTACTGCACTGTTAAACTATAAGAAAGCCCCCAGCAAGTTAATATCCAATGTACTTAAAGTAGCCAGATGCGCAAAGAACAGCCAGGCGCTGTGCAAATGACTACTGGCAACACCTATGCAGTCGTATTCAGCGGGCCTCCGACACCGGAAACATCAGAGGAATGTATGATGGCATTAAGAGAGCTTTTGGGCCAACCATCAAGAAGATGGCCCCCCTCAAATCTAAATCAGGGGACACAATCACTGACCAACGCAAGCAAATGGACTGCTGGGTGGAGCACTACCTAGAACTGTACTCCAGGGAAAATGTTGTCACTGAGACCACCCTCAATGCAGCCCAGTCTCTGCCAGTCATGGATGAGCTGAACGAACAGCCACCAAAATCGGAACTCAGTGATGCCATTGATTCTCTAGCCAGTGGAAAAGCCCCGAGGAAGGACAGCATTACCCCTGAAATAATCAAGAGTGCCAAGCCTGCTATACTCTCAGCACTCCATGAACTGCTTTGCCTGTGCTGGGATGAGGGAGCAGTACCTCAGGACATGCACGATGCCAATATCATCACCCTCTATAAAAACAAAGGTGACCGCGGTGACTGCAACAACTACCGTGGAATCTCCCTGCTCAGCATAGTGGGGAAAGTCTTCGCTTGAGTCGTTTTAAACAGACTCCAGAAGCTGGCTGAGCGTGTCTACCCTGAGGCACAGTGTGGCTTTCGAGCAGAGAGATCCACCATTGACATGCTGTTCTCCCTTTGCCAGCTACAGGAGAAATGCCGCGAACAACAGATGCCCCTCTACGTTGCTTTCATAGATCTCACCAAAGCCTTTGACCTCGTCAGCAGACGTGGTCTCTTCAGACTACTAGAAAAGATTGGATGTCCACCAAAGCTACTAAGTATCATCACCTCATTCCATGACAATATGAAAGGCATAATTCAGCATAGTGGTGCCTCATCAGACCCCTTTCCTATCCTGAGTGGTGTGAAACAGGGCTGTGTTCTCGCACCTACACTGTTTGGGATCTTCTCCCTGCTGCTTTCACATGCGTTCAAGTCTTCAGAAGAAGGAATTTTCCTCCACACAAGATCAGGGGGCAGGTTGTTCAACCTTGCCCGTCTAAGAGTGAAGACCAAAGTACGGAAGGCCCTCATCAAGGAACTCCTCTTTGCTGACGATGCTGCATTAACATCTCACACTGAAGAGTGCCTGCAGAGACTCATTGACAGGATTGCGGCTGCCTGCAAGGTATTTGGCCTAACCATTAGCCTCAAGACAACGAACATCATGGGACAGGACGTCAGAAATACTCCATCCATCAATATCGGCGACCACGCTCTGGAAGTGGTTCAAGAGTTCACCTACCTAGGCTCAACTATCACCAGTAACCTGTCTCTCGATGCAGAAATCAACAAGCGCATGGGAAAGGCGTCTGCTGCTATGTCCAGACTGGCCAAGAGAGTGTGGGAAAATGGCGCACTGACACGGAACACAAAAGGCCGAGTGTATCAAGCCTGTGTCCTCAGTACCTTGCTCTACGGCAGCGAGGTCTGGATAACGTATGTCAGCCAAGAGCGACGTCTCAATTCATTCCATCTTCGCTGCCTCCAGAGAATCCTTGGCATCAGGTGGCAGGACCGTATCTCCAATGCAGAAGTCCTTGAGGCGGCCAACATCCCCAGCATATACACCCTACTGAGCCAGCGGCGCTTGAGATGGCTTGGCCATGTGAGCCGCATGGAAGATGGCAGGATCCTCAAGGGCACATTGTACAGCGAGCTCATCACTGGGATCAGACCCACCGGCCGTCCATATCTCTGCTTTAAAGATGTCTGCAAACGGGACATGAGGTCCTGTCACATTGATCACAAGTCGTGGGAGTCAGTTGCCAGTGATCGCCAGAGCAGGTGGACAGCCATAAAGGCGGGGTTAAAGTGTGGCGAGTTGAAGAGACTTGGCAGTTGGCAGGAGAACAGACAGAAGTGCAAGGAGAGAGCCAACTGTGTAACAGCCCCGACAAACAAATTTATCTGCAGCATCTGTGGAAGAGTCTGTCACTCTAGAATTGACCTTTATAGCCACTCCAGGCGCTGCTTCACAAACCACTGACCATCTCCAGGCGCTTACCCATTGTCTCTCGAGACAAGGAGGCCAAAGAAGAAGAAGATATAGCCGAGCATAAATAAATACTGAGCACATGATCAACTGATCTTCCAACTCACTCACACTCTGAATTATATTTCTATATGAATTATACAACAATAACTTGCATTTATCTAGCACCTTTAACCTAATAAAAAGTCCCATGGTTCTTCACAGGAACGATTATCAAACAAAATTTGATACCAAGCCACATATTAGGGCAGATGACCAAAAGCTAAGTCAAAGAGGTAGACTTTAAGGAGCGTCTTAGGGGCGGAGAGGTGTAGGGAGAGAATTGCAGAGCTTAAGGGCCCAGACAGCTGAAGGCATGACACCAATGGTGGAACGATAAAGATTGAGGTTAGAAGTTTCTGGTAACACCGCATAGTGTAGGATTCAATCTGAACGATCAACTTGACAAGGCGTTCTGGTTGTCTGTTCGAGAGTTCACCATTATTCCTATGCTTGCACTCTCACCCACACACAAAACACGCACTTTCCACCTTCTGTAGCTCAAGGCTGAACAAATGAGTATGATGAATATGTAAATGCTCCACTGCTCTTTCAGATTAGATATTTCAATGACAAATTATGTTTTCTTAAAAAAAGGAGCTTGGTTTAAAAACAATTATAATATGAAAAATTGATTGGGAAGAATAATTGCGTCTTTTTGCATGACAGGAATGCAGATTTATGGTTAATGTGCTAGGAAGGATATCAAGGCCTTGGCAAGTGTGCAAAGTATATTTACTGGAATGATACCAGGGATGAGGCACTTCAGCTATGTGGAGAGACTGGAGAAGCTGGGATTGTTCTCCTTAGAGCAGAGAAGGTAAAGAGGAGATTTGGTAGAGTTGTTCAAAATGATGAAGAGTTTTGATAGAGTTGATCAGGAGAAACTGATTCTACTGGCAGAAAAGTCAGGAACAAGCGAACACAGGTTTAAGGTAATTGACAAAAGAACCAGAGGTGACATGAAGAAACTTTTCCTTTTAAACAGTGAATTGTTACCATTGAGAATGTGCTGCCTGAAGGGTTGGTGAAAGCAGAGTTAAAGGTAACTTTCAAAAGTTATGGATGAATATTTGAAGGGGAATATAATTTCAGGACTATGGGGAAAGAATGGGGAGTGCAATTTGTTCTACAGTGCTACCAAAGAGCCAGCACAGGCACGATGGGCTGAATGGCCTGTTTCTGCGCTGCAGAAATCTATAATTTGATGAAGTGTTTGAATTGAGGTAAGGATGGCTCAGAGTAGTAATGCACCTTAGCTCTAAGTCTGTCACAGTGGTAGATTGTAACATCAAATAATATTAACCCTACATAGACCAGTTACCCATAACGTTTGAGGAAATGGAATCCTGACACAATAACAATGAGAAATTTTCCTTTTACTTCTCCTTCGTATATTTGATTACAAACTGTAAGATTTGAACATATGTTTCACCAGTTAATAGATAGATTATCTCACAGGGTGGCCACAGTGGTTAGCACCGCAGCCTCACAGCTCCAGTGACCTGGGTTCAGTTCCGGGTACCGCCTATGCAGAGTTTGCAAGTTCTCCCTGTGACCGTGTGGATTTTCGCCGGGTGCTCCAGTTTCCTCCCACAGCTAAAGACTTGCAGGTTGATGGGTAAATTTGCCATTATAAATTGCCCTTAGTGTAGGTCGGTGGTAGGAGAATGGTGGAGATGTGGTAGGGAATATTGGACTAATGTAGGATTAGTATGAATGGGTGGTTGTTGGTCAGCACAGACTTGGTGGGCCAAAGGGCCTGTTTCAGTGCTGTATCTCTCTATGACAATAGTGCTGGGTTACTTGGAAATTTAAAGTCTTTTTTCTTTGTCTGGAGGACTTGCCTCACAACAATTAAAATTGTTATTTATATAGTGCCTTCAATTTATTTTTATTTTATTTAGAGATACAGCACTGAAACAGGCCCTTCGGCCCACCGAGTCTGTGCCGACCAACAACCACCCATTTATACTGACCCTACAGTAATCCCATATTCTCTATCACCTCCCTACACTAGGGGCAATTTACAAGGCCAATTTACCTATCACCTGCAAGTCTTTTGGATGTGGGAGGAAACCAGAGCACCCGGCGAAAACCCACACAGACACAGGGAGAACTTGCAAACTCCACACAGGCAGTACCCAGAATCGAACCCGGGTCCCTGGAGCTATGAGGCTGTGGTGCTAACCACTGCACCACTGTGCCGCCCATGAATGTAGTAAAGTATGCCAAGGTACTTCACGGGAATGTTATCAAAGGAATTTGACACTGAATCACATAAGGAGATATTAGGACAGGTGAGCAGCAGCTTAATCAAAGAGTTAAAGTTTTAAGGAGCACCTCAAAGGAGGAGAGAGAGGCGGAGAGGGATAGGGAGGGAATTCCAGAGCTTTAGGTCCTAGGCAGCTGAAGGCACGGCCACCAATGTTAGAGCAATGAAAATCGGGAATGTGCAGAAGGCCAGAATTGGAAGCAGGCTGATAGCTTGCAGGGTTGTGGGCTAGAGCAGGTTATAGAGATAGGGAGGGACGAGGCCAAGGAGGGATTTGAAAACGAAGATGTGAATTTTAAAATAGAGGCATTGCCGGACTGGAATTGAATGTAGGTCAGCAAACTACATCATTGAAAATATTGGCTTGCAATATTGTAACGGGAATTGAAATCCACCCGGTTAAAATGACCTGCAAATACTTTCCTCCTAATTTCACTCGATTCCTGGGTGTGGACTGCACATGGACTGCAGCGGTTCAAGAAGGCAGCTCATCACCACCTTCTCAAGAGCAGTTAGTGATGGGCAATAAATGCTGACCTGGCCAGCGTCGCCCACATCCCGAAAAAGTATTAAAAAGAAAGCCTCTTCAAATTTTGACAGTCTTTTAAATAGAGTATTTGCATTTATATAGTGTCTTTCACAACCTCAGGATACCCCAAAGTGCTTTACAGCCTACGAAGTACTTTGTTGAAGTGTACTCACTTGTAGTTTTTATTTATTCCTTCTTGAACTGCTGCAGTCCGTGGGATGGTGGGTACAACTGAGTGGCTTGCTAGGCCATTTCAGGGGGCAGTTCAGAATCAACCAGATTGCTGTGGATCTGGAGTCACACGTAGGTCAGACCAGGTAAGGTCAGCAGATTTCCTTCCCTAAAGGATATTAGTGAACTGTATGGGTTTTTAACAACAATCTGGTGAATCAAGCAAATGTGGCAGCTAATATGCACACAAGAATGTTCCAAAAACAGCAATGTGATAATGACCAGTGATTCTATTGTTTTAGAACTGTTTGTTGAGTGACAAACTCTGGGCAAGACAGCAGAGGGAAGCTCTTCTGCACTTAGAGTCATTATTACGTCACAGAAGGCGGTCGTTGGGTCCATCAAGTCCAATGACTTTGAAATCTTTTCACACCCACTTGAGAGGGTAGCTGGGATCACAGTTTATTGTTTCATTCAAAAGATGGCCCCTCCGACAGTGTAGCACTCCCTCAGTACTGAACTGGAGTGTCAGCCTAGATTTTACACTCAGGTCTCTAGATTGTGATCTGAACCCACACGTCAGGAATCAGAAGCAAGAATCAGGGCTGACATGAATATGAAAGAGCACACCTCAAGGAATCTGTCCTACAAAACTACTCTACAATGATGGTGCGGCACTCTAGCTGTGGTGCCCAGTAAAGTTCTTTCACTTTTGTACCACTATAAAATACTGTAGGCATGAGAATTTACATAGGAACATAAGAAATAGGAGCAGGAGTAGACCATTCTGCCCCTCGAGCCTGCTCCACCATTCAGTAAGATCATGGCTGATCTTCTACCTCAATGCAATTTTTCCAGACCATCCCCATAATCCCTTGATATCGTTAATATCTAGAAACCTATCGATCTCTGTCTTGAACATACTCAACGACTGAGCCTTCACAGCTCTCTGGCGTAGAGAACTCCAAAGATTCACCACACTCTGAATGAAGAAATTCCTCCTCATCTCTGCCCTAAATAGCCTGCCCCTTATTCTGAGACTGTGTCCCCTGGTTCTGGGCACCACACCCCCACCCCCGCCGCCCGCTACCCCACCCCTACCAGTCAGGGAAAGCATCCTTCCTGTATCTACCCTGTCGAGTCCTGTAAGAATTCTGTATGTTTCATATTAATGTTTAACAACAATCACAACAATTTTTCAGTCATGCCAATCTCTGAGCTCTCATGAAAGCTTTCGTTCCACTGACAGTCCCGCTTGCCCGCTTGATTGGCACCCCATCCAAAAACATTCACTCCCTCTACCACTGGCACACAGTGGCAGCAGTGTGTACCATCTACAAGATGCACTGCACCAACTCACCAAGGCTCCTTAGACAGCGCCTTCCAAACCCGCGACCTCAACCACTTAGAAAAAACAAGGGCAGCAGATGCATGGGAACACCACCACCTGCAAGTTCCCCTCCAAGTCACACACCATCCTGACTTGGAACTATATCGCCGTTCCTTCACTGTCGCTGAGTCTAAATCCTGGAACTCCCTTCCGAACAGTACTGTGGGTGTACCTACCCCACATGGACTGCAGCGGTTCAAGAAGGCAGCTCACCACCACCTTCTCAAGGGCAATTCCAGATGGGCAATAAATACTAACCTGGCCAGCATCGCCCACATCCCATGAATGAATTAAAAATTTTTTACCCTGTGCTCATAGTTTGAAATGGATGTTACAATTACATAAAATTTACAGCAACAGGACATTTGACCCAACAAGGTTATGGCAGTGTTTATGTTCCACACAAACCTCCTCCCACCCGACCTCATCTCACCACATGGAGTGGTTGAGGCAAATAGCATCGATATATTTAAGGGTAAGCTGAATAAGTACATGAGTGAGGAAGGAATAAAAGGATAGGGTGGTAGGGTGATGATGGACAGTTAGATTGAGTGGCCTGAGTCTGTGCTGTAAATTCTCTGAAAAACATTGCTTTTGAAAATCAAAATAAAAAGATTTTTAATGGAAGCTTCAAAATGAACAGAAATAGTACTAAAAATGAACTAAATGTGAAAAATACAAAAAAACTAAGAATCGTTTGTTTTCAGAAGCACTTTGTTGCACTTGTAGCATCCATTTGCCAACTCCTGATAGATCAAAGGATCACCCAACGTAATTCAATCCTAAGTGGGAAGAAAATCACAGCAGACTTCACTTAAAAATATGCCATAATATTCCAATGAAACTATGGCTCATTTCCAATCAGATTAGAAAGAAAGAATTTACAATTAAATAGTGCCTTTTTTGATCTTAGGATGTCCCAAAGCACTTTAAAGCCAATGAAGTAATTTTTTCAAAGTGTAGTCACTTTTATAATGTAGAAAACAGCCTATTTGTACACAGCAAGCTCCCACAAACAGCAATGTGTTCATGACAGGATGATCTCTTTTAGTGATGTTGATTGAGGGATAAATATTGATCTGGGATACCAGGGAGAGCTCGCCTGCTCTTCTTCGAAATAATGGCCAATGGGATCGTTTACGTTCCCCAAGATGGCAGTTGGGGTCTTGGCTTAACATCTCACCCAAAGTTCAGCGTCCCTGAGCGTGCAGCAATGCCTCAGTACCGACCTTTTCCATATGGCCTAATCTTATAAACTGCCATAAGGTCACCTCTGAAATGTTTCCTGTGAGACTGAAGAGCCCAAGTTTCTCGAGTTTGTCCTCATGTCTCGTACCTCTCACTCTAAGAGCTATGGGCTCAGTGTGCACAGTTTTGCCATATGTGTTCCACATATGCCCCAGAAGTGGTATTTTTACCCCTTTGCAGAAAATAGTCAGCTATTTTGAAAGTTAAATAACAAAACAAAACATGCCAAGCTCCAAGCCTAGGTATCATTAGGATAACACACTCATTTTAGATTATATAGAATTACATAGAATTTACAGCAGCCATTTGGCAAAACCAATCCATGTTCGTGTTTATGCTTCACTTGAGCCTCCTCCCATCCCAACTCTACCAGCGTGTCCTTCTATTCCATTCTCCCTCATGTACTTATCTCGACTTGCCTTAAATGCATTAATGCTATTCGCTTCAAATGCTCCCTCCGGTAACGAGTTCAACATTCTCGGCATTCTTTAGACAAATGCGGATTAATTAAGTAAAGCATGCATGGATGTATTAAAGGCAAATCATGTTTAACTAACTTGATTGGGTTTTTTGATAAAGTAGTAGAGAGGGTCGATGATGGTAATGAAGTTATAAACAAAGAACAAAGAACAGTACAGCACAGGAACAGGCCATTCGGCCCTCCAAGCCTGCGCCGATCTTGATGCCTGCCTAAACTAAAACCTTCTGCACTTCCGGGGTCCGTATCCCTCTATTCCCATCCTATTCATGTATTTGTCAAGATGCCTCTTAAACGTCGCTATCGTATCTGCTTCCACCACCTCCCCCGGCAACAAGTTCCAGGCACTCACCACCCTCTGTGTAAAGAACTTGCCTCACGCATCCCCTCTAAACTTTGCCCCTCTCACCTTAAACCTATGTCCCCTAGTAACTGACTCTTCCACCCTGGGAAAAAGCTTCTGACGATCAACTCTGTCCATGCCCCTCATAACTTTGTAAACCTCTATCATGTCGCCCCTCCACCTCCGTCGTTCCAGTGAAAACAATCTGAGTGTATCCAGCCTCTCCTCATAGCTAATGCCCTCCAGACCAGGCAACATCCTGGTAAACCTCTTCTGTACCCTCCCCAAAGCCTCCACGTCCTTCTGGTAGTGTGGCAACCAGAATTGCACGCAATATTCTAAGTGTGGCCTAACTAAGGTTCTGTACAGCTGCAACATGACTTGCCAATTTTTATACTCTATGCCCCAACCGATGAAGGCAAGCATGCCGTATGCCTTTTTGACTACCTTATCCACCTACGTTGCCACTTTCAGTGGCCTGTGGACCTGTACGCCCAGATCTCTCTGCCTGTCAATGCTCCTAAGGGTTCTGCCATTTACTGTATACTTCCCACCTGTATTAGATCTTCCAAAATGCATTACCTCACATTTGTCCGGATTAAACTCCATCTGCCATTTCTCCGCCCAAGTCTCCAACCGATCTATATCCTGCTGTATCCTCTGACAATCCTCATCACTATCTGCAACTCCTCCAACCTTTGTGTCATCCGCAATCAGACCAGCTACATTTTCCTCCAAATCATTTATAAATGCTACAAAGCGCAAAGGTCCCAGCACTGATCCCTGCGGAACACCACTAGTTACATCCCTCCATTCAGAAAAGCACCCTTCCACTGCTACCCTCTGTCTCCTATGACAGATCCAGTTCTGATTAGATTAGATTAGAGATACAGCACTGAAACAGGCCCTTCGGCCCACCGAGTCTGTGCCGACCATCAACCACCCATTTATACTAATCCTACACTAATCCCATATTCCTACCAAACATCCCCATCTGTCCCTATATTTCCCTACCACCTACCTATACTAGTGACAATTTATAATGGCCAATTTACCTACCAACCTGCAAGTCTTTTGGCTTGTGGGAGGAAACCGGAGCACCCGGAGAAAACCCACGCAGACACAGGGAGAACTTGCAAACTCCACACAGGCAGTGCCCAGAATCGAACCCGGGTCCCTGGAGCTGTGAGGCTGCAGTGCTAACCACTGCGCCACTGTGCCGCCCCATCTTGCCAGCTCCCCTCTGATCCCATGTGATTTCACCTTTTGTATCAGTCTGCCATGAGGGACCTTGTCAAAGGCTTTACTGAAGTCCATATAGATAACATCCACTGCCCTTCCTTCATCAATCATCTTCTTCACTTCCTCAAAAAACTCAATCAAGTTAGTGAGACACGATCTCCCCTTCACAAAACCATGCTGCCTCTCACTAATAAGTTCGTTTGTTTCCAAATGGGAGTAAATGCTGTCGCGAAGAATCCTCTCTAATAATTTCCCTACCACTGACATAAGGCTCACCAGCCCATAATTTCCTGGATTTTCCTTGCTACCATTCTTAAACAAAGGAACAAGATTGGCTATTCTCCAGTCCTCTGGGACCTCACCTGTAGCCAATGAGGATACAAAGATTTCTGTCAAGGACCCAGCAATTTCTTTCCTTGCCTGCCTCAGTATTCTGGGGTAGATTCCATCAGGCCCTGGGGACTTATCTACCTTAATGCTTTGCAAGACACCCAACACCTCCTCCTTTTTGATAATGAGATGACTGAGACTATCTACACTCCCTTCCCTAGGCTCATCATCCACCAAGTCCTTCTCTTTGGTGAATACTGATGCAAAGTACTCATTTAGTACCTCACCCATTTCCTCTAGCTCCACACATAGATTCTCTCCTCTGTCCTTGAGTGGGCCAACCCTTTTCCTGGTTACCCTCTTGCTCTTTATATACATATAAAAAGCCTTGGGATTCTCCTGAATCCTGTTTGCCAATGACTTTTCATGACTCCTTTTAGCCCTCCTGACTCCCTTGCTTAAGTTCCTTCCTATTGTCTTTGTATTCCTCAAGGACTTCATCTGTTCCCAGCCTTCTAGCCCTTACGAATGCTTCCTTTTTCTTTTTGAGTAGGCTCACAATATCCCTCGTTATCCAAAGTTCCCGAAACTTGCCAAACTTATCCTTCTTCCTCACAGGAACATGCTGGTGGTGTATGTGGTGTGTATGGACATTCGAAAAGCGTTTGATAAAGTTCCACCTAACAGGCTTGTCAGCAAGTTAAAGCCCTGGGAATAAAAGGGAAAGTGGCAGCATGGATACGAAGTTGGCTGAGTAACAGGAAACAGAGAGTAGTGGTTAACGGTCACTTTTCAGACTGTCGGAAGGTCTATAGTGGAGTTCCCCAGAAGTCGGTCTTAGGACCCCTGCTTTTCTCGATCTCTATTAAACTTGGGTGTATAGGATACAATTTTCAGGTGACACAAGACTTGGAAGTATTGTGAACTGTGAGGAGGATAATGGTAAACCTCAAGAGGAGATATGCAGGCTGGTGGAATGGGTGGACAAGTGGCAGATGAAATTTAATGCAGGGAGTGTGAAGTGATACATTTTGGCAGGAAGAATGAGGATAAAGAATACAATTCTAAAAGGAGGTGCAACAGCAGAGGGACCTGAGCTTTTTAAATAGAGGCAGAAAACATAAAAGCAAGTCAGTTCTGATGGAACTTTGTAAAACACTGGTCCAGCCTCAACTGGAATATTGTGTCCATTTCTGGGCACCACACTTTAGGAAGGATGTAAAGGAATTAGAGAGGGTGCAATAAAAACAAGAAATGCTGGATCCACTCAGCAGGTTTGGCAGCATCTGTGGAAAGAGAAGCAGAGTTAATGTTTCAGGTCAGTTACCCTTCTTCGGAAGAGAGGGTGCAAAAAAGATTTACAGAATGGTTCCAGGGATAAGGGACTTCAGTTATGTGGATCGATTGGAGAAGATGGGGTTGTTCCCCTTAGAGAAGTGAAGGTTGAGAGGAGATTTGATATTTTATTTTATTTTTTTATTTATTCAGAGATACAGCACTGAAACAGGCCCTTCGGCCCACCGAGTCTGTGCCGACCATCAACCACCCATTTATACTAATCCTACATTAATCCCATATTCCTACCACATCTCCACCTTCCCTCAATTCCCCTGCCACCTACCTATACTAGGGGCAATTTACAATGGCCAATTTACCTATCAACCTGCAAGTCTTTTGGCTGGATAGAGGTGTTCAAAATCAAGAGGGGTCTGGACAGAGTAGATAGAAAGAAACTGTTCTCATAGGTGGAAGGGTCAAGCACCAGAGAGCACCGATTTAAAGTGATTGGCAAAAGAACCAAAGGAGACATGCAGAAAAACATTTTTTTTAAGTGGTTAGGATCTGGAATGCGTTGCCTGAGAGTGTGGTGGAGGCAGATTCAATCGAGGCATCCAACAGGGAATTGGATAATTATCTGAACATGCAAACATACAAACTAGAAGCAGAAGTAGGCTATTCGGCCCCTCTAGCTTGCTCCGCCATTCAATAAGATCATGGCTGATCTGTGTGTATCGAATTCCACACTCCCATCAACCCCTGATAATCTTTGGGTTCCTTGCCTAACAAGAATCTATCTAGCCCCGCCTTAAAATTATTCAGTGACCCCACCTCCGCCACCTTCTGAGGCAGAAAAAAATTTCTCCTCAGCTCTGTCCTAAAAGGGTGAGCCCTAATTTTAAAACAGTGCCCCCCCCCCCCCCCCACTAGTTCTGGACTCCCCCACAAGAGGAAACATCCTTTCCACATCCACCTTGTCAAGACCATTCAGGATCTTATAAACTTCAATCAAGTCTCCTCTCACTCTTCTAAACTCCAATGAAAACAAGCCCAGTCTGTCCAACCTTTCCTCATAAGACAACCCACTGATTCCAAGTATCAATCTAGTAAACCTCCTCTGAACCGCCTCCAACATATTTACATCTTTCCTTAAATAGGAGACCAAAACTGCACACAGTATTCAAGATGTGGTCTCACCAATGCCCTGTATAACTGAAGCATAACATCCTTACTTCTATTTTTAGGGCAGCACAGTGGCGCAATTGTTAGCACTGCAGCCTCACAGCTCCAGCGACCCGGGTTCAGTTCTGGGTACTGTCTGTGCGGAGTTTGCAATTTCTCCCTATGACCGTGTGGGTTTCTGCCAGGTTCTCCAGTTTCCTCCCACAGCCAAAAGACTTGCAGGTTGATAGGTAAATTGCCCCTAGCGTAGGTGTGGGGATGTGGTAGGAATATGGAATTAATGTAGGATTAGTATAAATGTGTGGTTGTTGGTCGGCACAGACTCGGTGGGCTGAAGGGCATGTTTCAGTGCTGTACCTCTAATTAAATAAATTTTCAATTCCTCTCATGATAAAGGATAGCATTCCATTAGCCTTCTTTAGAGAAAAGATTTGCAGGGCTACAGGAAAAGGCAAGGGAGTGAGACTAGGTGAGTTGCTCTTGTATGACTGTCTTAATGGCCTCCTTCTGTGCTATAACCGTTCTATAAAGAAGTTTCTTCTGCATTTCCTATTTGAGAAGATTAGAAACTTACAGCTCCAGTGACCCGGGTTCAATTCTGGGTGGTGCCTGTGTGGAGTTTGCAAGGTCTCCCTGTGTCTGCGTGGGTTTCCTCCGGGTGCTCCGGTTTCCTCCCACATGCCAAAGACTTGCAGGCTGACAGGTAAATTGGCCATTATA
Source organism: Heterodontus francisci (assembly GCF_036365525.1). Classification (NCBI taxonomy): domain Eukaryota; kingdom Metazoa; phylum Chordata; class Chondrichthyes; order Heterodontiformes; family Heterodontidae; genus Heterodontus; species Heterodontus francisci. The sequence continues at coordinate 14,242,648 of NC_090375.1, read as the reverse complement.
AATTGCCCCTAGTATAGGTAGGTGGTAGGGAAATATAGGGACAGGTGGGGATGTGGTAGGAATATGGAATTAGTGTAGGATTAGTATAAGTGGGTGGTTGATGGTCGGCAAAGACTCGGTGGGCCGAAGGGCCTGTTTCAGTGCTGTATCTCTAAACTAAACTAAACTTGTTCAAAAAAGGGTGTAGAGATAAGCTCAGCACCTACAGGATGGTCAGTTTAACCTTAGTGGTGGTGCAGCTTCTCGAAACGATAACTTGGGTCAAAATTAATAGTCACTTGGGCAATTAGGAATTAGGAAAGCCAGTATGTATTTGTGAAGGGCAAATCATATTTAACTAACTTGCTGGAGTTTTAAATGAGGTAATAGAGAAGGTTGTTGAGGGTAATGCTGTTGATGTGGTGTGCGTGGTCTTCCAAAAAGCATTTGATAAAGTGCCACACAAGACTTGTGAGCAAAGTTAAAGCTCATGGAATAATAGGGAGAGTAGCAACATGGATACAAAATTAGCTGAGTGGCAGGCAACTGAGAGTAGTGGTTAATAGGTGTTTTTTGGATTGGAGGAAGATTTGTAGTGGAGTTCCCCAAGAGTTGAGATTAGGACCCTTGCTGTTCTTGATATACATTAATAACCTAGATCTTGGTGTACAGGGCACAATTTCAAAATTTGCAGATGATACAAAACTTGGAAATGTTGTGAACTGTGAGGAGGATAATGTAGAACTTCTAAAGGACATAGGTTAATGGAATGGGCGGACAAGTGGCAGATGAAATTTAATGCAGAGAAGTGTGATTCATTTTGGTAGGAACATCACGGAGAGACAATATAATGTCATGCTAGGCCCCCACCTGCCAAGAATGAGGCACATGAATTTTGTCATGAACACTGAATTTAAACTGGTACTGGAGTGAAGAAAGGACTTATTAATCAGAGCAGCCATGGTTGGAAAGACATTTGCATATTAACAGACAGCGTTTGGAAGGACAAAGCAGCCATTCCCTGACACATTCAACCCACAATGGCCTTTTGATCACCAGACGTTGAAGGTGGGGGATCTTGCATTCCAAGTTGACTGCTAAGATGGCCGAATACACAAACGGACATGGTCAAACCAGCTAGTCACATGACTAACCTGCTGGGCAACCCGAGTTTTTTGAATTTGTACAAACGGTTTTGGCAGAAAGCTGTTTGTTCCTGGACTGAGAAGATCTCTCCTGGCTGGCTCGCCACAGCCTCTCCTGTCTGCCTGCTCCCATCTCTTTCTCACAAGCCTCTGAATCCACTGAAGACATGTGAACCCCAAGAAGGAAAAGTCTCCCACAGCGAACAGGATTGAGGAAGAATACTGGGCCCCAATGAAAAGCAAGATCTACCTACAATCAAGGACGCTACAGTGAGCTCGAAGAACTGTCACAAAAACTCTTCAGATATTGCCTCAAACTTTTCCACTTTATTTCTTCTGCTCTTTTCTGTCTCTATTTGCTTGTGTGTATCGTGTATGCATGCTAGCTTGGGCACGTTGTGTATCCGTAGGCTTCAACCGTATTAGAGTTTAAGTTTAATAAATTTCAACTTTTCTTCTTTAAAACTAAGAAAGCCTGCGTGTGCTGGTTTCTTTGCCTTATAATTTGAAAGCATTGAACAAGGATTCACCAAGGGGGAGCTAAAAACACAGTGTGTTTAAAAATTAAACCCTATTACGGTAAGGCCAGGCGAAGGCTGAGACGGACCCCGAGACATCTTTCTCACCTGGTCATAACAATAAAATAAAGGGTGCAATTCTAAAGGGGTGTAGGAGGAGACGGACCTGTGTGTTTATGTGCATAAATCATTGAAGGTGGCAGGACAGGTTGAAAGAGTGGTTAATAGAGTATACAGTATCCTAGGCTTCATTAATAGGGGCATAGAGTACAAAAGCAAGGAAGTTATGTTAACCTTGTATAGAACATTGGTTCGGCCTCAACTGGAGTATTGTGTCCAGTTCTGGGCGCTACACTTTTGGAGAGATGTGAAGGCACGAGAGAGAGTGCGGAAAAGGTTCACGAGAATGGTTCCAGGGATCAGGAACTTCAGTTACGTGGACTGATTGGAGAAGTTGGGATTATTTTCTTTGGAGAAAAGAGATTGAGAGGAGATTTGATAGAGGAGTTCAAAATCATGAGGGGTTTGGACAGGATAGATAGCAAAAATCTGTTCCCATTGGTGAAAGGATCAAGAACCAGAGAGAACAGACATACTGTAACTGGCAAAAGAAGCAATAGCGACAGGAGAAAAACCTGTTAATGCAGCGAGTGGTTCGGATCTGGAATTCACTGCCTGAGAGTGTGGTGGAGGCAGGTTCAATCGAGGCTTTCAAGAGGGAATTGGATTGTTATCTGAAAAGGAAGAATGTGCAGAATGACAGGGAGAAGGTCGGTGTGTGGCACTAGGTATACTGCTCTTTCAGAGAGCCAGCACAGACACGATGGGCCAAACGGCCTCCTTCTGTGCTGTAACAATTCTGTGATTCTGTGATCATGGGCTGGACTTTACATCGGGCGGATGGGACCTGGCCACCGACGTAAAAGTCTGTGGCAAACCCGCTTCCACCCGGCCCGGGGATCCGACCCACATTTTAGGGTCCCCGGGCTTTAATTGTTCCGTGGTGGGACTTCCACCCGCTTGAGGGAGGAAGTCCCACCTCATTGAGCTGCCAGCTGATCATCGGGCTGGCAGCTTCTAGTCCCAGTAGCGCTACCAGGAGCGGTGGCCACTGCTGGGACTGCAGCCCAGCCGAGAACATGGAGCCAGGAGTCCAGGTCAGTTTAGTTTGGCTCACCGGTGTGATTGGTTGCATCCCGGCGAGGCAAGGGTGGTTGTGTGAGGGGAAGGGCGGTGGGGGGGGGGGGGCGTCTCAGTTCCTGGGGGTGGTTGGGGAAGCGGGGGCGGCCTCAATTGGGCACCCTGTGGCCCTTTTGTCCATGTCTTTGGGAAATGCATTGGTCTAGAAATTCCCAAAAACTTGTTCTACATTAATTGTGCATCTATGGAGGATCTGTTACTTTTTCAGATTTTCAGATCTGCAGATTTTCCAGGGTATTATGGTGTCAGTGACTGATGCCATCACTTATGCTGCACCAGATTTTCCTGAGCCATTGGTGTCATTTCCCTCGCTGTGACAGTGAATGGTTAATTATAATTAGCTCTGCTCCCCCTTTAAAAATGATGATGATAATGGTCATGATTTGTATTCCCTTTAGTATCGAAGTTTACTGGGGAGATGGTGGCATAATGGTAGTGTCAGTGAGCTAGTAATCCAGAGGCCCAGGCTAATTCTCTGGTCATGTGTTCATAAATCCCACCGCAGCAGTTGGTGGGATTTAAATTCCATTTTTTTATTTTAAAAAAATTCTGGAATTGAAAGCTAGTCTCAGTAATGGTGCCGTGAAACTATCATTGTTGCAAAAACCCATCTGGTTCACTAATGCCCTTTAGGGAAAGGAAATCTGCTGTCCTTACCCGGTCTGGCCTACATGTGAATCTAGACCCACAGCAATGTGGTTAACTCTGAACTGCCCTCTGAAATGGCCTAGCAAGCTACTCAGTTGTCAAGGGCAATTAGGGATGGGCAACAAATGCTGGCCTTGCCAGTGACACCCACATCCCAGGAAAGAATATGAAAAATATCGAATTGAGCTGTTTAAGATGATTAAAAATGTTATACTATAGATAGAGAGAAACCATTTTCTCTGGTGGGAGGAGTCCCAAATAAAGGGACAAAACCATAAATTTAGAGCTGGGTCGTTCAGGGGTGAAGTCATGAAGCACTTCTCCACACAAAGGGTTGTGGAAATCTGGAACTCTCTCCCCCAAAAAGCTGTTGAGGCTGGGGGTCAATTGAGACTGGTAGATTGTTGGTAGGCAAGGGTATGAGGGGTTCTGGAATCAAGGAGAGTAGATGAAGTCCAGTTGCATGAACTAGCTTGTGAAAGAGCTGTTATCCAATGCAACCAGAATTTCTGCCTTGCACAAATTTGGGCATTTCAGAGAGTTCAGACTTGGTGAGGGAAAATGAAGTCTTCAACACAAGAAAGAGAACCCCAACTTCTTTAAAGGAGCTTGAGCATTAGAATTGATGTAGGAATTTCAATTGAAGTCGGAGGAGATAGTGATATTGAGAATGTAAAATCATCAAAGGGAAGAGGTGATCATGAAGGAGCTGTGGAGCTGGAGGTCCATGTGCAACCTGGGTATGTGCTGTCATGTATAACAACAACAACAACTTTTATTTATGTAACACCTTTAATGTAGTAAAATTTCCCAAGTAAACTCACAGGAGTGTTATCAGACAAAATATGACTCCACGTCACATAAACGATATTCGGACAGGTGACCAAAATCTTGGTCAGGAGATAGCTTTTAAGGAACATCTTAAAGGAGGAGAGAGAGGTGGAGAGGTTTAGGGAGGGTATTCCAGAGCTTAGGGCCTTGGCAGCTGAAGGCCCGGCTGCCAATGGTGGAGTGATTAAAATCGGGGACAGTCAAGAAGCCAGAATTGGAGGAGTGCAGAGATCTCAGCGGGTTGTGGGGCTGGAGGAGATTACAGAGATAGAGAGGGGCAAGGCCATCAAGGGATTTGAAAACAAATATGAGAATTTTCAAATTTGAAGTATTGGCAGTGAGCACAAGGGTGATGATGGGTGAATGTGATTTGGTGTAAGTTAGGAAACAAGCAACAGTGTTTTAGCTGTGATCACCTATATGGAAGGTGGAAGATGGGAGGCCAGCCAAGAGAGCATTGGAATAGACGAGTCTGGAGGTCACAAAAGCATGGACGAGAGTTTCAGCAGCAGATGGGCTGAGACTGGGTCAGACGTGCGATATTATAGAGGTAGAAGTAGGCAGACTTAGAGATGGGGAAGATATAGGTTGGAAGTTCAGCTCAGGGTCAAATAGGATGGTTAGGTGACGAGCGGTCTGGTTCAGCTTGAGACAATGACCAAGGTTAGATATGGAATGGTTTGCAAGGGGCCTCCAAAGAAACCTTGCTTTCAGTTGAGCATTTAACCTCTCTCCCTATAAATTTTACTCTTTCTTTCTCAGTATCAACCCTTTCATCCTTGTAAATTGTTTCAAAATGTTTTCTACCTTTGGAGAGGACAATGGAAATGCAAATTGTTGCTGATTTCATTTGGACAAAAAGAAGTAATAAGCAGACTCCATTGGAGGAGATGGAATCCTATAAATGTTGGCACCATGAGTCTCCTGTTACATAGATTTAACAGAATCTTTTTAGTTTTTGGCCAATGCAGCACAACAACACAGCATGAATTAATCGCACAAATAGATGTAAACGGGTATGATATTGTCGGGATTCTGGAGATATGGCTGCAGGGTGACCAGGGATGGGAAATGAACATCCAGGGATATTCAGTATTTAGGAAGGACAGACAAAAAGCAAAAGGCGGTGGAGTTGCATTGCTGGTTAAAGAGGAAATTAACGCAATAGTGAGGAAAGATATTAGCTCTGACAATGTGGAATCTGTATGGGTAGAGCTGAGAAACACTAAGGGGCAAAAAACGTTAGTGGGGGTTGTATATAGACCCCAAAACGTAGTGGTGATGTTGGGAATGGCATTAAACAGGAAATTAGAGATAAATGTGATAAAGGAACATCTACAATTATAGATTGGGCAAATCAAATTAGTCACAATGTATTGAGGAGGAATTCTTGGAGTGTATACGGGATGGTTTTCTGGACCAATACATTGAGGAACCAACCAGAGAACAGGCCATCCTAGACTGGGTATTGTGTAATGAGAGAGGAATAATTGACAATGTAGTGGTGTGAGACAAGCGACCATAATATGATAGAATTATTCATCAAGATGGAGAGTGACGTAGTTGATTCTGAGACAAGGGTCCTGAATCTTAGTAAAGGAAACTACGAAGGTATGAGGCGCAAGTTGGCCATAACGGATTGGGAAACGTTACTTAAAGGGATGACGGTGGATAGGCAATGGCAAACATTTAAAGAGCACATGGATGAACTGCAACAATTGTTTATCCCTGGCTGGCGCAAAAGTAAAACGGGAAAGGTAGCCAAACCATGGCTTACAAGGGAAATTAGAGATAACATTAGATCCAAGGAAGTGGCATATAAATTTGCCAGGAAAAACAACAGATCTGAGGATTGGGAGCAGTTTAGAATTCAGCAAAGGATTGATTAAGATGGGGAAAATAGAGTACGAGAGCAAGCTTGCGGGGAACATAAAAACTGACTGTAAATGTTTCTATAGGTATGTGAAGAGAAAAATATTGGTGAAGACAAATGTAGGTCCCTTACAGTCAGAAACAGGGGAATTTATGATGGGGAAAAAGAAATGGCTGACCAACTAAATGCATACTTTGGTTCTGTCTTCACAAAGGAGGACACAAATATCATACCAGAAATGTTGGGGAACACAGGGCTTAGTGAGAGAGTGGAACTGAAAGAAATCAGTATTAGTAGAGAAATGGTGTTGGGGAAATTGATGGAATTGAAGGCCGATAAATCCCCAGGACCTGATGGTATGCATCCCAGAGTACTTAAGGAAGAGGCCGTAGAACTAATGGATGCATTGGTGGTCATCTTCCAAGATTCTATAGACTCTGGAACAGTTACTACAGATTGGAGGGTAGCTAATGTAACCCTACTATTTAATAAGGGAGGTAGAGAGAAAGCAGGGAATTATAGACCAGCCAGCCTGACGTCAGTAGTGGGGAAAATTCTATAGTCCATTATCAAAGATTTTATAGCAGAGTACTTGGAGAACAGTGGTAGAATTGGACAGAGTCAGCATGGATTTACAAAAGGGAAATCCTGCTTGACAAATCTACTAGAATCCTTCGAGGATGTAACTAGTAGAGTTGATGAGGGGGAGCCAGTGAATGTGGTTTATTTGGACTTTCAGAAGGCTTTCGACAAAGTCCCACATAAGAGATTAGCATGTAAAGTTAAAGTGCATGGGATTGGGGGTAATGTATCGTGATGGATAGAAAATTGGTTGGCGGACAGGAAACAAAGAGTAGGGATAAATGTGTCTTTTTCCGAATGGCAGACAGTGACTAGTGGGGTACCGTAGGGATCGGTGCTAGGACCCCAGCTATTCACAATATATATTAATGATTTAGATGAGGGAACTAAATGCAATATCTCTAAATTTGCAGATGACACAAAACTGGGTGGGAGAATGAGTTGTGAGGAGGATGCAGAGAGGCTTCAGGGTGTTTTGGACAAGTTGAGTGAGTGGGCTAATGCATGGCAGATGCAGTATAATGTGGATAAATTTGAGTTTATCCACTTTGGTCGCAAAAACAGGAAGGCAGATTATTATCTGAACGGCTATAATCTGAGAGAGGGGAATATGCAGCGAGACCTGGATGTTCTGGTACACCAGTCGCTGAAGGTAAGCATGCAGGTGCAACAGGCGGTAAAAAAGGCAAATGGTATGTTGGCCTTCATGGCAAGAAGATTTGAGTACAGAAGCAGGGATGTCTTGCTGCTATTATACAGGGCCTTGGTGAGGCCACATCTGGAATATTGTGTGCAGTTTTAATCTCCTTATCTGAGGAAGGATGTTCTTGCTATAAAGGGAGTGCAGCGAAGGTTTACCAGACTGATTCATGGGATGGCGGGACTGACGTATGAAGAGAGATTGAGTTGGTTAGGATTATATTTGCTGGAGTTTTAAACTCTGCCGGTCTCACTCTGTCTCACTCCTTCCCGCTGCTGCTGCACTTTTAAGTAGCAGAGCAGTTGGAGAACAGTGGTAGAATCAGACAGAGTCAGCATGGATTTATGAAAGGGAAATCATGCTTGAGAAATCTACTAGAATTCTTCGAGGAGTTCAGAAGAGTGAGGGGGTGATCTCATAGAAACCTATAAAATTCTAACAGGACTTTACAGGGTAGATGCAGGAAGGATGTTCCCAATGGTGGGAGAGTCCAGAACCAGGGGTCATAGTCTAAGGATACGGGATAAACCTTTCAGGACTGAGATGAGGAGAAATTTCTTCACCCCGAGAGCGGTGCGCCTGTGGAATTCGCTACTACAGAATGCAGTTGAGGCCAAAACATTGTATGTTTTCAAAAAGGAGTTAGATACAGCTCTTGCGTCGAAAGGGATCAAAGGATATGGGGCGAAAGTGGGAACAGGCTACTGAGTTGGATGATCAGCCATGATCATAATGAATGGTGGTGCAGGCTCGAAGGGCCGAATGGCCTACTCCTGCTCCTATTTTCTATGTTTCTATGTTTCTAAGCTTATTTCTTTATTTTTATAAAGGAGAAATGTGGAAGGCAGAATTAAAGCAAAATAAATGTACGGTACCTCTTTGCTGCCTGTTGATGATGATAGTGAAAAAGGAATTCTACAAGTTTCCTGACTGCAATAGCAAGTGACAAACAATCCATCTGTAGCATTGCCCAGAGTCATGTTGAGCTTGGAGAATTGCATGAAATGAAGATTTTATCCTTGTTTAAAAGCAAAATACTGCAGATGCTGGAAATCTGAAATAAAAACAAGAAATGCTGGAAATGCTCAGCAGGTTTGGCAGCATCTGTGGAGAGAGAAGCAGAGTTAACGTTTCAGGTCAGTGACCTTTCATCAGAACTAATGACATTGATAATGGGAACTGATAACGGGATTTTATCATTGTCATTAGTAATGTCACTGATCTGCTTCTCTCTCCACAGGTGCTGCCAGACCTGCAGAGTATTTCCAGCATTTCTTGTTTTAATTTTATCCTTGTTGTTTGGTTCTGTTGCTTTCATTTGCACATATTAGTTTGGCCCACTATGCCACCTACACAGCATAATTGTGCACATTACTTTTCTTGGCTGATTTCAGCAGCAGATGGGCTGAGGAATGGGTGATGTCAGGCGATGTTGCTGAGGTGAAAGTAGGCGGCTTTGGTGATGGAGAGGACACGGGGCTCAGAGGCTCAGCCCGGGGTCAAAAAGATTGGCGAGGTCGCTCCTACAGCCCCACAGCCCTCCAAGGTATCTGTACCCATCTAACTCCGGCCTCTTACACATGGCCATTTTAATCACTGCACCATTGGCAGCCAGCTATCTGGGCCCTAAGCTCTGGAATTCTCTCTCTCAATCTCTCTGCCTCTCTACCTGTTTCCTTTAAGACGCTTGTTAAAATCTTTGACCTCTTTGACCAAGCTTTTGGTCACCCATCCTAATATTGTCTTACGTGGCTAGGTGTTAATTTTTGCTTTATAATGCTCCAGTGAATCATATGAACATACACACATATGAATTAGAAGTAGGCCATTCGGCCCCTTCAGCCTGCTCCGCCATTCAATAAGATCATGGCTGAACTGTTTCTGTTTTGAATTCTACACTCCCATCTACCCCCGATAACCCTTTATTCCCTTGCAGAATATAATTCCCTATAAGAATCTATCTTCTTCCGCCTTAAAAGTATTCAATAACCCCACCTCCACCTCCTTCTGAGGCAGAGAGTTGCAAAGTTACACAACCATCAGACAGAAAAAAATTCTCTTCATCTCTGTACTAAGGGCGACCCCTAATTTTAAAACAGTTCCCCCTAGTTCTGGACTCACGGACAAGAGGAAACATCCTTTCCACATCCACCTTGTCAAGACCGTTCAGGATGCCTTAGGATGTTTTATTATGATAAAGGTGCTATATAAATGCAACTTGTTGCTGTATCTGGTTCAGTCTGAGACAGTGCCCAGGATGGAGGGATGGAATTGGTGGTGAGGGAACTAGGGAATCACTGCTCCTCCTGCTTTGCCTCAAAACCCTCCCGTGAAAACTTGCTTTTCAATCGCATGTACATTCCTTAGCTTTTTTTCATGCTATTTGCAAGATCTATCCTGCCTGTGCAAATTGTATTGTGTAAAATTTTGAGTGTAATTGATTTTGCCAACAATCATGTTGAGAGTAGGGAAGAAGTCACAAAAAGCTTCACTGAAATTACTGTTGTAAAACAGTCCCCCTTTCTACATTGCAGACCAGTATGTTTTCAGTAAGACTTTAACCTTTTTCTGAAGCTAAGCTATAATTAGCAATTGTTACGACAATTTTTAAAGTACAATTGAACTGACCGCATAATTTCCTTATATATTCATTAAATTAGCCTAATACCCAATTATAAATGTACCTTAGTAATGTACCATTTTGAAACACATCAGTGCCATTAGGAATCCATTAGTACTTCAATATAATTCTGCTTATTCATTTTACTGTGTATTACATTTTCATTAAGACCATCCTCATTCTATGACAAGTCATCACAAACTGATTATTGTGGACACAGTACAGTAACTCCATAATTTAAGCGAGACGGAATCTTTATGCAATTTGCAGTGGGCAAAGAAATTCAAAAAAGACTAATAATCATTTGCGTTCCACAAGACTGAAGCTCAATGCATTCACTCGGCATTACACTGTAAGCAGTTTAAATTGATATCTTTTCAAAGTTATGGGACAACAGCAAGTATTTAATGAAACAAACTCAGATAAGTGTGAATATTAATTGTGGAAATTGAATGAAAACTTCAAACTTTTCTAAAAGTCTTCTGGTTCCTAATCACAATAATTTTTGTATGAAATGTTGAACTTCATGAGGGTTGGTCTGCAAGTCGACAAAATGCATGCCTCGCTAATGCCTCTCTAGTGTTGGAGACGTGGAGTCAAGCCAGTCTTGCGAAGGGAATCATTTTTCAGTGAAGGCCATTAACTCCACGTCATCACCAATGCCATGTTTTCATCAAAAGCATAACCCCTCCAAGAGATTTCCCTTTTTTGGTCGTTTTTAAGTTCTAGCAACTTCTGCCTGTTCTTCGATAGCCCTGCGAGCACAAGAAGGAATCAGTTCTCCATTTATCATGTGATTTTAGTCTTTACAAAAGAAAATAACTTTGGACAGGTAACAAATTATTTCCTGATAATTGGTCGCGTGGGAGGATTATATCTGGGAATTATTTGAAAACACGTACACCAATAGAGATTTATTCCTGATCTCAGTGGCCCAGATTTTCCTGTCGCGTTGGATTTGGCAACGCGGACCGTGAATTTCTACATTTAATATTTTCGATCTCAGCGTCAATAACGTTCTCCCGGTTTTCCTGTATTTCTAATTGAAATGCACTGTAGGGGCATGGCGGTGTATCCAGAGGCAGCACAGCCATTGGCTAAAATATCAGCTATGACGCAGTAGGTAATGCTCTGGGACAGAAAGGCATGGGGCAGAATGTCAGGTGGAGATAGAAGATCCCATAGCATGATTTTACAGAGCAGGGGACTTCTCCTTGCTGTCCTGGTCAATATTTATCCTTTAACCAATATCACTAAAATGGATTGCCTGTGCTAAGCAGGCAACAGTTTGTCAACTCTGAGAGCTCGTATCCGATCTTACACCAAGCCCCATTCACCCCTCACCCTTGTGCTCACCCTTGTACCCTTGTACATTCACTCCTAGTCTGGCAATGCCTCAAATTTAAAATTATCATCCTTTCTTTCAAATCCCTCCATGGCCTCGCCTCTCCCTATCTCCGGAACCTCCTACAACCCTACAACCCTTCGAGATCTCTGCGCTCTTCCAATTCCGCCCTCTTGCGCATTCCCGATTTCATCACTCCACCATCAGCAGCCCTGCCTTGATCTGCATGGGCTCCAAGCTCTGGAATTCTCTCCCTGAACTGCTTCTCCTCTGGGGAGATGGTGGCATGGTGATAATAGCGTTGAACTAGTAATCCAGAGGCCCGGGCTAATGCCCTGGGGACACGGGTTCAAATCCCACCACAGCAGCTGGCAGAATTTAAATTCAATGAATCAATAATCTAAATAAATTATTAAAATAAAATCTGTAATCGAAAGCCAGTCTCAGTAGTGGTGCCATGAAACTATCATCGATTGCCATTAAAAACCAATCTGGTTCATTAATGTCCTATAGGGAAGGAAATCAGCCATCCTCACCTGGTCTGGCCTACATGTGACTCAAGACCCACAGCAATGTGGTTGACTCTTAACTGCCCTTTGAAATGGCCTAACAAGCCACTCAGTTGTCAAGGGCAATTAGGGATGGGCAACAAATTCTGGTCTTGTCAGTGACACTCATGAAAGAATAAAAAAGTCTCTTCCTTTAAGGCTCTTATTAAAAACCGACCTCTTTGGGAAACTTTTGGCCACCCATTCAACAACAACAACGTGCATTTATATATAACCTTTGTAGTAGTAAACCATTCCAAGGTGCTTCACAGGAGCATCATCAAACAAAATTTGATACCGAGCCACATAAGAGAGATATTTAGACAGGTTGCTTGTGTGTGAAAGTCCCACCATTATTATTTATGGTTGATAGGCAAATATTAACTTTCAATTGATAGACTTCAATTGGATATTTGCACCGACTCATTTTTTTAATGAATATTATTTATTGAGGAAAATAAATTGACGATCTGGTTCTAAGTTTTATTGGTTTGAGTCAGAGTATGTTTCAGGAAAACCATTTCATTTATCTCCACCAGAATCATAGAGCAGTTATAGCAGAAGGAGGCCCCTCATGCCTGTGTCGGCTGCATGAAAGAGCAACTCACCTAGTCATGCTCACCCATCTTTTCCCCATGGCCCCTCAAAATATTTTTCTCTTCAGATAATTATCCAATTTCCTTTTGAAAGCCACGATTGAATTTGTGTCCGCCACACTCTCAGGCAGTGTATTCCAGATCCTAAGCACCCACTTCTTTAAACAAATTTTCCTCATGTTGTCTTTGGTTCATTTGCCATTCATTTTCAATCAATGTCCTCCAATTCTCGACCATTCCGCCAATGGGAACAGTTTCTCCCTATCTACTCTGTCCAGACTAGAGGCCTGCTCGGATATGCAATTGAAAGCCAACCCGAGTCCGACAGAACCACATCCAAGCCGAACCCAACCCAGCCTGATACCTTTGATTTTTCTCCCACGCCCGACCGGACCCAACCCGATCCGACTACTGGAATGAAGTTGATTATATCAAAGAGGTTGTACTCTACCTTGGATGGATTTGCTCACTGCAGACTAGTGCGGAGTCCGGATGCAAGTTTCCTGCCTTGACGTTCTGGCTGTTCAAATTTTGAAGCTTTTCCCTCCCTGACCAAAAGCCAGCACTATGTCCGACCCAGCCTGACCCGACCCGAGCCCGTATGCTGGACCCGGAAGAGAGACCCGACCCGACCCGAACCCGAACCCGAACCCGACACGTCGTCGGTCTGGTCGGGTTCGGGTCGGGTTAGCCATGCTCTGGTCCAGACCCCTCATGATTTTGAACATTTCTATCAAATCTCATCATGGATAGCACGTATAGAGAGGTTGTCACACCGCAGGCTCAGACCCCACAGGCAGGGGGGGAATGGGTGACCACCAGGCAAAGCAAGAGGACTAGGCAGGCAGTTCAGCAATCTCCTGTGGCTATTCCCCTGCAAAACAGATATACTGCTTTGGATACTGTTTGGGGGGAAATGGCCTCTCAGGGGAAAGCAGCAACAGCCCAATTTGTTGCACCACAGTTGGCTCTGCTGCACAGGGGAGGAGTAAAAAGTGTGGGAATGCAATAGTTATCGGGGATTCAATTGTAAGGGGAATAGATAGGCGTTTCTGTGGCCACAAAAGAGACTCCAGGATGGTATTTTGCCTCCCTGGTGCTAGGGTCAAGGATGTTCTTTGATTTTCTTCCTAATGGGCGGCACAGTGGCGCAGTGGTTAGCACCGCAGCCTCACAGCTCCAGGGACCCGGGTTCGATTCCGGGTACTGCCTGTGTGGAGTTTGCAAGTTCTCCCTGTGTCTGCGTGGGTTTACTCCGGGTGCTCCGGTTTTCTCCCACAAGCCAAAAGACTTGCAGGTTGATAGGTAAATTGGCCATTATAAATTGTCACTAGTATAGGTAGGTGGTAGGGAAATATAGGGACAGGTAGGGATGTTTGGTAGGAATATGGAATTAGTGTAGGATTAGTATAAATGGGTGGTTGATGTTCGGCACAGACTCGGTGGGCCGAAGGGCCTGTTTCAGTGCTGTATCTCTAATCTAATCTAATCTAATCATGTCTCAGAGCGGTTACAGGACATTCTGAAGGGGGAGGGTGAACAGCCAGTGGTCATGGTACACATTGGTACAAACGACATAGATAAAAAAAAGGATGAGGTCCTAAAAGCAGAATATAGGGAGCTAGAAAGTAAGATGAAAAGTAGGACCTCAAAGGTAGTGATCTCAGGATTACTTCCAGTGCCACGTGCTAGTCAGAGTAGGAATAGCAGGATATATCGGATGAATATGTGGCTGAAGAGATGGTGTGAGGGGGAGGGTTTTAGATTCCTGGGACATCGGGACCGGTTCTGGGGGAGGTGGGCCCAGTACAAACTGGACTGGTTACACCTGGGCAAGACCGGGACTGATGTCCTAGGGGGAGTATTTGCTAGAGTGATTGGGGAGGGTTTAAACTAAAATGGCAGGGGGATGGGAACCTTTGCAAGGAGTCAGAGGAGGGGGGATCAAAGACAAGAACAAAAGACAGTAAGGGGAATAAGAAATATGATAGGCATAGAAATTAAGGGCCAGAATCAAACAGGGAAATAGTGAAAAATAGTGGGAAGGGGACAGGTAACGTTAAAAAGACAAGCCTTCAGGCTTGGTGCCTTAACGCGCGGAACATTCGCAATAAAGTGGATGAATTAATCGCGCAAATAGATGTAAATGGGTATGATACAGTCGGGATTACGGAGACATGGCTGCAGGTTGACCAGGGATGGGAAATGAACATCCAGGGATATTCAGTATTTAGGAAGGACAGACAAAAAGCAAAAGGCGGTGGAGTTGCATTGCTGGTTAAAGAGGAAATTAACGCAATAGTGAGGAAGGATATTAGCTCTGACGATGTGGAATCTGTATGGGTAGAGCTGAGAAATACTAAGGGTCAAAAAACATGAGTGGAGTTGTATATAAACCCCCAAACTGTACTGATAATGTTGGGAATGGCATTAAACAGGAAATTAGAGATGCATGCGATAAAGGAACATCTGTAATTATGTGTGACTTTGATCTGCATATACATAGAAACATAGAAAATAGGGGCAGGAGTAGGACATTTGACCCTTCGAGCCTCCACCGCCATTCATTATGATCATGGTTGATCATCCAACTCAGTAGCCTGTTCCAGCTTTCACCCCATACCCTTTGATCCCTTTAGACACAAGAGCGATATCTAACTCCTTTTTGAAAACATTCAATGTTTTGGCGTCAATTGCTTTCTGTGATAGCGAATTCCACAAATTCACCACGCTCTGGGTGAAGGAATTTCTCCTCATCTCAGTCCTGAAAGGTTTACCTCGTATCCTTAGACTATGAAACCTGGTTCTGGACTCCCCTACCATCGGAAACATCCTTCCTGCATCTACCAATAGATTGAACAATATAGATTGGGCAAATCAAATCAGTCACAACACCGTAGAGGAGGAATTCTTGGAGTGTATACGGGATGGTTTTCTGGACCAATACGTTGAGGAACCAACTCGAGAACAGGCCATCCTAGACTGGGTATTGTGTAATGAGAGAGGAATAATTGACTATGTAGTGGTGTGAGACCCCTTGGGGATGAGTGACCATAATATGATAGAATTCTTCATCAAGATAGAGAGTGACTT
Source organism: Heterodontus francisci (assembly GCF_036365525.1). Lineage (NCBI taxonomy): Eukaryota > Metazoa > Chordata > Chondrichthyes > Heterodontiformes > Heterodontidae > Heterodontus > Heterodontus francisci. Next base: position 14,226,970 of record NC_090375.1, on the reverse strand, counting down.
AGCTGAATCTGAGACTACCGCAGGGATTGGTGCTAGTACCCCAGCTATTCACAATATACATGAATGATTTAGATGAGGAAACTAAATGTAATATCTCCAAATTTGCAGATGACACAGAACTGGGTGGGAGGGTGAGTTGTGAGGAGGATGCAGAGAGGCTTCAGGGTGATTTGGACAAGTTGAGTGAGTGAGCTAATGCATGGCAGATGCAGTATAATTTCGATAAAGGTGAGTTTATCCACTTTGGTCGCAAAAACAGGAAGGCAGATTATTGTCTGAACGGCTATAAACTGAGAGAGGGGAATATGCAGCGAGACCTGGGTGTTCTCGTACACCAGTCGCTGAAGGTAAGCATGCAGGTCCAACAGGCGGTAAAAAAGGCAAATGGTATGTTGGCCTTCATAGCGAGAGGATTCGAGTACAGAAGCAGGGATGTCTTGCTGCCATTGTACAGGGCCTTAATGAGGCCACACCTGGAATATTGTGTGCAGTTTTGGTCTCCTTATCTGAGGAAGGATGTTCTTGCTATCGAGGGAGTGCAGCGAAGGTTTACCAGACTGATTCCTGGGATGGTGGGACTGACGTATGAGGAAAGATTGAGTCATTTAGGATTATATTCACTGGAGTTCAGATGGGTGAGGGGGGATCTCATAGAAACCTATAAAATTCAACAGGACGTGCCAGGGTCGATGCAGGAAGGATGTTCCCGATGGTGGGGGAGTCCAGAACCAGGGGTCATAGTCGAAGGATATGGGGTAAACCTTTCAGGACTGATATGAGGAGAAATTTCTTAACCCAGAGAGTGGTGCGCCTGTGGAATTCGCTACCACAGAAAGCAGTTGAGGCCAAAACATTGTATGTTTTCAAGAAGGAGTTAGATATAGCTCTTGTGTCTAAAGGGATCAAAGGATATGGGGCGAAAGTGGGAACAGGTTACTGAGTTCACTAATGTCCTTTAGGGAAGGAAATCTGCTGTCCTTACCTGGTCTGGCCTACAGGTGACTCCAGACCCACAGCAATGTGGTTGACTCTTACATGCCCTCTGAAATGGCCTCGCAAGCCACTCAGTTGTACCTAATCGCTACAAAGTCAATAAAAAGGAATGAAAACGGACGGACCACCCGGCATCGAACTAGGCACCGGAAATGACAACGGCAAACTCAGCCCTGTCAACCTTGCAAAGTCCTCCTTACTAACATCTGGGGCCTTGTACCAAAGTTGGGAGAGCTGTCCCACAGACTAGTCAAGCAACAGCCTGACATAGTCATACTCACGGAATCATACCTAACACACAATGTCCCAGACACTGCAATCACTATCCCTGGGTATGACCTGTCCCACCGGCAGGACAGACCCAGCAGAGGTGGTGGCACAGTGGTCTACAGTAGGGAGGGAGTTGCCCTGGGCGTCCTCAACATCCACTCCGGACCCCATGAAGTCTCATAGCATCAGGTCAAACATGGGCAAGGTAACCTCCTACTGATTATCATCTTCCAACCTCCCTCGGCTGATGAGTCAGTACTCCTCCATGTTGAACAACACTTGGAGGAAGCACTGAGGGTGGCAAGGACACAAAATGTACTCTGGGTGGGGGACATCAATGTCCATCACCAAGAGTGGCTCGGTAGCACCGCTACTGACCGAGCTAGCTGTGTCTTAAAGGACATAACTGCTAGACTGGGTCTGCGGCAGGTGGTGAGAGAACCAACAAGAGGGAAAAACATACTTGAGCTTCTTCTTACCAATCTGCCTGCCGCAGTTGCTTCTGTCCATGACTATATTGGAAAGAGTGACCACCGCACAGTCCTTGTGGAGACGAAGTCCCGCCTTCACATTGAGGATACCCTCCATCGTGTTGTATGGCACTATCACCATGCAAAATGGGATAGATTTCAAACAGATCTAGCAATGCAAAACTGGACATCCATGAAGCATTGTGGGCTATCAGCAGCAGCAGAATTGTACTCAACCACAATCTGTAACCTCATGGCCCAGCATATCCCCCACTCTACCATTATCATTCAGCCAGGAGACAAACCCTGGTTCAATGAAGAGTGCAGGAGGGCATGCCAGGAGCAGCACCAGGCATACCTCAAAATGAGGTGTCAACCTGGTGAAGCTAAAACACAGGACTATCTGTGCGCCAAACTGCATAAGCAGCATGCGATAGACAGAGCTAAGCGATCCCAAAACCAACGGATCAGATCTAAGCTCTGCAGTCCTGCCACATCCAGTTGCGAATGATGGTGGACAATTAAACAACTAACTGGAGGAGGTGGCTCCACAAATATCCCCATCCTCAATGACGGGGGAGCCCAGCACATCAGTGCGAAAGATAAGGCAGCAGCATTTGCAACAATCTTCAGCCAGAAGTGCTGAGTTGATGATCCATCTCAGCCTCCTCTTGAAGTTCCCAGCATCACAGATGCCAGACTTCAGCCAATTTGATTCACTCCGCGTGATATCAAGAAACGACTGAAGGTACTGGATACTGCAAAGGCTCTGGGGCCCTGACAATATTCCGGCAATAGAACTGAAGACCTGTTCTCCGGGACTTGCCGCACACCTCGCCAAGCTGTTCAAGTACAACTACAACACTGGCATCTACCCTGCAATGTGGAAAATTGCCCGGGTATGTCCTGTGCAGAAAAAGCAGGACAAATCCAACCTGGTCAATTACCACCCCATCAGTTTACTCTGAGTCATCAGCAAAGTGATGGAAGGTGTCATCAACAGTGCCATCAAGCCGCACTTGCTTAGCAATAACTTGCTCAGTGATGCTCAGTTTGGGTTCCTCCAGGGCCACTCAGCACCTGACCTCATTACAGCCTTGGTTCAAACATGGATAGAAGAGCTGAACTCAAGAGATGAGGTGAGAGTGACTGCCCTTGACATCAAGGCAGCATTTGACCGAGTATGGCATCAAGGAGCCCTAACAAAACTGAGGTCAATGGGAATCAGGGGGAAAACTCTCTGCTAGTTTGAGTCATACCTAGCACAAAGGAAGATGGTTGTGGTTGTTGGAGGTCAATCATCTGAGCTCCAGGACATCACTGCAGGAGTTCCTCAGGGTAGTGTCCTAGGCCCAAACATCTTCAGCTGCTTCATTAATGACCTTCCTTCATTCATAAGGTCAGAAGTGGGGATGTTCGCTGATGATTGCACAATGTTCAGCACCATTCGTGACTCCTCAGATACTGAAGTAGTCCGTGTATAAATGCAGCAAGACCTGGACAATATCCAGGCTTCGGCTGTTAAGTGGCAAGTAACATTTGTGCCACACAAGTGCCAGGCAATGACCATCTCCAGTAACAGAGAATCTAACCATCTCCCCCTGACATTCAATGGCATTACCATTGCTGAATCCCCCACTATCAACATCCTAGGGGCTACCATTGACCGGAAATTGATCTGGAGTAGCCATATAAATACCGTGGATACAAGAGGAGGTCAGAGGCTCGGAATCCTGCGACGAGTAACTCACCTCCTGACTCCCCAAAGTCTGTCCATCATCTACAAGGCACAAGTCAGGAGTGTGATGGAATACTCTCCACTTGCCTGGATGGGTGCAGCTCCAACAACACTCAAGAAGCTCGACACCATCCAGGACAAAGCAGCCCGCTGGATTGGCACCCCATCTACAAACATTCACTCCCTCCACCACCGACGCACAGTGGCAGCAGTGTGTACCATCTACAAGATGCACTGCAGCAATGCACCAAGGCTCCTTAGACAGCACCTTCCAAACCCGCGACCTCTACCACCTAGAAGGACAAGAGCAGCAGATACATGGGAACACCACCACCTGCAAGTTCCCGTCCAATGCACACACCATCCTGACTTGGAACTATATTGCCGTTCCTTCACTGTACTACAAATAGACTGTTTCACAAGCCTGTGTATAAAAGCTGGTGACTGCTGCAAGAGTGGCTCATCAGCAAAACTGTTCCTGTTATCTCATCTACAGGTTGTACATTGCAGCAGTTCCCCAGGCCAAGTATGCCACTGAAAAAATAAAATTTTATCCCAATCTGATTTTTATGGGTCAAAATCCTGGAACTCCCTTCCTAACAGCACTGTGGGTGGACCTACCCCACATGGACTGCAGTGGTTCAAGAAGGCAGCTCACCACCACCTTCTCAAGGGCAATTAGGGATGGGCAATGAATGCTGGAATAGCCAGTGACGCCCACTTCCCATGAATGAATCAAAAATAAGTTGGATGATCAGCCATGATATAATGAATGGCGGTGCAGGTTCGAAGGGCCGAATGGCCGACTCCTGCTCCTATTTTTTATGTTTGCATGTTTCTCCTCTTAATCTTCTGTTCTCGAAAAAGAAAAAACCCAGCTTCTCCGACCTATCCTCACAACTGAAATCCCTCATCCCTGGAACCATGTTCATGAATCTTTTCTGCACTCTTTCCAATGCCTTCACATCTTTCCTAAAATGTGGTGCCCAGAATTGGAAACAATACTCCAGCTGAGGCCAAACCAATGCCTCTGAAAGGTTCACCACCACTTCCTCGCTCTTGTACTCTATGCCTCTACTTATAAAGTTCAGAATCCCATATGCCTAATTCACCACATTCTCAAACGGTCCTGCAAGCTTCAATAATTTGGGCACATAAACCCGCAGGTCCCTCTGCTCCTGCACCCTCTTTAGAGTTGTATCTTTATTTTATATTGTCTCTCCTTGTTTTTGATTTTAGATTTAGAGATACAGCACTGAAACAGGCCCTTCGGCCTACCGAGTCTGTGCCGACCATTAACCACCCATTTATACTAATCCTACACTAATTCCATATTCCTACCACATCCTCACCTGTCCCTATATTCCCCTACCACCCACCTATACAAGGGGCAATTTATAATGCCCAATTTACCTATCAACCTGCAAGTCTTTTGGCTTGTGGGAGGAAACCGGAGCACCCGGAGGAAACCCACGCAGACACAGGGAGAACTTGCAAACTGCACACAGGCAATACCCAGAATTGAACCCGGGTCGCTGGAGCTATGAGGCTGCGGTGGTAACCACTGCGCCACTGTGCCGCCCAAAATGTTCTTCCGATCAAAATGTTTCACTTCACCCTTCTCTGCATTAAATTTCATTTGCCAGGTGTCCATTAGTCTATGTCCTCTTGAAGTCTATCACTATTCTCCTGACAGTTTGCAATATTTCCAAGTTTTGTGTCATCTTCAAATTTTGAAATTGTGCCCTGTACACCCAAGCCTAGGTCTTTCGACCAAGAAAAGCAATAGACCCCGTGGAACCCCACTATATAATTCCTCCTGTCCGAAAAACAACCGTTCGCCACTACTCTCTGTTTCCTTTCACTCAGCTAGCTTCATATCGATGCTGCCTCTTTCCCTTCAATTCCATGGGCTTCAACAGTTAATGACCTTTTGAATAATCCTCATATAATCAGGTTCGAAGCAGTCCGATTTCTGAAAATGTAGTTAACCTGGTCAAACTTTAATATTTCTCGATCTGAAAATGAAACATCAGCATGATACAGTACAACAAAACTATTTATCTGTCTGTCCAGTCCTCACATGATACAGTACAACAAAACTATTTATCTGCCTGTCCAGTCCTCACATGATACAGTGCAACACCACTATTTATCTGCCCGTCCAGTCCTCACATGATACAGTACAACGCCATTATTTATCTGTCTGTCCAGCCCTTACATGATACAGTACAAAGCCACTATTTATCTGCCCGTCCAGTCCTCACATGATACAGTGCAACGCCATTATTTATCTGTCTGTCCAGCCCTTACATGATACAGTACAAAGCCACTATTTATCTGCCCGTCCAGTCCTCACATGATACAGTACAAAGCCACTATTAATCTGCCCGTCCAGTCCTCACATGATACAGTGCAACACCACTATTTATCTGCCCGTCCAGTCCTCACATGATACAGTACAACGCCATTATTTATCTGTCTGTCCAGCCCTTACATGATACAGTGCAACACCACTATTTATCTGCCCGTCCAGTCCTCACATGATACAGTGCAAGACCACTATTTATCTACCCGTCCAGTCCTCACATGATACAGTACAACGCCATTATTTATCTGTCTGTCCAGCCCTCACATGATACAGTACAACACCACTATTTATCTGCCCATCCAGTCCTCACATGATACAGTGCAACGCCATTATTTATCTGCCCGTCCAGTCCTCACATGATACAGTACAACGCCATTATTTATCTGTCTGTCCAGCCCTTACATGATACAGTGCAACACCACTATTTATCTGCCCGTCCAGTCCTCACATGATACAGTGCAAGACCACTATTTATCTACCCGTCCAGTCCTCACATGATACAGTACAACGCCATTATTTATCTGTCTGTCCAGCCATCACATGATACAGTACAACACCACTATTTATCTGCCCGTCCAGTCCTCACATGATACAGTGCAACGCCATTATTTATCTGCCCGTCCAGTCCTCACATGATACAGTACAACACCACTATTTATCTGCCTGTCCAGTCCTCACATGATACAGTACAACACCACTATTTATCTGCCTGTCCAGTCCTCACATGATACAGTACAACACCACTATTTATCTGCCTGTCCAGCCCTCACATGATACAGTACAACACCACTATTTATCTGTCTGTCCAGTCCTCACATGATACAGGACAACACCATTATTTATCTGCCTGTCCAGTCCTCACATGATAGAGTACAACACCACTATTTATCTGCCCGTCCAGTCCTCACATGATACAGTACAACACCACTATTTATCTGTCTGTCCAGTCCTCACATGATACAGTACAACACCATTATTTATCTGCCTGTCCAGTCCTCACATGATACAGTACAACACCATTATTTAACTGCCCGTCCAGTCCTCACATGATACAGTACAACACCACTATTTATCTGCCTGTCCAGTCCTCACATGATACAGTACAACACCATTATTTATCTGCCTGTCCAGTCCTCACATGATACAGGACAACACCACTATTTATCTGCCTGTCCAGTCCTCACATGATACAGTACAACACCACTATTTATCTGCCTGTCCAGTCCTCACATGATACAGTGCAACGCCATTATTTATCTGCCTGTCCAGTCCTCACATGATACAGTACAACACCATTATTTATCTGCCTGTCCAGTCCTCACATAATACAGTACAACACCACTATTTATCTGCCTGTCCAGTCCTCACATGATACAGTGCAACGCCATTATTTATCTGCCTGTCCAGTCCTCACATGATACAGTACAACACCATTATTTATCTGCCCGTCCAGTCCTCACATGATACAGTACAACACCATTATTTATCTGCCTGTCCAGTCCTCACATGTTACAGTACAACACCATTATTTATCTGCCCGTCCAGTCCTCACATGATACAGTACAACACCACTATTTATCTGCCCGTCCAGTCCTCACATGATACAGTACAACACCATTATTTATCTGCCCGTCCAGTCCTCACATGATACAGTACAATTCCACTATTTATCTGCCCGTCCAGTCCTCACATGATACAGTACAACACCATTATTTATCTGCCTGTCCAGCCCTCACATGATACAGTACAACACCACTATTTATCTGCCCGTCCAGTCCTCACATGATACAGTACAATTCCATTATTTATCTGCCCGTCCAGTCCTCACATGATACAGTACAACACCACTATTTATCTGCCCGTCCAGTCCTCACATGATACAGTACAATTTCACTATTTATCTGACCGTCCAGTCCTCACATGATACAGTACAACACCACTATTTATCTGCCTGTCCAGCCCTCACATGATACAGTACAAAACCACTATTTATCTGCCTGTCCAGCCCTCACATGATACAGTACAACACCACTATTTATCTGTCTGTCCAGTCCTCACATGATACAGTACAACACCATTATTTATCTGCCCGTCCAGTCCTCACATGATACAGTACAACACCATTATTTATCTGCCCGTCCAGTCCTCACATGATACAGTGCAACGCCACTGTTTATCTGTCTGTCCAGTCCTCACATGATACAGTACAAAACCATTATTTATCTGCCCGTCCAGTCCTCACATGATACAGTACAACGCCACTATTTATCTGTCTGTCCAGTCCTCACATGATACAGTAGAACACCATTATATATCTGCCTGTCCAGTCCTCACATGATACAGTACAACGCCACTATTTATCTGTCTGTCCAGTCCTCACATGATACAGTAGAACACCATTATTTATCTGCCTGTCCAGTCCTCACATGATACAGTACAACGCCACTATTTATCTGTCTGTCCAGTCCTCACATGATACAGTGCAACGCCATTATTTATCTGCCCGTCCAGTCCTCACATGATACAGTACAACACCACTATTTATCTGCCAGTCCAGTCCTCACATGATACAGTACAACACCATTATTTATCTGCCCGTCCAGTCCTCACATGATACAGTGCAACGCCACTATTTATCTGTCTGTCCAGTTCTCACATGATACAGTACAACACCATTAATTATCTGCCCGTCCAGTCCTCACATGATACAGTGCAACGCCACTATTTATCTGTCTGTCCAGTCCTCACATGATACAGTGCAACACCACTATATATCTGTCTGTCCAGTCCTCACATGATACAGTACAACACCATTAATTATCTGCCCGTCCAGTCCTCACATGATACAGTGCAACGCCACTATTTATCTGTCTGTCCAGTCCTCACATGACACAGTGCAACGCCACTATTTATCTGTCTGTCCAGTCCTCACATGATACAGTGCAACGCCACTATTTATCTGTCTGTCCAGTCCTCACATGATACAGTGCAACACCACTATTTATCTGCCCGTCCAGTCCTCACATGATACAGTGCAACGCCACTATTTATCTGTCTGTCCAGTCCGCACATGATACAGTACAACACCACTATTTATCTGTCTGTCCAGTCCTCACATGATACAGTACAACACCACTATTTATCTGTCTGTCCAGTCCTCACATGATACAGTACAACACCACTATTTATATGTCTGTCCAGTCCTCACATGATACAGTACAACACCACTATTTATCTGCCTGTCCAGCCCTCACATGATACAGTACAACACCACTATTTATCTGTCTGTCCAGCCCTCACATGATACAGTACAACACCACTATTTATCTGCCCGTCCAGTCCTCACATGATACAGTACAACACCACTATTTATCTGCCTGTCCAGCCCTCACATGATACAGTACAACACCACTATTTATCTGCCTGTCCAGCCCTCACATGATACAGTACAACACCACTATTTATCTGTCTGTCCAGCCCTCACATGATACAGTACAACACCACTATTTATCTGCCCTTCCAGTGCTCACATGATACAGTACAACACCACTATTTATCTGCCTGTCCAGCCCTCACATGATACAGTACAAAGCCACTATTTATCTGCCTGTCCAGCCCTCACATGATACAGTACAACACCACTATTTATCTGTCTGTCCAGCCCTCACATGATACAGTACAACACCACTATTTATCTGCCCTTCCAGTCCTCACATGATACAGTACAAAGCCACTATTTATCTGTCTGTCCAGTCCTCACATGATACAGTACAACACCACTATTTATCTGCCTGTCCAGCCCTCACATGATACAGTACAACACCACTATTTATCTGTCTGTCCAGTCCTCACATGATACAGTACAACACCACTATTTATCTGCCTGTCCAGTCCTCACATGATACAATACAACACCACTATTTATCTGTCTGTCCAGTCCTCACATGATACAGTACAACGCCACTATTTATCTGCCCGTCCAGTCCTCACATGATACAGTACAACACCACTATTTATCTGCCTGTCCAGCCCTCACATGATACAGTACAACACCACTATATATCTGTCTGTCCAGTCCTCACATGATACAGTACAACGCCATTATTTATCTGTCTGTCCAGTCCTCACATGATACAGTACAACGCCACTATTTATCTGCCCGTCCAGTCCTCACATGATACAGTACAACACCACTATTTATCTGCCTGTCCAGTCCTCACATGATACAGTACAACGCCACTATTTATCTGCCCGTCCAGTCCTCACATGATACAGTACAACGCCACTATTTATCTGCCTGTCCAGTCCTCACATGATACAGTACAACACCACTATTTATCTGCCTGTCCAGTCCTCACATGATACAGTACAACACCACTATTTATCTGTCTGTCCAGTCCTCACATGATACAGTACAACACCATTATTTATCTGCCCGTCCAGTCCTCACATGATACAGTACAACACCATTATTTATCTGCCCGTCCAGTCCTCACATGATACAGTACAACACCATTATTTATCTGCCCGTCCAGTCCTCACATGATACAGTGCAACGCCACTATTTATCTGCCCGTCCAGTCCTCACATGATACAGTACAACGCCACTATTTATCTGTCTGTCCAGTCCTCACATGATACAGTAGAACACCATTATATATCTGCCTGTCCAGTCCTCACATGATACAGTACAACGCCACTATTTATCTGTCTGTCCAGTCCTCACATGATACAGTAGAACACCATTATTTATCTGCCTGTCCAGTCCTCACATGATACAGTACAACGCCACTATTTATCTGTCTGTCCAGTCCTCACATGGTACAGTGCAACGCCATTATTTATCTGCCCGTCCAGTCCTCACATGATACAGTACAACAGCACTATTTATCTGCCAGTCCAGTCCTCACATGATACAGTACAACACCATTATTTATCTGCCCGTCCAGTCCTCACATGATACAGTGCAACGCCACTATTTATCTGTCTGTCCAGTCCTCACATGATACAGTACAACACCATTAATTATCTGCCCGTCCAGGCCTCACATGATACAGTGCAACGCCACTATTTATCTGTCTGTCCAGTCCTCACATGATACAGTGCAACACCACTATTTATCTGTCTGTCCAGTCCTCACATGATACAGTACAACACCATTATTTATCTGCCCGTCCAGTCCTCACATGACACAGTGCAACGCCACTATTTATCTGTCTGTCCAGTCCTCACATGATACAGTACAACGCCACTATTTATCTGTCTGTCCAGTCCTCACATGATACAGTGCAACACCACTATTTATCTGCCCGTCCAGTCCTCACATGATACAGTGCAACGCCACTATTTATCTGTCTGTCCAGTCCTCACATGATACAGTACAACACCACTATTTATCTGTCTGTCCAGTCCTCACATGATACAGTACAATTCCACTATTTATCTGCCTGTCCAGCCCTCACATGATACAATACAACACCACTATTTATCTGTCTGTCCAGTCCTCACATGATACAGTACATAGCCACTATTGATCTGTCTGTCCAGTCCTCACATGATACAGTACAACACCACTATTTATCTGCCCGTCCAGTCCTCACATGATACAGTAAAAAGCCACTATTTATCTGTCTGTCCAGTCCTCACATGATACAGTACAAAGCCACTATTGATCTGTCTGTCCAGTCCTCACATGATACAGTACAACACCACTATTTATCTGTCTGTCCAGTCCTCACATGATACAGTACAAAGCCACTATTGATCTGTCTGTCCAGTCCTCACATGATACAGTACAACGCCACTATTTATCTGCCTGTCCAGTCCTCACATGATACAGTACAACACCATTATTTATCTGCCCGTCCAGTCCTCACATGATACAGTGCAACGCCACTATTTATCTGCCCGTCCAGTCCTCACATGATACAGTACAACGCCACTATTTATCTGTCTGTCCAGTCCTCACATGATACAGTAGAACACCATTATATATCTGCCTGTCCAGTCCTCACATGATACAGTACAACGCCACTATTTATCTGTCTGTCCAGTCCTCACATGATACAGTAGAACACCATTATTTATCTGCCTGTCCAGTCCTCACATGATACAGTACAACGCCACTATTTATCTGTCTGTCCAGTCCTCACATGATACAGTGCAACGCCATTATTTATCTGCCCGTCCAGTCCTCACATGATACAGTACAACAGCACTATTTATCTGCCAGTCCAGTCCTCACATGATACAGTACAACACCATTATTTATCTGCCCGTCCAGTCCTCACATGATACAGTGCAACGCCACTATTTATCTGTCTGTCCAGTCCTCACATGATACAGTACAACACCATTAATTATCTGCCCGTCCAGTCCTCACATGATACAGTGCAACGCCACTATTTATCTGTCTGTCCAGTCCTCACATGATACAGTGCAACACCACTATTTATCTGTCTGTCCAGTCCTCACATGATACAGTACAACACCATTATTTATCTGCCCGTCCAGTCCTCACATGACACAGTGCAACGCCACTATTTATCTGTCTGTCCAGTCCTCACATGATACAGTACAACGCCACTATTTATCTGTCTGTCCAGTCCTCACATGATACAGTGCAACACCACTATTTATCTGCCCGTCCAGTCCTCACATGATACAGTGCAACGCCACTATTTATCTGTCTGTCCAGTCCTCACATGATACAGTACAACACCACTATTTATCTGTCTGTCCAGTCCTCACATGATACAGTACAATTCCACTATTTATCTGCCTGTCCAGCCCTCACATGATACAGTACAACACCACTATTTATCTGTCTGTCCAGTCCTCACATGATACAGTACAAAGCCACTATTGATCTGTCTGTCCAGTCCTCACATGATACAGTACAACACCACTATTTATCTGCCCGTCCAGTCCTCACATGATACAGTAAAAAGCCACTATTTATCTGTCTGTCCAGTCCTCACATGATACAGTACAAAGCCACTATTGATCTGTCTGTCCAGTCCTCACATGATACAGTACAACACCACTATTTATCTGTCTGTCCAGTCCTCACATGATACAGTACAAAGCCACTATTGATCTGTCTGTCCAGTCCTCACATGATACAGTACAACACCACTATTTATCTGTCTGTCCAGTCCTCACATGATACAGTACAACACCACTATTTATCTGCCCGTCCAGTCCTCACATGATACAGTACAACACCACTATTTATCTGCCTGTCCAGCCCTCACATGATACAGTACAACACCACTATTTATCTGCCTGTCCAGCCCTCACATGATACAGTACAACACCACTATTTATCTGTCTGTCCAGTCCTCACATGATACAGTACAACACCACTATTTATCTGCCTGTCCAGTCCTCACATGATACAGTACAACACCACTATTTATCTGTCTGTCCAGTCCTCACATGATACAGTACAACACCATTATTTATCTGCCCGTCCAGTCCTCACATGATACAGTACAACACCACTATTTATCTGCCCGTCCAGTCCTCACATGATACAGTACAACATCACTATTTATCTGCCCGTCCAGTCCTCACATGATACAGTACAACACCACTATTTATCTGTCTGTCCAGTCCTCACATGATACTGTACAACACCACTATTTATCTGCCTGTCCAGTCCTCACATGATACAGTACAACACCATTATTTATCTGTCTGTCCAGTCCTCACATGATACAGTACAACACCACTATTTATCTGCCTGTCCAGTCCTCACATGATACAGTACAACACCATTATTTATCTGCCTGTCCAGTCCCCACATGATACAGTACAACGCCACTATTTATCTGTCTGTCCAGTCCTCACATGATTCAGTACAACACCACTATTTATCTGCCCGTCCAGTCCTCAAATGATACAGTACAACACCATTATTTATCTGCCTGTCCAGTCCTCACATGATACAGTACAACACCATTATTTATCTGCCTGTCCAGTCCTCACATGATACAGTACAACACCATTATTTATCTGCCTGTCCAGTCCTCACATGATACAGTGCAACACCACTATTTATCTGCCCGTCCAGTCCTCACATGATACAGTACAACACCACTATTTATCTGCCTGTCCAGTCCTCACATGATACAGTACAACACCATTATTTATCTGCCCGTCCAGTCCTCACATGATACAGTACAACACCATTATTTATCTGCCTGTCCAGCCCTCACATGATACAGTACAACACCATTATTTATCTGCCCGTCCAGTCCTCACATGATACAGTACAACACCATTATTTATCTGCCCGTCCAGTCCTCACATGATACAGTACAACACCATTATTTATCTGCCCGTCCAGTCCTCACATGATACAGTACAACACCATTATTTATCTGCCCGTCCAGTCCTCACATGATACAGTACAACACCACTATTTATCTGCCCGTCCAGTCCTCACATGATACAGTACAACACCACTATTTATCTGTCTGTCCAGTCCTCACATGATACAGTACAACACCATTATTTATCTGCCCGTCCAGTCCTCACATGATACAGTACAACACCACTATTTATCTGCCCGTCCAGTCCTCACATGATACATTACAACACCACTATTTATCTGCCCGTCCAGTCCTCACATCATACAGTACAACACCACTATTTATCTGTCTGTCCAGTCCTCACATGATACAGTGCAACGCCATTATTTATCTGCCCATCCAGTCCTCATATGATACAGTACAACACCACTATTTATCTGCCCGTCCAGTCCTCACATGATACAGTACAACGCCACTATTTATCTGCCCGTCCAGTCCTCACATGATACAGTACAACACCATTATTTATCTGTCTGTCCAGTCCTCACATGATACAGTACATCACCACTATTTATCTGTCTGTCCAGTCCTCACATGATACAGTACAAAGCCACTATTTATCTGCCCGTCCAGTCCTCACATGATACAGTACAAAGCCACTATTTATCGGCCCGTCCAGTCCTCACATGATACAGTACAACACCACTATTTATCTGCCCGTCCAGTCCTCACATGATACAGTACAACACCACTATTTATCTGCCTGTCCAGTCCTCACATGATACAGTACAACACCACTATTTATCTGTCTGTCCAGTCCTCACATGATACAGTGCAACGCCATTATTTATCTGCCCATCCAGTCCTCATATGATACAGTACAGCACCACTATTTATCTGCCCGTCCAGTCCTCATATGATACAGTGCAACGCCATTATTTATCTGCCCATCCAGTCCTCATATGATACAGTACAACACCACTATTTATCTGCCCGTCCAGTCCTCACATGATACAGTACAACGCCACTATTTATCTGCCCGTCCAGTCCTCACATGATACAGTACAACACCACTATTTATCTGCCTGTCCAGTCCTCACATGATACAGTACAACACCATTATTTATCTGTCTGTCCAGTCCTCACATGATACAGTACAACACCACTATTTATCTGCCTGTCCAGTCCTCACATGATACAGTACAACACCATTATTTATCTGTCTGTCCAGTCCTCACATGATACAGTACAACACCACTATTTATCTGCCTGTCCAGTCCTCACATGATACAGTACAACACCATTATTTATCTGCCTGTACAGTCCTCACATGATACAGTACAACGCCACTATTTATCTGTCTGTCCAGTCCTCACATGATACAGTACAACGCCACTATTTATCTGCCCGTCCAGTCCTCACATGATACAGTACAACGTCATTATTTATCTGTCTGTCCAGTCCTCACATGATACAGTACAACGCCACTATTTATCTGCCTGTCCAGTCCTCACATAATACAGTACAACACCACTATTTATCTGCCTGTCCAGTCCTCACATGATACAGTACAACGCCATTATTTATCTGCCCGTCCAGTCCTCACATGATACAGTACAACACCACTATTTATCTGCCTGTCCAGTCCTCACATGATACAGTACAACACCATTATTTATCTGCCCGTCCAGTCCTCACATGATACAGTACAACACCACTATTTATCTGCCTGTCCAGTCCTCACATGATACAGTACAACACCACTATTTATCTGCCTGTCCAGTCCTCACATGATACAGTACAACACCATTATTTATCTGCCCGTCCAGTCCTCACATGATACAGTACAACACCACTATTTATCTGCCTGTCCAGTCCTCACATGATACAGTACAACGCCATTATTTATCTGTCTGTCCAGTCCTCACATGATACAGTACAACACCACTATTTATCTGTCTGTCCAGTCCTCACATGATACAGTACAAAGCCACTATTTATCTGCCCGTCCAGTCCTCACATGATACAGTACAACACCACTATTTATCTGCCCGTCCAGTCCTCACATGATACAGTACAACACCACTATTTATCTGCCTGTCCAGTCCTCACATGATACAGTACAACACCATTATTTATCTGCCCGTCCAGTCCTCACATGATACAGTACAACACCATTATTTATCTGCCTGTCCAGCCCTCACATGATACAGTACAACACCATTATTTATCTGCCCGTCCAGTCCTCACATGATACAGTACAACACCATTATTTATCTGCCCGTCCAGTCCTCACATGATACAGTACAACACCATTATTTATCTTCCCGTCCAGTCCTCACATGATACAGTACAACACCACTATTTATCTGCCCGTCCAGTCCTCACATGATACAGTACAACACCACTATTTATCTGTCTGTCCAGTCCTCACATGATACAGTACAACACCATTATTTATCTGCCCGTCCAGTCCTCACATGATACAGTACAACACCACTATTTATCTGCCCGTCCAGTCCTCACATGATACATTACAACACCACTATTTATCTGCCCGTCCAGTCCTCACATCATACAGTACAACACCACTATTTATCTGTCTGTCCAGTCCTCACATGATACAGTGCAACGCCATTATTTATCTGCCCATCCAGTCCTCATATGATACAGTACAACACCACTATTTATCTGCCCGTCCAGTCCTCACATGATACAGTACAACGCCACTATTTATCTGCCCGTCCAGTCCTCACATGATACAGTACAACACCATTATTTATCTGTCTGTCCAGTCCTCACATGATACAGTACATCACCACTATTTATCTGTCTGTCCAGTCCTCACATGATACAGTACAAAGCCACTATTTATCTGCCCGTCCAGTCCTCACATGATACAGTACAAAGCCACTATTTATCGGCCCGTCCAGTCCTCACATGATACAGTACAACACCACTATTTATCTGCCCGTCCAGTCCTCACATGATACAGTACAACACCACTATTTATCTGCCTGTCCAGTCCTCACATGATACAGTACAACACCGCTATTTATCTGTCTGTCCAGTCCTCACATGATACAGTGCAACGCCATTATTTATCTGCCCATCCAGTCCTCATATGATACAGTACAGCACCACTATTTATCTGCCCGTCCAGTCCTCATATGATACAGTGCAACGCCATTATTTATCTGCCCATCCAGTCCTCATATGATACAGTACAACACCACTATTTATCTGCCCGTCCAGTCCTCACATGATACAGTACAACGCCACTATTTATCTGCCCGTCCAGTCCTCACATGATACAGTACAACACCACTATTTATCTGCCTGTCCAGTCCTCACATGATACAGTACAACACCATTATTTATCTGTCTGTCCAGTCCTCACATGATACAGTACAACACCACTATTTATCTGCCTGTCCAGTCCTCACATGATACAGTACAACACCATTATTTATCTGTCTGTCCAGTCCTCACATGATACAGTACAACACCACTATTTATCTGCCTGTCCAGTCCTCACATGATACAGTACAACACCATTATTTATCTGCCTGTACAGTCCTCACATGATACAGTACAACGCCACTATTTATCTGTCTGTCCAGTCCTCACATGATACAGTACAACGCCACTATTTATCTGCCCGTCCAGTCCTCACATGATACAGTACAACGCCATTATTTATCTGTCTGTCCAGTCCTCACATGATACAGTACAACGCCACTATTTATCTGCCTGTCCAGTCCTCACATAATACAGTACAACACCACTATTTATCTGCCTGTCCAGTCCTCACATGATACAGTACAACGCCATTATTTATCTGCCCGTCCAGTCCTCACATGATACAGTACAACACCACTATTTATCTGCCTGTCCAGTCCTCACATGATACAGTACAACGCCATTATTTATCTGCCCGTCCAGTCCTCACATGATACAGTACAACACCACTATTTATCTGCCTGTCCAGTCCTCACATGATACAGTACAACACCACTATTTATCTGCCTGTCCAGTCCTCACATGATACAGTACAACACCATTATTTATCTGCCCGTCCAGTCCTCACATGATACAGTACAACACCACTATTTATCTGCCTGTCCAGTCCTCACATGATACAGTACAACGCCATTATTTATCTGTCTGTCCAGTCCTCACATGATACAGTACAACACCACTATTTATCTGTCTGTCCAGTCCTCACATGATACAGTACAAAGCCACTATTTATCTGCCCGTCCAGTCCTCACATGATACAGTACAACACCACTATTTATCTGCCCGTCCAGTCCTCACATGATACAGTACAACACCACTATTTATCTGCCTGTCCAGTCCTCACATGATACAGTACAACACCACTATTTATCTGTCTGTCCAGTCCTCACATGATACAGTGCAACGCCATTATTTATCTGCCCATCCAGTCCTCATATGATACAGTACAGCACCACTATTTATCTGCCCGTCCAGTCCTCATATGATACAGTGCAACGCCATTATTTATCTGCCCATCCAGTCCTCATATGATACAGTACAACACCACTATTTATCTGCCCGTCCAGTCCTCACATGATACAGTACAACGCCACTATTTATCTGCCCGTCCAGTCCTCACATGATACAGTACAACACCACTATTTATCTGCCTGTCCAGTCCTCACATGATACAGTACAACACCATTATTTATCTGTCTGTCCAGTCCTCACATGATACAGTACAACACCACTATTTATCTGCCTGTCCAGTCCTCACATGATACAGTACAACACCATTATTTATCTGTCTGTCCAGTCCTCACATGATACAGTACAACACCACTATTTATCTGCCTGTCCAGTCCTCACATGATACAGTACAACACCATTATTTATCTGCCTGTACAGTCCTCACATGATACAGTACAACGCCACTATTTATCTGTCTGTCCAGTCCTCACATGATACAGTACAACGCCACTATTTATCTGCCCGTCCAGTCCTCACATGATACAGTACAACGCCATTATTTATCTGTCTGTCCAGTCCTCACATGATACAGTACAACGCCACTATTTATCTGCCTGTCCAGTCCTCACATAATACAGTACAACACCACTATTTATCTGCCTGTCCAGTCCTCACATGATACAGTACAACGCCATTATTTATCTGCCCGTCCAGTCCTCACATGATACAGTACAACACCACTATTTATCTGCCTGTCCAGTCCTCACATGATACAGTACAACGCCATTATTTATCTGCCCGTCCAGTCCTCACATGATACAGTACAACACCACTATTTATCTGCCTGTCCAGTCCTCACATGATACAGTACAACACCACTATTTATCTGCCTGTCCAGTCCTCACATGATACAGTACAACACCATTATTTATCTGCCCGTCCAGTCCTCACATGATACAGTACAACACCACTATTTATCTGCCTGTCCAGTCCTCACATGATACAGTACAACGCCATTATTTATCTGTCTGTCCAGTCCTCACATGATACAGTACAACACCACTATTTATCTGTCTGTCCAGTCCTCACATGATACAGTACAAAGCCACTATTTATCTGCCCGTCCAGTCCTCACATGATACAGTACAACACCACTATTTATCTGCCCGTCCAGTCCTCACATGATACAGTACAACACCACTATTTATCTGCCTGTCCAGTCCTCACATGATACAGTACAACACCATTATTTATCTGCCCGTCCAGTCCTCACATGATACAGTACAACACCATTATTTATCTGCCTGTCCAGCCCTCACATGATACAGTACAACACCATTATTTATCTGCCCGTCCAGTCCTCACATGATACAGTACAACACCATTATTTATCTGCCCGTCCAGTCCTCACATGATACAGTACAACACCATTATTTATCTGCCCGTCCAGTCCTCACATGATACAGTACAACACCACTATTTATCTGCCCGTCCAGTCCTCACATGATACAGTACAACACCACTATTTATCTGTCTGTCCAGTCCTCACATGATACAGTACAACACCATTATTTATCTGCCCGTCCAGTCCTCACATGATACAGTACAACACCACTATTTATCTGCCCGTCCAGTCCTCACATGATACATTACAACACCACTATTTATCTGCCCGTCCAGTCCTCACATCATACAGTGCAACACCACTATTTATCTGTCTGTCCAGTCCTCACATGATACAGTGCAACGCCATTATTTATCTGCCCATCCAGTCCTCATATGATACAGTACAACACCACTATTTATCTGCCCGTCCAGTCCTCACATGATACTGTACAACGCCACTATTTATCTGCCCGTCCAGTCCTCACATGATACAGTACAACACCATTATTTATCTGTCTGTCCAGTCCTCACATGATACAGTACATCACCACTATTTATCTGTCTGTCCAGTCCTCACATGATACAGTACAAAGCCACTATTTATCTGCCCGTCCAGTCCTCACATGATACAGTACAAAGCCACTATTTATCGGCCCGTCCAGTCCTCACATGATACAGTACAACACCACTATTTATCTGCCCGTCCAGTCCTCACATGATACAGTACAACACCACTATTTATCTGCCTGTCCAGTCCTCACATGATACAGTACAACACCACTATTTATCTGTCTGTCCAGTCCTCACATGATACAGTGCAACGCCATTATTTATCTGCCCATCCAGTCCTCATATGATACAGTACAGCACCACTATTTATCTGCCCGTCCAGTCCTCATATGATACAGTGCAACGCCATTATTTATCTGCCCATCCAGTCCTCATATGATACAGTACAACACCACTATTTATCTGCCCGTCCAGTCCTCACATGATACAGTACAACGCCACTATTTATCTGCCCGTCCAGTCCTCACATGATACAGTACAACACCACTATTTATCTGCCTGTCCAGTCCTCACATGATACAGTACAACACCATTATTTATCTGTCTGTCCAGTCCTCACATGATACAGTACAACACCACTATTTATCTGCCTGTCCAGTCCTCACATGATACAGTACAACACCATTATTTATCTGTCTGTCCAGTCCTCACATGATACAGTACAACACCACTATTTATCTGCCTGTCCAGTCCTCACATGATACAGTACAACACCATTATTTATCTGCCTGTACAGTCCTCACATGATACAGTACAACGCCACTATTTATCTGTCTGTCCAGTCCTCACATGATACAGTACAACGCCACTATTTATCTGCCCGTCCAGTCCTCACATGATACAGTACAACGCCATTATTTATCTGTCTGTCCAGTCCTCACATGATACAGTACAACGCCACTATTTATCTGCCTGTCCAGTCCTCACATAATACAGTACAACACCACTATTTATCTGCCTGTCCAGTCCTCACATGATACAGTACAACGCCATTATTTATCTGCCCGTCCAGTCCTCACATGATACAGTACAACACCACTATTTATCTGCCTGTCCAGTCCTCACATGATACAGTACAACGCCATTATTTATCTGCCCGTCCAGTCCTCACATGATACAGTACAACACCACTATTTATCTGCCTGTCCAGTCCTCACATGATACAGTACAACACCACTATTTATCTGCCTGTCCAGTCCTCACATGATACAGTACAACACCATTATTTATCTGCCCGTCCAGTCCTCACATGATACAGTACAACACCACTATTTATCTGCCTGTCCAGTCCTCACATGATACAGTACAACGCCATTATTTATCTGTCTGTCCAGTCCTCACATGATACAGTACAACACCACTATTTATCTGTCTGTCCAGTCCTCACATGATACAGTACAAAGCCACTATTTATCTGCCCGTCCAGTCCTCACATGATACAGTACAACACCACTATTTATCTGCCCGTCCAGTCCTCACATGATACAGTACAACACCACTATTTATCTGCCTGTCCAGTCCTCACATGATACAGTACAACACCATTATTTATCTGCCCGTCCAGTCCTCACATGATACAGTACAACACCATTATTTATCTGCCTGTCCAGCCCTCACATGATACAGTACAACACCATTATTTATCTGCCCGTCCAGTCCTCACATGATACAGTACAACACCATTATTTATCTGCCCGTTCAGTCCTCACATGATACAGTACAACACCATTATTTATCTGCCCGTCCAGTCCTCACATGATACAGTACAACACCATTATTTATCTGCGTGTCCAGTCCTCACATGTTACAGTACAACACCATTATTTATCTGCCCGTCCAGTCCTCACATGATACAGTACAACACCACTATTTATCTGCCTGTCCAGTCCTCACATGATACAGTACAACACCATTATTTATCTGCCTGTCCAGCCCTCACATGATACAGTACAACACCACTATTTATCTGTCTGTCCAGCCCTCACATGATACAGTACAACACCACTATTTATCTGCCCGTCCAGTCCTCACATGATACAGTACAAAGCCACTATTTATCTGTCTGTCCAGTCCTCACATGATACAGTACAACACCACTATTTATCTGCCTGTCCAGCCCTCACATGATACAGTACAACACCACTATTTATCTGTCTGTCCAGTCCTCACATGATACAGTACAACACCACTATTTATCTGCCTGTCCAGTCCTCACATGATACAATACAACACCACTATTTATCTGTCTGTCCAGTCCTCACATGATACAGTACAACGCCACTATTTATCTGCCCGTCCAGTCCTCACATGATACAGTACAACACCACTATTTATCTGCCCGTCCAGCCCTCACATGATACAGTACAACACCACTATTTATCTGTCTGTCCAGTCCTCACATGATACAGTACAACGCCATTATTTATCTGTCTGTCCAGTCCTCACATGATACAGTACAACGCCACTATTTATCTGCCCGTCCAGTCCTCACATGATACAGTACAACACCACTATTTATCTGCCTGTCCAGTCCTCACATGATACAGTACAACGCCACTATTTATCTGGCCGTCCAGTCCTCACATGATACAGTACAACGCCACTATTTATCTGCCTGTCCAGTCCTCACATGATACAGTACAACACCACTATTTATCTGCCTGTCCAGTCCTCACATGATACAGTACAACACCACTATTTATCTGCCTGTCCAGCCCTCACATGATACAGTACAACACCACTATTTATCTGTCTGTCCAGTCCTCACATGATACAGTACAACACCATTATTTATCTGCCCGTCCAGTCCTCACATGATACAGTACAACACCATTATTTATCTGCCCGTCCAGTCCTCACATGATACAGTGCAACGCCACTATTTATCTGCCCGTCCAGTCCTCACATGATACAGTACAACGCCACTATTTATCTGTCTGTCCAGTCCTCACATGATACAGTAGAACACCATTATATATCTGCCTGTCCAGTCCTCACATGATACAGTACAACGCCACTATTTATCTGTCTGTCCAGTCCTCACATGATACAGTAGAACACCATTATTTATCTGCCTGTCCAGTCCTCACATGATACAGTACAACGCCACTATTTATCTGTCTGTCCAGTCCTCACATGATACAGTGCAACGCCATTATTTATCTGCCCGTCCAGTCCTCACATGATACAGTACAACAGCACTATTTATCTGCCAGTCCAGTCCTCACATGATACAGCACAACACCATTATTTATCTGCCCGTCCAGTCCTCACATGATACAGTGCAACGCCACTATTTATCTGTCTGTCCAGTCCTCACATGATACAGTACAACACCATTAATTATCTGCCCGTCCAGTCCTCACATGATACAGTGCAACGCCACTATATATCTGTCTGTCCAGTCCTCACATGATACAGTGCAACACCACTATTTATCTGTCTGTCCAGTCCTCACATGATACAGTACAACACCATTATTTATCTGCCCGTCCAGTCCTCACATGACACAGTGCAACGCCACTATTTATCTGTCTGTCCAGTCCTCACATGATACAGTGCAACGGCACTATTTATCTGTCTGTCCAGTCCTCACATGATACAGTGCAACACCACTATTTATCTGCCCGTCCAGTCCTCACATGATACAGTGCAACGCCACTATTTATCTGTCTGTCCAGTCCTCACATGATACAGTACAACACCACTATTTATCTGTCTGTCCAGTCCTCACATGATACAGTACAATTCCACTATTTATCTGCCTGTCCAGCCCTCACATGATACAGTACAACACCACTATTTATCTGTCTGTCCAGTCCTCACATGATACAGTACAAAGCCACTATTGATCTGTCTGTCCTGTCCTCACATGATACAGTACAACACCACTATTTATCTGCCCGTCCAGTCCTCACTTGATACAGTAAAAAGCCACTATTTATCTGTCTGTCCAGTCCTCACATGATACAGTACAAAGCCACTATTGATCTGTCTGTCCAGTCCTCACATGATACAGTACAACACCACTATTTATCTGTCTGTCCAGTCCTCACATGATACAGTACAAAGCCACTATTGATCTGTCTGTCCAGTCCTCACATGATACAGTACAACACCACTATTTATCTGTCTGTCCAGTCCTCACATGATACAGTACAACACCACTATTTATCTGCCCGTCCAGTCCTCACATGATACAGTACAACACCACTATTTATCTGCCTGTCCAGCCCTCACATGATACAGTACAACACCACTATTTATCTGCCTGTCCAGCCCTCACATGATACAGTACAACACCACTATTTATCTGTCTGTCTAGTCCTCACATGATACAGTACAACACCACTATTTATCTGCCTGTCCAGTCCTCACATGATACAGTACAACACCACAATTTATCTGCCTGTCCAGTCCTCACATGATACAGTACAACACCATTATTTATCTGAACGTCCAGTCCTCACATGATACAGTACAACACCACTATTTATCTGCCCGTCCAGTCCTCACATGATACAGTACAACACCACTATTTATCTGCCCGCCCAGTCCTCACATGATACAGTACAACACCACTATTTATCTGTCTGTCCAGTCCTCACATGATACAGTGCAACGCCATTATTTATCTGCCCATCCAGTCCTCATATGATACAGTACAACACCACTATTTATCTGCCCGTCCAGTCCTCACATGATACAGTACAACGCCACTATTTATCTGCCCGTCCAGTCCTCACATGATACAGTACAACACCATTATTTATCTGTCTGTCCAGTCCTCACATGATACAGTACATCACCACTATTTATCTGTCTGTCCAGTCCTCACATGATACAGTACAAAGCCACTATTTATCTGCCCGTCCAGTCCTCACATGATACAGTAAAAAGCCACTATTTATCGGCCCGTCCAGTCCTCACATGATACAGTACAACACCACTATTTATCTGCCCGTCCAGTCCTCACATGATACAGTACAACACCACTATTTATCTGCCTGTCCAGTCCTCACATGATGCAGTACAACACCACTATTTATCTGCCTGTCCAGTCCTCATATGATACAGTGCAACGCCATTATTTATCTGCCCATCCAGTCCTCACATGATACAGTACAACACCACTATTTATCTGTCTGTCCAGTCCTCACATGATACAGTACAACGCCATTATTTATCTGTCTGTCCAGTCCTCACATGATACTGTACAACACCACTATTTATCTGCCTGTCCAGTCCTCACATGATACAGTACAACACCATTATTTATCTGTCTGTCCAGTCCTCACATGATACAGTACAACACCACTATTTATCTGCCTGTCCAGTCCTCACATGATACAGTACAACACCATTATTTATCTGCCCGTCCAGTCCTCACATGATACAGTACAACGCCACTATTTATCTGTCTGTCCAGTCCTCACATGATTCAGTACAACACCACTATTTATCTGCCCGTCCAGTCCTCACTTGATACAGTAAAAAGCCACTATTTATCTGTCTGTCCAGTCCTCACATGATACAGTACAAAGCCACTATTGATCTGTCTGTCCAGTCCTCACATGATACAGTACAACACCACTATTTATCTGTCTGTCCAGTCCTCACATGATACAGTACAAAGCCACTATTGATCTGTCTGTCCAGTCCTCACATGATACAGTACAACACCACTATTTATCTGTCTGTCCAGTCCTCACATGATACAGTACAACACCACTATTTATCTGCCCGTCCAGTCCTCACATGATACAGTACAACACCACTATTTATCTGCCTGTCCAGCCCTCACATGATACAGTACAACACCACTATTTATCTGCCTGTCCAGCCCTCACATGATACAGTACAACACCACTATTTATCTGTCTGTCTAGTCCTCACATGATACAGTACAACACCACTATTTATCTGCCTGTCCAGTCCTCACATGATACAGTACAACACCACAATTTATCTGCCTGTCCAGTCCTCACATGATACAGTACAACACCATTATTTATCTGAACGTCCAGTCCTCACATGATACAGTACAACACCACTATTTATCTGCCCGTCCAGTCCTCACATGATACAGTACAACACCACTATTTATCTGCCCGCCCAGTCCTCACATGATACAGTACAACACCACTATTTATCTGTCTGTCCAGTCCTCACATGATACAGTGCAACGCCATTATTTATCTGCCCATCCAGTCCTCATATGATACAGTACAACACCACTATTTATCTGCCCGTCCAGTCCTCACATGATACAGTACAACGCCACTATTTATCTGCCCGTCCAGTCCTCACATGATACAGTACAACACCATTATTTATCTGTCTGTCCAGTCCTCACATGATACAGTACATCACCACTATTTATCTGTCTGTCCAGTCCTCACATGATACAGTACAAAGCCACTATTTATCTGCCCGTCCAGTCCTCACATGATACAGTAAAAAGCCACTATTTATCGGCCCGTCCAGTCCTCACATGATACAGTACAACACCACTATTTATCTGCCCGTCCAGTCCTCACATGATACAGTACAACACCACTATTTATCTGCCTGTCCAGTCCTCACATGATGCAGTACAACACCACTATTTATCTGCCTGTCCAGTCCTCATATGATACAGTGCAACGCCATTATTTATCTGCCCATCCAGTCCTCACATGATACAGTACAACACCACTATTTATCTGTCTGTCCAGTCCTCACATGATACAGTACAACGCCATTATTTATCTGTCTGTCCAGTCCTCACATGATACTGTACAACACCACTATTTATCTGCCTGTCCAGTCCTCACATGATACAGTACAACACCATTATTTATCTGTCTGTCCAGTCCTCACATGATACAGTACAACACCACTATTTATCTGCCTGTCCAGTCCTCACATGATACAGTACAACACCATTATTTATCTGCCCGTCCAGTCCTCACATGATACAGTACAACGCCACTATTTATCTGTCTGTCCAGTCCTCACATGATTCAGTACAACGCCACTATTTATCTGCCCGTCCAGTCCTCAAATGATACAGTACAACGCCATTATTTATCTGTCTGTCCAGTCCTCACATGATACAGTACAACACCATTATTTATCTGCCTGTCCAGTCCTCACATGATACAGTACAACACCATTATTTATCTGCCTGTCCAGTCCTCACATGATACAGTACAACACCACTATTTATCTGTCTGTCCAGTCCTCACATGATACAGTACAACGCCATTTTTTATCTGCCCGTCCAGTCCTCACATGATACAGTACAACACCACTATTTATCTGCCTGTCCAGTCCTCACATGATACAGTACAACACCATTATTTATCTGCCCGTCCAGTCCTCACATGATACAGTACAACACCATTATTTATCTGCCTGTCCAGCCCTCACATGATACAGTACAACACCATTATTTATCTGCCCGTCCAGTCCTCACATGATACAGTACAACACCATTATTTATCTGCCCGTCCAGTCCTCACATGATACAGTACAACACCATTATTTATCTGCCCGTCCAGTCCTCACATGATACAGTACAACACCATTATTTATCTGCCCGTCCAGTCCTCACATGATACAGTACAACACCACTATTTATCTGCCCGTCCAGTCCTCACATGATACAGTACAACACCACTATTTATCTGTCTGTCCAGTCCTCACATGATACAGTACAACACCATTATTTATCTGCCCGTCCAGTCCTCACATGATACAGTACAACACCACTATTTATCTGCCCGTCCAGTCCTCACATGACACAGTACAACACCACTATTTATCTGCCTGTCCAGTCCTCACATGATACAGTACAACACCACTATTTATCTGTCTGTCCAGTCCTCACATGATACAGTGCAACGCCATTATTTATCTGCCCATCCAGTCCTCATATGATACAGTACAACACCACTATTTATCTGCCCGTCCAGTCCTCACATGATACAGTACAACGCCACTATTTATCTGCCCGTCCAGTCCTCACATGATACAGTACAACACCATTATTTATCTGTCTGTCCAGTCCTCACATGATACAGTACATCACCACTATTTATCTGTCTGTCCAGTCCTCACATGATACAGTACAAAGCCACTATTTATCTGCCCGTCCAGTCCTCACATGATACAGTACAAAGCCACTATTTATCGGCCCGTCCAGTCCTCACATGATACAGTACAACACCATTATTTATCTGCCCGTCCAGTCCTCACATGATACAGTACAACACCACTATTTATCTGCCTGTCCAGTCCTCACATGATACAGTACAACACCACTATTTATCTGTCTGTCCAGTCCTCACATGATACAGTGCAACGCCATTATTTATCTGCCCATCCAGTCCTCATATGATACAGTACAGCACCACTATTTATCTGCCCGTCCAGTCCTCATATGATACAGTGCAACGCCATTATTTATCTGCCCATCCAGTCCTCATATGATACAGTACAACACCACTATTTATCTGCCCGTCCAGTCCTCACATGATACAGTACAACGCCACTATTTATCTGCCCGTCCAGTCCTCACATGATACAGTACAACACCACTATTTATCTGCCTGTCCAGTCCTCACATGATACAGTACAACACCATTATTTATCTGTCTGTCCAGTCCTCACATGATACAGTACAACACCACTATTTATCTGCCTGTCCAGTCCTCACATGATACAGTACAACACCATTATTTATCTGTCTGTCCAGTCCTCACATGATACAGTACAACACCACTATTTATCTGCCTGTCCAGTCCTCACATGATACAGTGCAACACCATTATTTATCTGCCTGTCCAGTCCTCACATGATACAGTACAACGCCACTATTTATCTGTCTGTCCAGTCCTCACATGATACAGTACAACGCCACTATTTATCTGCCCGTCCAGTCCTCACATGATACAGTACAACGCCATTATTTATCTGTCTGTCCAGTCCTCACATGATACAGTACAACGCCACTATTTATCTGCCTGTCCAGTCCTCACATGATACAGTACAACGCCACTATTTATCTGTCTGTCCAGCCCTCACATGATACAGTACAACACCACTATTTATCTGCCTGTCCAGTCCTCACATGATACCGTACAACGCCATTATTTATCTGCCCGTCCAGTCCTCACATGATACAGTACAACACCACTATTTATCTGCCTGTCCAGTCCTCACATGATACAGTACAACACCACTATTTATCTGCCTGTCCAGTCCTCACATGATACAGTACAACGCCATTATTTATCTGCCCGTCCAGTCCTCACATGATACAGTACAACACCACTATTTATCTGCCTGTCCAGTCCTCACATGATACAGTACAACACCACTATTTATCTGCCTGTCCAGTCCTCACATGATACAGTACAACACCATTATTTATCTGCCCGTCCAGTCCTCACATGATACAGTACAACACCACTATTTATCTGCCTGTCCAGTCCTCACATGATACAGTACAACGCCATTATTTATCTGTCCGTCCAGTCCTCACATGATACAGTACAACACCACTATTTATCTGTCTGTCCATTCCTCACATGATACAGTACAAAGCCACTATTTATCTGCCCGTCCAGTCCTCACATGATACAGTACAACACCACTATTTATCTGCCCGTCCAGTCCTCACATGATACAGTACAACACCACTATTTATCTGTCTGTCCATTCCTCACATGATACAGTACAAAGCCACTATTTATCTGCCCGTCCAGTCCTCACATGATACAGTACAACACCACTATTTATCTGCCTGTCCAGTCCTCACATGATACAGTACAACACCATTATTTATCTGCCCGTCCAGTCCTCACATGATACAGTACAACACCATTATTTATCTGCCTGTCCAGCCCTCACATGATACAGTACAACACCATTATTTATCTGCCCGTCCAGTCCTCACATGATACAGTACAACACCATTATTTATCTGCCCGTTCAGTCCTCACATGATACAGTACAACACCATTATTTATCTGCCCGTCCAGTCCTCACATGATACAGTTCAACACCATTATTTATCTGCGTGTCCAGTCCTCACATGTTACAGTACAACACCATTATTTATCTGCCCGTCCAGTCCTCACATGATACAGTACAACACCACTATTTATCTGCCTGTCCAGTCCTCACATGATACAGTACAACACCACTATTTATTTGCCTGTCCAGTCCTCACATGATACAGTACAAAGCCACTATTTATCTGCCTGTCCAGTCCTCACATGATACAGTACAACGCCATTATTTATCTGCCTGTCCAGTCCTCACATGATACAGTACAACACCATTATTTATCTGCCCGTCCAGTCCTCACATGATACAGTACAACGCCATTATTTATCTGCCCGTCCACTCCTCAGATGATACAGTACAACGCCATTATTTATCTGCCCGTCCAGTCCTCACATGATACAGTACAACGCCATTATTTATCTGCCTGTCCAGTCCTCACATGATACAGTACAACGCCATTATTTATCTGCCCGTCCAGTCCTCACATGATACAGTACAACGCCATTATTTATCTGCCTGTCCAGTCCTCACATGATACAGTACAACACCATTATTTATCTGCCCGTCCAGTCCTCACATGATACAGTACAACACCACTATTTATCTGCCTGTCCAGTCCTCACATGATACAGTACAACGCCATTATTTATCTGTCCGTCCAGTCCTCACATGATACAGTACAACACCACTATTTATCTGTCTGTCCATTCCTCACATGATACAGTACAAAGCCACTATTTATCTGCCTGTCCAGTCCTCACATGATACAGTACAACACCATTATTTATCTGCCCGTCCAGTCCTCACATGATACAGTACAACACCATTATTTATCTGCCTGTCCAGCCCTCACATGATACAGTACAACACCATTATTTATCTGCCCGTCCAGTCCTCACATGATACAGTACAACACCATTATTTATCTGCCCGTTCAGTCCTCACATGATACAGTACAACACCATTATTTATCTGCCCGTCCAGTCCTCACATGATACAGTTCAACACCATTATTTATCTGCCTGTCCAGTCCTCACATGTTACAGTACAACACCATTATTTATCTGCCCGTCCAGTCCTCACATGATACAGTACAACACCACTATTTATCTGCCTGTCCAGTCCTCACATGATACAGTACAACACCATTTTTTATCTGCCCGTCCAGTCCTCACATGATACAGTACAACACCATTATTTATCTGCCTGTCCAGCCCTCACATGATACAGTACAACACCATTATTTATCTGCCCGTCAGTCCTCACATGATACAGTACAACACCATTATTTATCTGCCCGTCCAGTCCTCACATGATACAGTACAACACCATTATTTATCTGCCCGTCCAGTCCTCACATGATACAGTACAACACCACTATTTATCTGCCCGTCCAGTCCTCACATGATACAGTACAACACCACTATTTATGTGTCTGTCCAGTCCTCACATGATACAGTACAACACCATTATTTATCTGCCCGTCCAGTCCTCACATGATACAGTACAACACCACTATTTATCTGTCTGTCCAGTCCTCACATGATACAGTGCAACGCCATTATTTATCTGCCCATCCAGTCCTCATATGATACAGTACAACACCACTATTTATCTGCCCGTCCAGTCCTCACATGATACAGTACAACGCCACTATTTATCTGCCCGTCCAGTCCTCACATGATACAGTACAACACCACTATTTATCTGCACGTCCAGTCCTCACATGATACAGTACAAAGCCACTATTTATCTGCCCGTCCAGTCCTCACATGATACAGTACAACGCCATTATTTATCTGCCCGTCCAGTCCTCACATGATACAGTGCAACGCCATTATTTATCTGTCTGTCCAGCCCTCACATGATACAGTACAACGCCATTATTTATCTGCCCGTCCAGTCCTCACATGATACAGTGCAACGCCATTATTTATCTGTCTGTCCAGCCCTCACATGATACAGTACAACACCACTATTTATCTGCCCGTCCAGTCCTCACATGATACAGTACAACACCACTATTTATTTGCCTGTCCAGTCCTCACATGATACAGTACAAAGCCACTATTTATCTGCCTGTCCAGTCCTCACATGATACAGTACAACGCCATTATTTATCTGCCTGTCCAGTCCTCACATGATACAGTACAACACCATTATTTATCTGCCCGTCCAGTCCTCACATGATACAGTACAACGCCATTATTTATCTGCCCGTCCAGTCCTCAGATGATACAGTACAACGCCATTATTTATCTGCCCGTCCAGTCCTCACATGATACAGTACAACGCCATTATTTATCTGCCTGTCCAGTCCTCACATGATACAGTACAACACCATTATTTATCTGCCCGTCCAGTCCTCACATGATACAGTACAACGCCATTATTTATCTGCCTGTCCAGTCCTCACATGATACAGTACAACACCATTATTTATCTGCCTGTCCAGTCCTCACATGATACAGTACAACGCCATTATTTATCTGCCCGTCCAGTCCTCACATGATACAGTACAAAGCCACTATTTATCTGCCCGTCCAGTCCTCACATGATACAGTACAACATCACTATTTATCTGCCCGTCCAGTCCTCACATGATACAGTACAAAGCCACTATTTATCTGCCCGTCCAGTCCTCACATGATACAGTACAAAGCCACTATTTATCTGCCCGTCCAGTCCTCACATGATACAGTACAAAGCCACTATTTATCTGCCCGTCCAGTCCTCACATGATACAGTACAACGCCATTATTTATCTGCCTGTCCAGTCCTCACATGATACAGTACAACACCACTATTTATCTGCCTGTCCAGCCCTCACTCCATCAGCAATGTTATTCTGCAGTATATTAAGAAGCATGCATAAAATATTGCACTCTAGAATTCATATGTCAAATGTTAGGTATCAGCTGTGGCCCGTTGGGTCACAATCTCGACTTTCAGGCAAATGGTTATGGGTTTAAGACTTTGAGGACAAATCCTCGGCCAACTCGCAAATGCAGTACTGAGGGAGCACTACACTGCCAGAGGTGCTGTCATTTCAGTTAGCCCTCTGCCCTCTCAGTTGGACGTAAGAGATCCTACGGCACTATTTTGAGTAAGGCCATGGGAGTTCTCCAACATGTTCTCGCCAAAATTTATCCCTCAATCAAAAGCACTAAAAACGGATTATCTGGTCATTAATGCATTGCTGTTGGTGGGAGCTTGCTGTGCACAAATTGGCTGCTGTGTTTCCTACATTACAACAGTGACTAAGCGTCACAAGTATTCATTGGCTGTATTGCCCTGAGGCCATGAAATGAGCAATAGAAATCTATGCCTTTCTTTCAACAATACTGTATGGTGTGAATACCTCACCAAAACAAATGCTTATCACGCTACTTTTGTGCAAGAGTGGCGCAGTGGTTAGTACTGCAGTCTCATAGCTCTAGCAACGCAGATTCAATTCTGGGTACTGCCTGTGTGGAGCTTGCAAGTTCTCCCTGCGACTGCATGGGTTTCTCCCGGGTGCTCCGGTTTCCTCCAAAAGACTTGCAGGTTGATAGGTAAATTGGCTATTTTAAATTGCTCCTAGTGTAGGTAGGTGGTAGGAGAGTTGAGGGAAGGTGGGCATGTAATGGAATATGGGATTAATGTAGCATTAGTATAAATGGGTGGTTGTTGGTCAGCACAGACTTGGTGGGCCGAAGGGCCTGTTTTAGTGCTGTATCTCTCTATGATTCAAGCTTTAATGAAATGTTAAAGGCGTGGATTGTGCTGTCTGGAGGCTATATTGTCTGGAATCTGTGTTGTCTGGAGTCTGGGCTGTTTTGAGTGTGGAGTCTGAACTGCCTGTAGTCTGGACAGTGCTATTAGGAGTTTATGCTGTCTGGCATCTGGGATTGTCTGGAATTTTGGCATGATTCTGATATTGATACATTTTTCGTAAGTCTTAATCAGGTTCATGTTTGTCCCAATGAGCAATAGTGATGGCTGGATAAAGATCCAATTGAACTTGGTTTCATGAATAACACCTATTCTGTTAAGTAGAAGTGCTTTCTGACAGGCTGAATAAATACATTTAATTTAGTCCCAGTGGACTTTTTCTGTGAACTGTTCAGTTTCCGTAGATCGCTTGATTTTGTCGCCTAATCGAAATTTGGCCCATCCATGCTGCTGATTATTGTTACTTAATTCCGGAATAATATGATATCCGAATTCCTGGTGACTGGACAACAGATACTTGATCAAACCCTACAGTTACAGATGACTCCACATATTCCAGACTTTATACAGATCTATTTCATTGATCTTGACTCTTTTATAAAATCATGAATAATAACACCAGTTACTCATGGAACTGAAAACTTAAAAAGAACATGACAGGTCATTAACCAGTGGTTTTATTGATTATCTGAATGTCAATACATAGCCATTGATTAAAAGCTGCATCATAATGAGTGGATTTCATGTCTGTCAGAACATTTCATTTTTTTGGTGTGAATGCTGAAAATCTGAAATTAAAAATAGAAATTTGTGAAAATACACAGTTAGTTCATAAGCATCTTTAAAGCGAAAAGACGAGAACATTGGAAGTACAGGTACAGGAGGAGGCCACTCAGCCCCTTGAACCTGTTCTGCCATTCAAAGAGATCATGGCTGATCTGTGACCTAACTCCATATACCCATGTTTATCCCATATCCCTTAATACCATCGGTGAACAAAAATCTATCAATTTTAGATTTAACATTAACCATTGACCCAGCATCAATTTCTGTTTGTGAGAGAGTTCCAAACGTCCACCACCCTTTGTGTGAAGAAGTGTTTCCTAAATTCACTCCTGAAAGGGCTGACTCGAATTTTTAGACTATGCCCCCCGCCCCCACTGCTCCAGTTCTAGACTCCCCAACCAGTGGAAATCTACCTTATCCATTTCATTTAATATCTTGAAAACTGCATTCAAATCATTCATTAACCTTCCAAGTTCTGGGCAATACAGTCCTAGTGAATGAGCTGTGGCTCAGTGGGCAGTATTCTCATCTATATGTTAGAAAGTGTTGGGTTCAAGTCCCACTTTAGTACAGTAGTGAGGGAGAGCTGCACTATTGGTGATGTCACCTTTTGGATGGGATGTTAAACAATGTGCACTCTCAGATGGGTGTAAAAGATCCCATGGCACTAGTTTGAAGAAGAGGAAGGGAGTTATCCATCAACCAATATGTCAGAAACAGATGATCTAGTGCGCAAATCCACTGCCATGTTTCCTATATTGCAAAACTAACTACACTTCAAAAGCACTTCATTGGTTGTAAAGTACTTTGAGATGTCCTGTGGTTGTGAAAAAACACTGCATAAAAGCAAGTTTTTATTTTTTTGTGTGTAATCTCTCCACATAAATTAACCTTTGGAGTCATACTGGGCCCCCACCTGCCAAGAATGACATTAATTTTGTCATGAACATTGATTTTAAACTGCTACTGGAGTGAAGAAAGGACTTGTCAAACAGATCAGCCATGGCTGGAAAATACATTTGCATATTAACAGTGTTTGGAAGGACAAAGCAGCCATATCCTGACACACTCAACCCACAATGGACTTTTGATCACCAGACATTGAAGGCGGGGGAGCTCACATTTCAGGTTGACTGCTAAGATGGCCGAATACACAAACAGACATGGTCAAACCAGCTAGTCACATGACCACCTGCTGGGCAACCTGAGTTTTTCGAATTTGTACAAACAGTTTGGGCAGAAAGCTATTTGTTCCTGGACTGAGAAGATCTCTCTCCTGTCTGCTCCCATCTCTTTCTCACAAGATTCGGAATCCACTGAAGACACATGAACCCCAAGAGAGAAAAGTCTCCTATAGCGAACAAGGTTTAAGAAGAATACTGGGCCCCAACAAAAATCAAGAAGAACCTCAACAACAACTCTTCAGATATTGCCTCAAACCTTTCCACTTTATTTTTCTTCTGTTCTTTTCTGTCTCTATTTGCATGTGTGTATCGCGTATACATGCTAGCGTAGGCACGTCTTGTATCTGTAGGCATCTACCGAATTAGAGTTTAAGTTTAATAAATTTCAACTTTTCTTCTTTAAACCTAAGAAAGCCTGTTTGTGCTGGTTTCTTTGCCTTATAATTGGAAAGCGGTGAACAAGGATTCACCAAGTGGGAACTAAAAACACGATGTGTTTAAAATTAAACCCTGTTACAGTAAGACCAGGTGAAGGCTGAAAGGGAACCCTAGACACCTTTCTCACCTGGTCGTAACAGAAATTTGGGTGATAGCATCTGGAATTGACCCAAAGACAAATGAGAGAAATTGGAAATGGGAAGCCAAATTGTTCCCAAGCAAAAAAAAGGTAAGATTTCAATATAGGTTTTTCTTGTGGTTGTGTGTGATTGAATACTAACATGTCTGCAACTGAAGCTAGCAGCTCTCCAAGCCAGAGAGAAGTAACTTGGGATAAGTTAAAAGCACTGTCTATGTAGGAGCTGAGAAGAAAGGCTGAGGACTGTGGGATCACTGTACGTGGCAAGGCTAGAAAGTCTGAACTCCTAAGGTCAGTGGCCAACCATTTTTCCCTTGAATCTGAAGAAGCAGAAACAGGGTTAGAAGCAGACCCAGACAGGGTATTGCTTGCAGAGATACAATTGGAACAGAGGAAACTTGAATTTGAGGAGAGGGAGAGAGAAAGAATATTCTTGAAGGAATGCAAAGAGAGTTGAAGTGGCTTGAGTTAACTAGGTGGCGACAGAGGAACCCCAGTGAAAGCATGGCCAATATGGAGAAGCATAATTCAGGGCTGGGTACAAAATTGTTAAAACTAGCTTAACTAATTGCAAAATTCAATGAGGAGGATGTAGAAGCATTTTTTGTGTCCTTTGAGAAACTGGCAAGGCAGTTAAAATGGCCAGCTGAGACCAGGCCTCTTTTACTACAAAGCAAGCCAGCTGGAAAAGCTCCTGAGGTTTATTCCCAGCTGCCAGATGAAAGTTCATCAAATTATGGACTGAACAAAAATGCTGTCCTCGGGGCATATGAATTAGTAGCCGAAGCCTATCACCAAAAGTTTAGAACCCTCAAGAAGCAAGCTAATCAAACTTATCTGGAGTTTGAAAGAAGTTAGCAGCTGGCTTTTGACCAGTGGCTGTGGGCTCTTAAAGTGCTGTTCAGCTATGAGAAGTAATTCTGAGAGGAATGTTAACACTCTCTCCCACTCTCCATAAAGACCCATGTAGAGGAGCAGCAGGTCCAGAGGGCCCAGCAAGCAGCCGTTCTAGGCTATGGGCCAAGTGCTAGCAAATGGGATTAGGTCGACAGGTCAGGTGTTTTAATGTAATCGGTGCAGACTCGATGGGTTGAAGGGCCTCTTCTGCACTGTATTATTCTGTGATTCTGTGATTCTGTGAGTTTGCTTTAATTTATAAGTCGGTTTTCCAGGGGAGAACCTTTCCTAATCACCCCATAAATCCAAAAAGGACAAAAGGTGGGAAGGTGATAGAAGCCCAAGCAGTCCTGGGATAGAAAGAAAAGCAGGAGACACAGGGGGCCCTCCTCCAGCCAAAAAGGAAGGTGCTGTGAGCAGGAGTGAGACGTGGAGGTCTGTTTGCTTCCATTGTAATAAAGCAGAGCATTTAAAAGCTGACTGCTGGAAACTAAAGGGAAAACCCATAGGGTCAGTCAGGGCACACCTGCTCAGTGAAGCCAGGAACCTGATGGAAAGCACAGCAGAGCAAACTATGGCTTTAACTGCAGTAAGAGTGTGATCCAGGAAGCCGACTATGGCCAGTGCAAGAAATTTTAATAGGCTTCCTGAGGGCTATCAGGGTTTTTTGTTTGAAGGGAAAGTAACCCAATACTCTTCGAGTGGGGCAAGCAAGCCCATAGTGATTCTCAGAGACACAGGGTCCACTAAATCCCTTTTTCTGG
Organism: Heterodontus francisci; assembly: GCF_036365525.1. Classification (NCBI taxonomy): domain Eukaryota; kingdom Metazoa; phylum Chordata; class Chondrichthyes; order Heterodontiformes; family Heterodontidae; genus Heterodontus; species Heterodontus francisci. Next base: position 14,188,403 of record NC_090375.1, on the reverse strand, counting down.
GAAAAGGCCTAACATTTCCCCCAGTGAGTGCAGTGAACACCAGAATGGTGCTGAATGGTATTGGAGGGCAGTGTATGCTTGTAGCTGAACACAGGATGCACCTGGAGTGCGACCTAGTTTCGGGACCGGTGACTGTAGGGATTGCCCCTAGTTTGCCTGTGGACGGGGTTGACCTGCTCCTAGGTAATGATCTGGCGGGGTTGAAGGTGGTAGCCCCCTCAGTAGTGAAAGAAAGACCACAGGAGATCAGAGAGACAGGGCAGTGGCAGGAGACAGACCCCTGCAGTTTCCCTGAATGTGTAGTGAAACATAGAAAATAGGAGCAGGATTAGGCCATTCAGCCCTTCGGGCCTGCTCCGCCATTCAGAAAAGATTATGGCTGATCATCTAATTCAGTTCCCTGTTCCCGCTTTCTCCCCATATCCCTTGCATCCCTTTAGCATTAAGAAATATATCTATCGCCTTCTTGAATATATTTAATGACTTGGCCTCCACTGCCTTCTGCGATAGAGAATTCCACAGGTTCACCATCCTCTGAGTGAAGAAATTTATCCTCATCTCGGTTCTAAATGGCATACCCTGTATCCTTGGACTGTGACCCCTGGTTCAGGACTCCCCAGCCATCGGGAACATCCTCCCTGCATCTAGCCTGTCTAGTCCTGTTAGAATTTTATAGGTTTCTATGAAATCCTCTCTCATTCTCAATGGCCTCATCCTGAACCTGTATTCCTGTGAGTGCTACAGGAAGGTGTACACTGACTTGATGTTGAATTATTGAGTTAGCTGATGACTTTTGGCACTATCGTGTAGGGGAAAAGAGATGTGACATGTCATCATGCTGTAGAATGAGGCAGTGAAGGAAGAAAATGTGCCTTTATTTGCAAGTGGGAGAAAAGTGGTGTCAAAAGTCCACTTTGTTCCACAGAAGGGAAAATTTTAGCCATGAATTGTGCTCCTTGTACCAATGACATAAAGGAATATGGGGATAGTGTAGGAAAAAGGCATTAAAGTGGATGATCAGCCATGATCGTATTAAATGGCGGGCCAGGCTTGATGGGCTGAATAGCCTACTCCTATGTTCCTTGCAAGAATCACTGAGGTGTCCTCAGGGTGATGGTCATTGTGATGCTGCTTTCGTCCACTTTGTTCTGGTTCCGACTGAGCCAGCAGAGTTGCCAACCTTGTAGGATTACCCAGGAGTCTCCAGGAATTAAAGATCCATCTCCTAGACATTGTTGCAAGCCACATTCAACAGAAAAACTGTAGGTGTTTCAAAAGAATTGTGTTTATTTTTCATTGCACTCTTAAGGGAGATGGGATGAAATGCTGATTGACTAAAGTAGAGCAAACAGGGCAGTTGGAACTGGGGAGGTCATGCAATGAAATCTCCAGGAATGTGGCCAACTAGAGTTAGCAACCGAAGCAGCCAGGACTGCCTGACAAATAACAATAAGTCCAGTCCTCTCTGAATGGCGAAGCTGTGAAGACCACAACAGGCTGCTATTATTTGTGACGTAATCCGCAACATACTGCACAGCCTCTCCCAACTTGTCCAGGCATGAAAGCTTGCCTACACGTCCCCAGATGATTGCCTTGAGAGACTTGTGCCCGATTTTTTAGCGCTCATTCTGCTGCCTTTTGTGCCTCTCTTCCCAGGTCATGGGGTGGGTGGGGGCCATGGGGTCGTGGGTCATGGGAGCGGTGCTGGGCATTGTCACCCCAAAGCCTTCTGTTGAGCTAATGTTGCTCCCTGAAGATTGACAAGGATGAATGCATTTTGACAGTTCCTATACATCAGCTGTTGACATAGAGGAGCCCCTACATTTCGCCACATCCAATCAGCTCATTGGTGGGGGGGAGTGGGTGGTGTTGTAGAGGTTGATGTAGTTGGGAGGGTGTTCTCAAAAACAACACTAACTTGCATTTATATAGCACCTTTGATGTAGTAAAACATTCCAAGGCGCTTCATGGGAGAAACTGTAAAACAAAAATTGACACCGAGCCACATAAGAAAATATTAGGACAGATGACCGAATATTTGGTCAAAGAGGTTGCAAGGATTGACTTAAAGGAGGAGGAAGAGGTAGAGATAGAGAGGTTTAGGGAAGGAATTCCAAAGCTTAGGGTCTAGGCTGCTGAAGACATGGCTGCCAATGGTGGAGCAATTAAAATTGGGGATGCTCAAGAGACCTGAATTAGAGGAGCACAGAGATCACAGATGATTGTGGAGCTGATGATAGGAAGGGGTGAGGCCTTTAACCCACCAACCCTCCTTCTACAGAACCTTCCAAACCTCTACCACCTAGAAGGTCAAGGACAGCAGATGCATGGGAACACTACCAAGTTCCCCTCCAAGCCATGCACCATCCTGACTTGGAACTATATCGCCATTTCTTCGCTGTCACTAGGTCAAAATCCTGGAACTCCCTTCCGAACAGCACTTTGGGTGCACCTACCCGAAATGGATTGCAGTGGTTCAAGCAGGCAGCTCACCACCACCTTCTCAAGGGCAATTAAGGATGGGCAATAAATGCTGGCTTAGCCAGCGATGCTCATATCCGATGAAAGAATTAAAAAAAGGCTGGCTGCACCACATGAGACGAGTGAGTGCGGCTTGGTTCCCTGCTGAGCGCACATGCAGAAAGCAACGCGGACCCCGCTCAGAACCTACCTCCACAGCAATTGGCATAGATAGGTCACAAATTGCGATCCCTGTGCCAAAAAAAAACAGTGCGGACCAACTTTTAGCCCAAAGTCTCAGTTTAATGTGCTCCTGGACCCCTGAGATTGTGTTCCTACCTTGCAACCTCCTCTCCTAGTCATCCATTATTCCAACCATCGCAAGCATCCTTCAATCTTATGCACTGTTCACCCTGGAAAATGTGTTGATGCAATTGCTCTCCTTCCATTTGAAATGAGATGTTTATACTAAATATTTGATGTACTCTGCAAACATCAGACAACAGCACGGAAAAATATTGCTAGCACATTAAATCATCTTGTGGCAAAACATTTCCATGAAAATAAAAATATTCGATGCATAATGCATGATGGACAAGAATAAGCCTCCGTCTTTCCTACTGTCTGCATCTATTTCCTCAGGGCAGGAATAAAGAGCTGCTTTTGCTGCCACAGTGTAGGTGCCTTCATCCAAAGGTCTACTGCCTGTATCCTAACTCACAGTGAGTCTCAGTCACCCACTGTGCCTGTTGGCCTACATTGGCTCCTCGTCTGACAATACCTCCATTTTAAAATTCCCATCCTTGTTTTCAAACCCCTCCATGGCCTTGCCCTTCCCCATCTCTGCACAATCTCTCAGCCCTACAACCCTCCGAAATCTCTGTGTTCCTCCAATTCAGGGTTCTTGAGTATCCGTGATTTTTATCGCTCCAACCTTCAGCTGCCTGGGCCCTACGCTCTGGAATTCCCTCCCTCAACCTCTTCACCTCCTTTAAGATTCTCCTTAAAACCTGTCATTTTGACCAAGCTTTTGGTCATCTGTTCTAACATCTCCTTATTAGACTTGATGTCAAATTTTGTCTGATAATCGCTCCTGTGAAGTGCCTTCGGATGCTTTACTATGTTAAAGGCGCTATATAAATGTAAATTATTGTTATTTATCACGTCACGCCCCTCTACCTCTAATTTCTATTCTTACCAAACTCTTGCCTAAGAGGTTGTCACTCTGTTACCAACTCCCTTCATTACTATTCGCTGTTGTGCTCACAAGAATATTTCAAGCAGTGTTTCACGTCTGACCTTATGGATTCTGAATGTAATTTTTTTTTAAATTTTGTGATAGCAAGTGGTATTTTGGTCTCATATTTAAGCACTTAAAGATGCCCTGAATGATAACATAAAGGACAATGTACTATCCTACTTAATAATGCCCTCTGAAATGGCTTAGCAAGCCATTATTTCTCAAGGGCAATTAGGGATGGGCAAAAAAGCTGGCCTAGTCAGCGACGCCCACATCCCATGAACGAATACAAAAACCATCTTCATAGTATTTCTGGTAGATGTTTCGACCAATCTGCTGGTCAAATTGTTCGTAGTCTGGGAATAAGCTTTAGTTCATTTCCTCTGTAACCTCGACATCTCCTTCAAATTCTTCAATCCTCAGTAATATCTCCAAGACTCCTTTATATCTTTATAACCCTTCACTTTTCACTGATCAAAAGCAATAAATTCCAGTGTTCTATATTCTTGACACTGCTGTCTGAACACAGTGTGAGGCCCCCATTTAAAATCCCAAATCCTTTGTCTGGAGTTTTTCACTTTGTTGCCCCGAAAGGTAGATCCTGCACTCGATGAAGATTGCCAGCCATGTCAGAGAGAGGTGGACCCAGAACAAAGGAAGAATGCATTTCCCCGGAATTTGGAGGCAGGCTTGAGGTCGTATTGACCCCACCATATGCAAAAGGTCATTAACAAAGGACTCACTGCCTCTGGCATTTCCAAGGTGAAAGAGATGCATCAAAAGAAAATCTACTCGGGAGCAAATACTCAGGAGAGTTTTCAATCTCTTTGGTTTCTTTCAAACGGAAACATCTACCTGGCTTGTTTGATCTACTTTCCATTTATGTCCTGAAACCATTAACTGTGACTTGTGGAAGCTCAAGAGGGTAGTGACACATTCAAAATATATCCACCAAACACAGAGTGATAGACATAATATCACAAAAAAATGCACCACATGTTAATAATTATACCATTGTACTTAGGACAGAAGTTTGAGGATGTGTAAAGGGTAGGAGGGAGTATGATGCTTAGTCCTTACCTGATTTAGTTTTTCAAGTGGATCAGTGGGTCACACTCTCACCTCTAAAACGGAAGGTTGTGTGTTCAATTCCCACACTAAAGACTTAAGCAAAAAATCTAGGCTGACACTCGCAGTGCATAACTGAGGGAGTCTGGTGCTGCCTTTTGGATGAAATGTTAAGATGAGGCACCGCTCCAGTGGATGTAGACAATCCTGTGGCACTATTTTAAAGAAGAGCAAGGGTTTTATCCCTGGTGCCTGGGGCCAATCTTTAACCCTCACCCAACATCACGATAAAGGCCTGGTCATTATCACATCACACTCGACTACACTTCTTCACACCCTACCTCCTGTAAAGACTCCATTCCATTCTCCAGTTTCTCCGTCTCCGACGCATCTGCTCTGATGATGCTACCTTCCATGACGGTGCTTCTGATATGACCTCCTTTTTCCTCAACCGAGGATTTCCCCCCACTGTGGTTGACAGGGCCCTCAACCGTGTCCGACCCATTCCCTGCACCTCTACCCTTACCCCTTCCCCTCCCTCCCAGAACCGTGACAGGGTTCCCCTTGTCCTCACTTTTCATCCCACCAGCCTCCATATCCAAAGGATCATCCTCCGCCATTTTCGCCACCTCCAGCGTGATGCCACGACCAGTCGCATCTTCCCCTCCCTTCCCCTGTCAGCATTCCGAAGGGATCGTTCCCTCCGCGACACCCTGGTCCACTCCTCCATTACCCCCACCACCTCGTCCCCGTCCCAGGGCACCTTCCCCTGCAATCGCAGGAGGTGTAATACCTGCCCATTTACCTCCTCTCTCCTCACTATCCCAGGCCCCAAACACTCCTTTCAGGTGAAGCAGCGATTTACTTGTACTTCTTTCAATGTAGTATACTGTATTCGCTGCTCACAGTGTGGTCTCCTCTACATTGGGGAGACCAAGCGCAGACTGGGTGACCGCTTTGTGGAACATCTCCGCTCAGTCCGCAAGCAGGACCCTGAGCTTCCGGTTGCTTGCCATTTCAACACTCCCCCCTGCTCTCATGCTCACATCTCTGTCCTGGGATTGCTGCAGTGTTCCAGTGAACATCAACGCAAGCTCGAGGAACAGCATCTCATCTCCCAATTAGGCACACTACAGCCTGCCGGACTGAACATTGAGTTCAATAATCTCAGAGCATGACAGCCCCCCTATTTACTTTCATTTTTAGTTATTTTTTCTTCCTTTTTTTTTACATTCCTTTTTACATTTTTTACAATCTTTTTATTAATTTATTTCATTTAATCTGAGTTTGTTCAGTTTGCTTACCCACTGTTTTTTTCAGGTTGTTTTTCTTCAGGTTTGCACTTGCTGCTGTTCAATATTCAGTGTATTTACACCTAATCTGTACTAATGCTTTGTCTTTCAACACACCATTAACATATTGTTTGCCTTTGCTCCGTGACCTTTTGGTCAGCTATGTGGCCTGGTCCAATCTGCACCTTCTCCTTTGTTATCTCTTGCCCCATCCCCACCTCACTTGTCTATAATCTGTGACTTTTCTAATATTTGGCAGTTCCGAAGAAGGGTCACTGACCCGAAACGTTAACTCTGCTTCTCTTTCCACAGATGCTGCCAGACCTGCTGAGTGATTCCAGCATTTCTTGTTTTTGTATCACATTGCTGCTCGTGGGCTCTTGCTGTGTGAAAAAGTGGCAGCCACGTTTCCTACATTACAACAGTAACTACACTTCAAAAAGTACTTCATTGGCTGTAAAACACATTGGGAAAAAATGAGATAAAAGCAAAATACCGCAGATGCTGGAAATCTGAAACAAAACAAAAAGTGCTGGAAATACTCAGCAGGTCTGGCAGCATCTGTGGAGAGAGAAGCAGAGTTAACGTTTCAGGTCAGTGATCTTTCATCCGTTCTGATGAAAGGTCACAGACCTGAAACGTTAACTTTGCTTCTCTCTCCACAGACGCTGCCATCCCTGCTGAGTATTTTCAAAACTTTTTGTTTTGTTTGGGAACAATGAGGTTGTGAAATGTGCTATACAAATGCAAGTTCTTTTTTTTGAGCTGGCATATTGAAATACCTCCGTGATGCTAAAATCACTGCCCAGATATGGAACCAAGACATACAAACCAGCGAGGTCCAAGATCTGATGATTAATCTGTGTTCTGTTAGCTGGTGTTAGGTGCTACAATGGTCCAGCAGGGGAAGGGAGGGGGAAAGCTGGGTGCAGGTAAAATTCTGTCAGGTTGCCGCTTCTGAACACTGTCCAATGACACCTGTTGGGAAAGGGTGGGTTAGTTTCCATCTGCTTCCACAAGTAATATCAGCACAGTCTGCGCAGAAACAGCCGAGCCAGCGCAAAAGCTCGTGGATTTTTAAACGTGAGTTACACCCAAAAGCACTCATGTTCATGTGTTCCCGTGATCTTTTAACCTGGGTTAAGATACAATTTGCCCAGCTCAGGCTCCATCCACAAAACCAGCTGCCCCACCCTCTACCCCAGATCAACATTGCAAGATTGCACCAATAACGCTGGTTGGGGAAGATTCTTCAAATTGCACTCATTTTCCGAGGCATGCAGGCACGGTTTAAAAGGTTTTTCATGTCAAAAAATGATTTAATTGATAAGAAACTGACCCATGAAATGATTCCTCCTGGCCCGGAAGGAGTGCTGAAACAGCCATTACTCTTGTGAAGCTGTCACCTCCCTCCGCTTGTTCACTGCTGAATGTCCCAACCTCTGGGAAATGCGGGTAAATTACAAATCGGGCTCCCAATTGCACTTAGGGAACCCAATTTAAATATGTTAATCAAATGCTCCGCCTCTCTAGGGGGACGCTCGAACTTCCCGATATCCATCGCTTTTAAAATATCAGTGGGCAGCTTTGTGTTCAGCAGGTTGGAGACACATTGCACACATTTCACTTTTTAACCCCTTCCCCCCACTCCCCCCCACCCCCCCACTCCGATCACACTCTCCCTACCTTCTCCATCCTGACTATCTCCCGCCACTCATTGGGAGCTGAATATCGAGGCCAGAGAATTTTTTAAATTCTTTCATGGGATGTGGGTGTCGCCGGCAAGTTCAGCATTTGTGGCCCTTGACAAGTGAGTGTCTTGCTGGGCCATTTCAGAGGGCAGTTAAAAGTCAACCCCATTGCTGTGGGTTTGGAGTCACACGTAGGCCAGACCGGGTAAGGATGGCAGATCTCCTTCCCTCAAGGACATTAGTGAACCCAGATAAGTTTTTGTGACAATCGATGATAGTTTTTGGGCATTACTGAGACTAGCTTTCGATTCCAGATGTTTATTAATTAATTACATTTAAATTCCACCAGTTGCTGTGGTGAGATTTGAACCAGTGTCCCCAGGGCATTAGCCTGGGCCTCTGCATTACTCGTTCAGCAGCATTACCATTACATCACCATCTCCCCATCTCTGACTTAAATCATTATTGGAAAACAAAATTGACAGGAACAAAGCTTGAGTCCCATAGGATTCATTGTAATACTGTGTAAACAGAAGTACGATCAGAATAAAAGCAAACTGCAGTTTATCTCTCCTCTGCTTAGTTTGGAGATTAAGCCAGCGTTTGTTGAATCACTGGTGTGTGACGTGAAACAGCATCACTGAAACCTATGGTCTTCTACGTTAAGACACTTAATCATCCGAACGCTTATCAAAAAGAAACACCTGCATTAGTGGAGGATGATGGAATGCTTCCTGTGTTTCTCTGCTTGTTTGCTGACACTGACATTTCTTCAAATGTAAATAGAACTAATGCATAATCTAAATAGCTCCTTGCAAAAGCTATCAATATAATGTTGTTGACAGGGACAAAATAAGCATCACTTAGTAATGCAAAAGGAAGAGCAAACCTGACATTTTCTTATAATAACACTCTGTCTGATTGCCGACTACCCTCCATGAACTTGAGGTCGTCCAAAGCTCTGCTGCCCGTGTCCGTACTCGCACCAAGTCTTATTTACCCACTACCCCTGTGTTTACTGAGCTACGTTGGCTCCTGGTCTAGCAACCAAGCAACCAAGGCAATCTTAAAGACGAGCTGCAGTCAGTGGAAGGGAGCTGCTGCTGACTGCCTTTGCAGATACTGGGAGTGGTGAGGGGGCCCACAGAATTGCGACGGCGGGGAGACAGACCCACCGTCTTCCTGTTGCTCCGCATTTCAGTCAGGGACGGGAAAGGCCAAAGGCAATCTTCCTGCCCAGGGACCAATTAAGGCCCTTAAGTGACTCCTGCCGGTGTTAGAATTAAGCCACTGGCAGTGGTGCCTCCCCCAAGCGGGGAAGTCGCCCAGTGAAATGAGGCGACCTCCCTGTGGGTTCGGAGGAGGGGGGGGTGCCTCCTCCGTGGACAATTTGTGGCCCACGGAGGGCTCCCAGTGGCAAACAACCCACCTCCTCTAACACCTCCCCCCTCCCCCCCACGCACTCACTGCCCACCCTCTTCCCCTCCATTGCTGAGGCCTGTCAGACTGGCCCTGGTGACCCTGCCTCACTTACCTGGGCTCCTGGTCTCCAGCACTGGGCCTGCTCCCAGACCTCCTGTGTTATTGGCAATGGCCACCGCTCCCTGTGGCACTGCCAGTGTGACCGACTGTCGGTCCTCTGATTGGTTGACAACTCTTGAAGGTGGAATCCTTCTCCTTAAAGGGACGGGGATCCCGGCGCCAGGCAGTTAAGTGCCTGAACACTGTTGAATCACTCCGAGAAGGACTCCGAAAGGCCGAGGCGGTGTTCCCACTGCCTTTTTGGCCCAGCTGGGAACCCCGCCAGCGCGACTAAATTCAGTCCCACTGGCTGCAAGTAGGAGCTGCACAAATGAAACACCAGGGCAGAGAGAGGGCTCCTCGGTTCATGGATGTTAATTGTCCATCAATTATGTTTAATTATATGTAGGCAGAGGGTGTTAATTATGGTTTTACTTGAGCACATTTAAGGAGACATTTACTGAAACTGGGTGGAGGCTTGAGTAAGGAACTGCATGTTTGCAATCTCTTTACTTTGTAAAATAAATGTAAGACTGAGTAAAGATTGGCTCCAGCATCATCCTTCAGCAACAAGCTGTAATAGAACAATGGATTCGATGTTGGAGGCCTTAGTGTTGGATGTGGACAGAATGAGAGATGCCATGCTTCCATGAGCAGACAAGAGGCCCTCAGGGACCACCAGCAAAAGGGATTGGGAGCAGGTGGCCAGGGAGGTCAGTTCCCTGAGACTGGCCCTGAGGACCTGGCAGCAGTGCTACAAGAAGCTTAATGATCTCACATGGGTGGTCAAGCTCAGTGAACTCATCTTCACATGACAGCTCCCACCCATTGTTTCACCAGTCTCTTGCACTGCTCAGTGCAGCTGTTAGGACCAGGTGAGAAAGAGGTCTAGGGTTCCCTTTCAGCCATCACCTGGTCTTACTGTAATAGGGTTTTATTTTTAAACACACCGTGTTTTTAGCTCCCTCTTGGTGAATCCTTGTTCACCGCTTTCCAATTATAAGGCAAAGAAACCAGCACAAACAGGCTTTCTTAGGTTTAAAGAAGAAAAGTGAAATTTTATTAAACTTCAACTCTAATTCGATTGACGTCTACGGATACATAACGTGTCCACGCTAGCATGCATATGCGATACACACATGCAAATGGAAACAGAAAAGAGCAGAAGAAAAATAAAGTGGAAAGGTTTGAGGCAATATCTGAAGAGTTGCTGTCATGGTTCTTTGAGCTCACTGTAGAATCCTTGATGTAGGTAGCTCTTGCTTTTCGATAGGGCCCAGTATTCTTCTTAAACCTTGTTCGCTGTCGGAGACTTTTCTCTCTTGGGGTTCATGTGTCTTCAGTGGATTCAGAGGCTTGTAAGAAAGAGATGGGAGCAGACAGGAGAGAGATTTTTTCAGTCCAAGAGAAAAAAACTCAAGTTACACAGCAGGTTAGTCATGTGACCATGTCCGGTTGTGCATTCGGCTATCTTAGCAGTCAACCTGGAATGCGAGCTCCCCCACCTTCAACATCTGGTGATCAAAAGTCCATTGTGGGTTGAGTATGCCAGGGAAAGGCTGCTTTGTCCTTCCAAACACTGTCTGTGAATATGCAAATATCCTTTTTAGCCATGGCTGAACTGTTTAACAAGTCCTTTCTTCACTCCAGTAACAGTTTAAAATCAATATTCATGACAAAATTAATGTGCCTCATTCTTGGCAGGTGGGGCCTAGCATGACACTTCCACACCCAGTGGAATGAAATGCGATTTGAGAAAACTGTATTTCATTAAAAGGGTCAAGAGAAAAATGTAAGATACAGAAAAAAAACATGCATTTCTCTCATTCATTCCCATTCATTCATAAATCCTAAAACTTATTTCAGCCTGTCTTCTCTTGGTGCCAGTGCTGCTTTAATTCCCCCTTTTTGGTATCCCAATAAACATGTGGTTCTTTTTTTTGCAGGGGAAGTTTCTCTTCCATTTGCCCATTTCCATGGCTGCCTAGGGTCTTTGTTCCTTCTGAGGTAATTTTTTATTTTAAAAGAGTCAGTAGTGGTGGGTCTATCCTGAACTCTCTTTCAGTGCTTTGCTGAGTCATGCAAAGGCTTTTGACTTCAGGTGATGAGTGGTTCGCTTTTTTTCTGACTGTGGGGGAGGATTCTTTGCTAATCTCCCCTTTGCCCCAGAGGACACTCCTGCCTGCAGACTCTATTGCACTCTCCTGTGGCACTTCGACTAGGTGAGGCATCACCCTCACAGTTTCTCTGCCCCCTAGAGGTCTTTCTTTGTCTCTGCAGGTTCCTGTAAATGCTGTTAACATCTCTGATGGAGTGCATCTAGTGTCTGCATTTACCTAGGAGGACGTTGGGTCTCACTTTTCAGATTTTTTGGGGTTGGCTGACCGGACAGTCGAGGTTTTCATCTGGGATTCCTCCTGGACTTCCTTTAACCTGCCCTCTTCGTCACTTTTTCCCCTTCCCTGTCTAACTTTTTCCAGCCTTGTGCCTGCCTGTCCCTTTTTGTTCTCTCTGGGGGTCCCTTATAGTTCACCTGCCCTCTGCTGGAGGGTCCTCCTAACACTGGTACAGGACTTAGGGGTGCAGGATTCATTGTAGGTTGGGGTTTCCCCTCAACCGGGCACATGTGGCAACTCCTGCAGTACTCCACAACATCTTTGTGGAGTTTTGGCCAGTCAAACTTCTGTCTGATGCAGGCTTTGTCTTTTGTATACCGACATGTACATCCCCTGTAGTCTCGTGGACCCTCTTATTATTTCTTTCCGGTACCTCTGCAGCACCTCGAACTGGTGAACTACTGTCCACTCCTTGCTCTCAGGTCTGTGAGGAGAACTTCATTTCCTCATCAGTACCTCATTCTTCAAGTAGTAGTAATCAGGGACTCCCTCTGCTTCACTATCAGACTGGGCAGCCTGTGCTAACTCTCACAATACTGGGTCAGCTCGCTGAGCCTCAACTAGGGAAAATCCATTTAATTCATTCCCTGGGTCTCCTAACTTTCCAAAGAAAGTCTCGGACAGGCAGACCTGGTCATCTGCCTGCAATGCCAATTCAGTCTCCTCTGAGGGAGCTGGTTTGGTCATGGCCGGAGGGAGTGCAAAGAAGATTTACTCATTCTTCTAAACTCTAGTGAATATAGGCCTAGTCGACCCAATCTCTCTTCATACGTCAATCCTGCCATCCCAGGAATCAGCCTAGTAAATCTTCTTTGCACTCCCTCCAAGGCAAGAACATCCTTCCTCAGATAAGGAGACCAAAACTGCACACAATACTCCAAATGTGGTCTCACCAAGGCCTTGTATAACTACAGTAAGACATCCTTGCTCCTGTATTCAAATCCTCTTGCAATGAAGGCCAACATACCATTCACCTTCGTAACTGCTTGCTTCCAGCGATTGGTGTACAAGGACACCCAGGTCTCGTTGCACCTCCCCCTTTCCCAATCTATCACCATTCACATAATAAACTTCCTTTCTGTTTTTACAACCAAAGTGGATAACCTCACATTTATCCACGTTATACAGCATCTGCCATGCATTTGCCCACTCACCCAACTTGACAAATCCCATTGGAGCCTCTTTGCATCCTCCTCACAGCTCACATTCCCCCCCCCCAGCTTTGTGTCGTCTGCAAACTTGGAAATGTTACAATTAGTTCCCTCACCCAAGTCATTAATATTATATTGGGAATAGCTGGGGCCCAAGCACTGATCCCTGCGGTACCCCACTAGTCACCGTCTGCCACCCACACAAACACCTGTTTATTCCTACTCTCTGTTTCCTGTCTGTCAACCACTTCTCAAACCATGCCAGTATATTAACCCCAATCCCATGTGCTTTAATTTTTCACACTAACCTCTTATGTGGGACCTTATCAAAAGCCTTCTGAAAATCCAAATACACCACATCCACTAGTTCTCCCTTATGTATTCTACTAGTTACATCCTCAAAAAACTCCAGTAGATTTGTTAAGCATGATTTCTCTTTCGTAAACCCATGCTGACTTTGCCCGATCCCGTTTATACTTTCTAGGTGTTCAGCTATCACATCCTTTATAATAGACTCTAGCATTTTCCCCACTACTGATGTAAGGCTAACTGGTCTGTAGTTTCCTGTTTTTTCTCTCCTTCCTTTTTTAAATAGAGGGGTTACAAACATACAAAAGAACATACGAATTATCAGCAGGAATAGGCCCCACGAGCCTGCTCCACTGTGCAATAAGATCATGGCTGATCGACATCCCCTCCTAAGCCAATATATCCTTCCTGTGGTGCGGGGCCCAGAACTGAATGCAATACTTCAGATGAGGTCTGACCCCAGAGCTCTGCATAACTTCCTCACATTTATATTTGAGCCTCCTTGAAATAAAGTCCAACATCCGATTAGCCTTTTTGATTAGTATTGGTAGCTCTGCATTAGCTTTCAATGACTTGTGCACATGGATAACTAAATCCTCCACAGATCCTAGACTTTCACCGTTAAGAAAATATTTTGATTGGTCTTTCTCAGATCACACACTTTCCCAACATTGAACTCCATCTGCCACAGTTTTGCCCTCTCACTAATATGTCTGTCTATGTTCCTTTGTAAAATCCTGCTCCCATTCACACAACTCACTGTGTCTTCTAACATATTGTTACCTGAAACAATTGGATATACACCTCTCTGTTTCTTTATCCAAATCATTAATATATATGGTGAAAAGATGAGCTGAACATCAGTACAGATCCTAGAGGAACACCACTTGTCACATCCCACCAATCAGATTGCTCCCATTATCCCGACTCTCTGCTATGTTCCAACCAATTACCAGCCCATGTCACAAGGTTACCTCCAATTCCATGCGCTTTCATTTTTGCTAATAATTTCTTGTGCAGAACCTCATGAAATGCCTTCAGAAGGTCCTTAGAGGCAGCATTCAAAGACATTCCCCTATCAACCAAGCTCGTGGCCTCCTCAAGAAAATTAACTGGAAGTGTCAGACATGACCGATCTTTCACAAATCCGTGCTGATGCTCCTTGATCGGCTCATCGCATTTTATTTTAACTTGTATTGAATCCAATAAAAACTGGTTATCAGTGGCTTTATTTTCCTGCAGAATGATTGACTTATTCATATACAATATGAGCACTGCTGTTCCACAGACTCAAAGCAAACCAAGCCTAATATTAAGAAAAAAATATTGTTTCTGTGCACAGTGATCGAGCAGTCTGATCACCTCATACCACTTCAAAAGAATCCATATTATTAACAGATTCTCTGAGGCATCCAAGCTGCATTGGAGACTGAAATTATAGAACGCGATGCAGCCAATGCTGCTATTGTCACACATCAATAAGCATCAGCCCCAGGAGGCAATATGGATAATGAGCAGCCTCCCTTTAAACAGGTCAGATTGTATTGATATAAACATTGTGAGGACAATATTCAATACAGATGGAGGGCATTATAACAGGGTAATATTATGATCCTGTCTTTTTGTGGGCTATGTCGAACATTTCTTGTTCCAGTCCTACTCAGGCACCCTCCCCCAACTCTTTTTCCAGGACATTGATGACTGTATCGGTGACGTTTCCTGCTCCCGCCCCGAACTGGAAAACTTTATCAACTTTGCTTCTAATTTCCACCCTTCTCTCACCTTTACCTGGTCCATCTCCAACACTTGCCTTCCCTTCCTCGACTTCTCTGTATCCATCTCTGGAGATAGCCCACCGACTCCCACAGCTACCTTGACTACACTTCTTCACACCCTGCCTCCTGCAAGGACTCTATTCCATTCTCCCAGTTTCTCCGTCTCCGACGCACCTGCTCTGATGATGCTATCTTCCATGACAGCGCTTCTGATATGTCTTCCTTTTTCCTCAACCGAGGAATCCCCCCCACTATGGTTGACAGCGCCCTGAACCGTGTCTGGCCCATTCCCCGCACCTCTACCCTCACCCCTTCCCCTCCCTCCCAGAACCGTGACAGGGTTCCCCTTGTCCTCACTTTCCACCCCATCAGCCTCCATATCCAAAGGATCATCTTCCGCCATTTCTTCCACCTCCAGCGTGATGCCACTACCAAATGCATCTTCCTCTCCCTTCCCCTGTCAGCATTCCGAAGGGACCGTTCCCTCCACAACACCCTGATCCACTCCTCCATTACCCCATCACCTCGTCCCCTTCCCTTGGCACCTTCCCCTGCAATCACAGGAGGTGCAATACCTGCCCATTTACCTCCTCTCTCCTCACTATACAAGGCCCCAAACCCTCCTTTCAGGTGAAGCAATGATTTACTTGTACATCTTTCAATTTAGTATACTCTATTCGCTGCTCACAATGTGGTCTCCTCTACATTGGGGAAACCAAACGTAGATTGGGTGACCACTTTACGGAACACCTCCACTCAGTCCGAAAGCATGACCCCGAGTTTCCGGTTGCTTGCCATTTCAACATCCCCCCACTGCTCTCATGCTCACATTTCTGTCCTGGGATTGCTGCAGTGTTCCAGTGAATATCAACGCAAGCTCGAGGAACAGCATCTCATTTACCGATTAGGCTGCCGGACTGAACATTGAATTCAATAATTTCAGAGCATGACGGGCCCCCCTTTTTTATGTTTAGTTATTTTTTCTTTTTTTCTTTTTTCTTTTTTCTTTATTTTATTTTAGGTTTTTAGTGTGTTTGGTTTGTTTCTACTCTGCCTACCCACTGTTTCTGTTTAAAAATTTTTTTTTTTAATGTTTTGCTTGGAGTGCTTTGTGCTTTAGAGTCTATTCACATCCTCTCTGTACTAACGCTCTGTCTTTCAGCACACCATTAACATACCGTTTTACCGTTTGCCTTTGCTCCATGACCTTCTGGTCATCTATTCTCTTTGACCTTGTCCAATCAACACCTTCTCTTTTGTTATCTCTTGCCCCACCCACCCACCCCTGCTTTACTTGCTTAAAATCCTTTACATTTCTAATGTTTGTCAGTTCCGATGAAGGGTCACTCACCTGAAACGTTAACTCTGCTTCTCTCTCCACAGATGCTGCCAGACCTGCTGAGTATTTCCAGCACTTTTTGTTTTTATTTCAGATTTCCAACATCTGCAGTATTTTGCTTTTATATTATGATCCTGTTACCTTGCATTATTGATTCACATTTCTGACAACATTGTGAAATTGTGAAGTTTATTTTTGCAGCCTAACTTGTGCGTTTTACATGGAAACACCTTTTCTCTGTAATCTCCTCCAGCCCGACTACTCTCTGAGATCCTCCAATTCTTGCATCTCTAGCATCCCTGATTTTAATCGCTCCACCATTGGCAGCTGTGCCTTTAGCTGTCAAGGCCCTAAGCTCTGGAATTCCCTCCTTAAACCTCTCCGCCTCTCTACTTCTCCATCCTCCTTTAAGATGCTCCTTAAAAAAAGTACTTCTTTCATAAAGCTTTTGGTCACCTCTCCTAAGATCACCTTCATTTTGTTTGATAACTCTTCTGTGAAGCACCTTGAGATGTTTTACTACAATAATGGAACTATATAAATGTAAGTTGTTGTTGCTTAGAAATTTGATGGTGCCTTTTGAGGACTAAACAAGATATCACAAATGCAAGTCTGATTTATTAAAAATGTCCATGTCAAAAAATTTCACAACCTTTGCAAAATTCAGCTTCTTTCCAACCGAGATTTGTTTCCTATTGAACATCATAGACCAAGGAGTCAAAGGTCACAGTGCAAAAGGCAGCAATGGAAAGATTAAAGAGGAAGATAATGCTCAAGAAGACATGTCTCGACGATGCTAAGCATGCCTTGTAAAAGTCTGTAGCTAATAGGAGGAAGCTAAAAGGAAGAGTTCACCACTTTTGGGATCCGAGGAAACAATACAGCCAAATTTGTGCTGCCGAACATGTTGCTGTATCTGCGTTATTTTTCCAGAGGCGGCTTCTCAGGGAGAGAACAATATTTTATCACCCGGGCAGAAACACGGCCTATGGGGTGGACGACTGGCAGGGTGACCCAGATCACATTGGGTTGCTGCTTCCCGATAAAAAATGATGAAATTGCAGCGTAGAAACCAGCAGATGCAACCCAACTAGTCCATGCCAGTGTTTATGCTCCACACAAGCCTCCTCCCATCCTCCTCCCTCGCACCCCATCAACATATCCTTCTATTGTTTTCTCCTTCATGTGTTTATCCAGTTCACCCTTAAATACCTCTATGCTATTTGCCACAACCACTCCACTTGGTCGCTAGTTCCACATTCTCACCATTCTCTGGGTAAAGCATTTTTCCTGAATTCCTTATTACATT
Organism: Heterodontus francisci; assembly: GCF_036365525.1. NCBI lineage: Eukaryota > Metazoa > Chordata > Chondrichthyes > Heterodontiformes > Heterodontidae > Heterodontus > Heterodontus francisci. The sequence continues at coordinate 14,170,852 of NC_090375.1, read as the reverse complement.
TATTAGTGACTACTTTATATTTCTGGCCCTTGGGTTTAGTGTCCCCTACAAGTGAAAACATCTTCTTATGTCTACCCTATCAAACACTTGCATAATTTTAAAGACCTCTATTAGGTCACCCCTCAGCCTTCTCTTTTCTAGACAAAAGCCTGTTCAATCATTTCTGATTGTTATAACCTTTCAGTTCTCGTCCCCATTCCCTCTATATCCTTTCGAAAACATGGAGACCAGAATTGTACACAGCACTCCATGTGTGGACTAACCAAGGTTCCTAACAAATTTAACATAGCTTCTCTTTTTTTCAAATCTATTCCTTATATAGGGTAAGGGATGATTTGATTAACGTCATTAGGATTTTACAAGGAATTGATAGGGTAGATAGAAAGAAACTTGTTCTGCTGGTTGGGGAATCGAGGACAAGGGAACATAACCTTAAAATCAGAGCCAGACCATTCAGGAGAGAAATTAGGAAACACGCACAGGGTGGTAGAAGTGTGGAACTCTCTCCCACATGAAACGGTAGATGCCAGCTCATTTAATAATTTTAAATCTGACATCAGTAGATTTTGCAAGCCAAGGGATATGGAGCCAAGGCAGTGGATGGAACTAAGATACAGATCAGCCATGATCTCATTGAATCTTCTTTGGCCTCCTTATCTCGAGAGACAATGGGTAAGCGCCTGGAGGTGGTCAGTGGTGTGTGGAGCAGCGCCTGGAGTGGCTATAAAGGCCAATTCTAGAGTGACAGACTCTTCCACAGGTGCTGCAGAAATTTTTTTTTGTCGGGGCTGTTACACAGTTGGCTCTCCCCTTGCGCCTCTGTCTTTTTTCCTGCCAACTGCTAAGTCTCTTCGACTCGCCACACTTTAGCCCCGCCTTTATGGCTGCCCGCCAGCTCTAGCGAACGCTGGCAACTGACTCCCACGACTTGTGATCAATGTCACAGGACTTCATGTCGCATTTGCAGACGTCTTTAAAGCGAAGACATGGACGGCCGGTGGGTCTGATACCAGTGGCGAGCTCACTGTACAATGTGTCTTTGGGGATCCTGCCATCTTCCATGCAGCCCACATGGCCAAGCCAACTCAAGCGCCGCTGGCTCAGTAGTGTGTATAAGCTGGGGATGTTGGCCGCCTCGAGGACTTCTGTGTTGGAGATACGGTCCTGCCACCTGATGCCAAGTATTCTCCGGGGGCAGCGAAGATGGAATGAATTGAGACTTCGCTCTTGGCTGACATACGTTGTCCAGGCCTCGCTGCCATAGAAGGTACTGAGGACACAGGCTTGATACACTCGGACTTTTGTGTTCCGTGTCAGTGCGCCATTTTCCCACACTCTCTTGGCCAGTCTGGACATAGCAGTGGAAGCCTTACCCATGCGCTTGTTGATTTCTGCATCTAGAGACAGGTTACTGGTGATAGTTGAGCCTAGGTAGGTGAACTCTTGAACCATTTCCAGAGCGTGGTCGCCAATATTGATGGATGGAGCATTTCTGACGTCCTGCCCCATGATGTTCGTTTTCTTGAGGCTGATGGTTAGGCCAAATTCATTGCAGACAGCCGCAAACCTGTCGATGAGACTCTGCAGGCACTCTTCAGTGTGAGATGTTAAAGCAGCATCGTCAGCAAAGAGGAGTTCCCTGATGAGGACTTTCCGTACTTTGGACTTCGCTCTTAGACGGGCAAGGTTGAACAACCTGCCCCCTGATCTTGTGGGGAGGAAAATTCACAAGAAGACATTAATAAACGTGTAGAATAGACAGATAATTGGCAAATGAATTTCAACCTCGAGAAATGTAAGGGATTAAATTTTGGTAAGAAAAATAAGGACATCACATATTACTTGGAAAATAAGAATCTAAATGGGGTTCAGGAACAAAGCAATCAGGGGCTACAAATATACAAATCGCTAAAAGTAGTGACTCAGACTAATATGGTCATAAAAAAGCAAACCAACCTTTAGGGTTTATTTCTAGATGGATTCAATTGAAAAGTAAAGTATTGAACCTTGGTTAGACCACCAACTGTGTACAGCTCTGGTCGCCATATTATAAAAAGGATATTGAGGCATTGGAAAGGGTGCATAAAAGGTTTACAAGGATGAAAGCAGAATTGCAAGGTTATATCTATCAGGAAAGGATGAATAGGCTGGGGCTCTTTTCCCTTGAAAAGAGAAGGTTGAGAGGTGACCTGGCAGAGGTTGTTACAATTGTGATAGCATCTGATAAAGTAGCCACAGAGAAAGTGGACTGGATTTTGTCATGGAGGCAGGTGAGAAGGCCAGCGAGCTGGCAAATTTGTGCTGCCCAACATGTTGCTGCGTCCGCGTGATTTTTCCCGAGGCGGCTTCTCAGGGACGTAACGGTGGCAAGGCAGTAGGGTGTTTAAGCAGGCACTTGAGAAGTCGTTTGAGATAGAATTTCTCAGAGGTGCACGGGCCCCATGCCGTGCCAGCACCTCGTCCAGGCAGATGACTTGACTGAAGCGGCAGATATTAAATCCTCAGTATCAAAGGGGGAATCAGCAAACCGAAGCTCATGCACAGCCACTGAGTTGCCACGGTGTAAGCAGAGCTCTAGGTTTGGGAGTTCTGTCCGAGAGGGTGGATCTTGGAGAATGGCTCATTCATCAAGGTGCAAGGGGAAATTGCTGCGAGTTGACGAGCTGCCGACATGTGGCATCCCATGTGGCATTGGTAAAATACCATTTTCCTGACAGGATGCTTGGTCATTGGTTCAATAACAAGCTCAACTTGCTTCAAGCTGTTGCTGGGCTGTTTGCCGACAACACACACAAGACGCCTCTGGCAAATGCGTGAGGAGGTGGGAACACGTCAGCATTCCTTCCCAAAGGCATTTTTTCCAATTTTCCCAACCTCCCCCCACCTCCAAACCCGCATCCAAATGCCTGGGAAAAATTCCCCATATTGTGCATGACACCTTCAGCACTTCTGACGTCATTACTAAAACACCACTTCAGGGACTGGAGTATTGTGTCCAATTTTGGGCACCTCACTTTAGGAAGGACTTGATGGCATTGGAAAGGGTACAGAAGGGATTTACGAGAGTGATTCCAGGGATGAGGGATTTCAGTTCTATGGAGAGACTGTAGAAGCTGGAGTTGTTCTCATTAGAGCAGAGAAGCGAACGAGGAGATTTGATTGAGGTGTGCAAAATCATGATGTGCTTAGATAGCGTAAATAAAGAGAAACTGTTTCCAATGGCTGAAGAGTCGGATGACTAGAGGGCACAGATTTAAGGTGATTAGCAAAAGAACTAGAAGTGGCATGAGGAGAATATTTTTCACGTAATGAGTGGTTAGGATTTGGAATGCACTGCCTGTTAAAGGCCTGCTCGGGTCTGCAAAAAAAAACTCAACCCGAGCCCGACAGAACCACATCTGACCCGAGCCTGACCAGGCCCGAGTCCTTCCATTTTATCTCACGCCCGCCCGACCTGACCATCAGTTAACTTCCGTTTTTCACTTTTTTTGTTGATCTACACAAGCTTAAAATAACTGTAACAAAACCACCTTTCTAGTCCAAAAATTAAATTAACACTGGAGCCACTTACCTGTGATAGAGCGTGTCCGGCCCAGCCAGAGCCTGAATGCCGGACCCGGAAGTGCAACGCGACCCTGACCCAAACTCGATTCATATTATCCGGTCCCATCGGGTTCGAGTCGGGTAGCAGGCCTTTACTGCCTGTTAGGGTGGTGGATACAGATTCACTCGTAGCCTTCAAAAGGGGATAGGATAAATACTTGAAGTAGGAAAGTAGCAAGATTTGGGGGAAAGAGTGAAAAATGAAATGCTCTTCGAAAGAGCTAGCAAGCACATGATGGGTCGAATGGCCGCCTTCTGTGCTGCAATATTCTATGATACTATAATGCTATTGTGATAAAAAAAACACATGCCAAATGGAAATATTAGGAACATAGGAACAGGAGTAGGCCATTCAGCCCCTCGAGACTGTCCTGCCATTCAATGAGATCATGGCTGATCCGCGGCCGAACTCCAAATACCTGCCTTTGGCCCATATCCCTTAATATCTTTGCTTAACAAAAATCTATCTATCTCAGATTTAAAATTAACTACTGTTCTAGCTTCGACTGCAGTTTGTGGGAGAGAGTTCCAAACCTCTACCACCCTTTGTGTGAAGAAGTGCTTCCTCACATCTCTCCTGAACGATCTGGTCCTAATTTTTAGATTATGCCCCCTAGTTTTAGAATCTCTAACCAGTGGAAATAGTTTATCTTTATCTAGCTTGTCTTTTCCTGTTAATATCTTGAAGAATTTAATCAGATCACCCCTTAACCTTCCAAATTCTAGCAAAAACAGGCCTAAATTGTGTAATCTCTCCTCGTAACTTAACCCCTGTAGTCCAGGTATCATTCTTGTAAACCTACATTGCTCTCCCTCCAAGGCCAATATATCCTTCCTAAGCTGTGGTGCCCAGAACTGCTCACAGTAACTCCAAGTGGGGTCTAGCCAGGGTTTTGTACAGCTGCAGCATAACCTCTGTGTCTTTATATTCCAATCCTTTAGATATATAGACTAGCATTCCATTAGCCTTTTGGATTATTTTCTGCACTTGCTCGTGGCATTTTAAAGATCTATGTACCTGAACCCCCAAGTCTCTTTGGACATCCACTGTGCTTAACCTCTTCCCATTTAGAAAGTACCCTGCTCTATCCTTTTTTTGTCCAAAATGGATAACCTCACACTTGCCCGCATTGAAATCCATCTGCCACAGTTTTGCCCACTCACCTAGTCTATCAATAGCTCTTTGCAATTTTATGCTATCATCTAGACTGTCTACAATGCCGCCTAACTTTGTATCATCAGCAAATTTGGATATATGACTTACAATGCCATCATCCAAGTCGTGAATGAATAATGTGAATAATTGAGGCTCCAACACAGATCCCTGCGGAACACCACTGGTTACATCCTGCCAATCAGAGTACTTACCCATTATCCCCACTCTCTGTCGCCTACCACTCAACCAACTTTCTAACCATGTCAATAATTTTCCCTCAACTTCATGGGCTTCTACCTTAGTTAACAGTCTCTTATGTGGGACTTTATCAAATGCCTTCTGGAAGTCCATATAAATAACATCCATAGACATTCCCCTGTCCACTATCTTAGTCACCTCTTCTAAAAATTCAATGAGATTTGTCAGGCATGACCTTCCCGTCATGAATCCATGCTGGCTGTCCCTGATTAACTGAAATTTTTCTAGGTGTTCAGTCACCCTATCCTTGATTATAGACTCCAGCAACTTGCCCACCACAGATGTCAGGCTAACTAGTCTGTAATTTCCTTGGTTCCCCCTTTCACCCTTCTTAAAAAGTGTAGTGACATGTGCAACTTTCCAATCCAGAGGGACCACTCCTGAATCGAGGGAACTCTGAAAGACTGTAGTTAGGGCATCTACAATGTGCTCTCCTACTTCCTTTAACACCCTCGGATGAAAACAATCAGGTCCTGGGGATTTTTCACTCTTTAGTTCCATTAATTTCCTTGTTACTGATGATTTACTTACATTAATTGTATGAAGTCCCTGTCCCCTATCAGCTATTAATTTTTTGGGGGCTTCCGGCAAGTTTTCAACTGTAAATACTGAGGCAAAGTAATTAGTTTAGTTTAGTTTAGAGATACAGCACTGAAACAGGCCCTTCAGCCCACCGAGTCTGTGCCGAACATCAACCACCCATTTATACTAATCCTACACTAATCCCATATTCCTACCAAACATCCCCACCTGTCCCTATAATGCCCTACCACCTACCTATACCGGTGACAATGTATAATGGCCAATTTACCTATCAACCTGCAAGTCTTTTGGCTTGTGGGAGGAAACCGGAGCACCCGGAGAAAACCCACGCAGACACAGGGAGAACTTGCAAACTCCACACAGGCAGTACCCGGAATCGAACCCGGGTCCCTGGAGCTGTGAGGCTGCGGTGCTAACCACTGCGCCACATGTCTGCCATTTCCCCATTATCAATGACAATATCTCCATTTTCAGCTTTTAGTGGGCCTACATTGCTCTTGACCATCCGTTTTCCCTTTATGTAACTATAACATTTCTTCTTATTGATTTTGATGTCCCTTGCAAGTTTCCTTTCAGAATCTCTTTTAGCAGCTCTTATAAGCTGCTTTGTGACCCTTTGCTGGTCTTTGTATCGATCCCATTCAGCCAGATCTGTGCTGCATTTTGCATTTTTGTAAGCCCTTTCTTTTTGTTTTATGCTATCCCTAATCTCTTTAGTTGTCCATGGCTGTTTTTTCTGTGAAGTGGAGCTTTTTCCTCTCAGGGGTATATACTCGCTCTGTATTTCGTTAAATGTTCCTTTAAATATTCTCCACGGTTCTTCAGTCGTTTGACCCATTAACAGATCTACCCAGTTTACTGTGGACAGTCTCTGTCTCATCCCGGTAAAGTCAGCCTTACCCAAGTCTAAAATTCTAGTAGCTGATTCGTGCTTTTCACTTTCAAGTAGCTGATTCATGCTTTTCACTTTCAAAAAAATTATTATTATTAATTTCATTGTGTAGAACTTTGCCTGAGCTTTTTCCTGGAAATTGTTACAAATAATTTTTAAAACACAACAGTTAGCAGCTAAGATTGCCTCGCACAATTTACATATGAAAAACCCAAAGGATCAGGCTGGAGACAGATGTGATGAACTCAGCCTAGCCAGAACAATGGGGTGATCTCTGACTCACTTATCTGGGATAGCCTTCTCAATGTGGTCATCAAAAGCCATCAACACCCATTGACTTTGAAAGACCATTCCGGAAGATTTTGATTCAAACAAAGAGGTGGTCATGTCACACGACTACTTGGCCACTCTGGAGATTTGTGAGTGGTGACTCAGAAGGCAGACAGTAACTGAGATCCAGCAAGGGAACACATCTCTCTCCCTCTCCTTCTCTCCAGAAAAGACCCAGAGAAGCCTCGGCTGCAACTAATAAGGCTCAAATCTGCAGCCCAGCATAGCCAGCAACTAGGGGGCAAGGATAAAGCCCCTTTTCTGCCTTCCAGAACCTGAGAAGCAAACCCGAACTATGCACATGGCCCAGCGAGGACTTCAGGACTATAATTTCAACTAAGGACTCTGGAACTGAGATTCAGTATTTAAATTCCATTTATTACAGACTCTACTCCAACCTCCCAACTCTGTTTTTTCCTCTGTAATCTATTTGTGTGTGTGTGTGTGTGGCTCTCAAGTGACTGTGGGGGTGGATACATAGTGTATTTTAGTAATTTTAACTCGCCTAGAGTGATAAGGATAATAAACTTACATCTTTCTTGTTTAAACTGAAGAAAACCTATCTGATTGGTTCATTTGCAATTACATTAGAGGAACAGGAGCAAGTGCTCACTGAGGTGGTAAGTTAAATCACTGTGTTAAAAAAGATAAACCCTGTTGTGGTCAAACCAGAGAAAGGGCGAAAGGGGAGCCTGAGACCCCCTCCTCACCTGGCCGTAACACTATAAACGGAAAATGATGTTAAGTTGTCACAGGTATGAAGCAAGTAGAGAGGCAGGGAAAGATGAGGGAAGGGTGGGAGCAGGAAAGAACGAAAGGGAGGGTCAGTGATAGAACTCTGATCTATTTTAATTCTCTATCCCACTCCTCCTCTGACCTCTCTATCCTCAGCTTTGTTGACTGTTCCAATGACACTCATCATAAGTCCAAGGAACAGCAGCTTATCTTTCAGTTAGGCATTTTACAGCCTTCCACACTCAATGTTAATTTTAAAACTTTCAGATTATAAACACTGCTCTTATTTTTCTCAGACAGCAGCAGTTGGTAATGATTATGCTGTTGTCATTTACACCTCCTCCAGACCCATCTTTTGTTTCTTTACTTGTCCCATTACCACCACCATTTGCCTTGCACCATCATATCATCTCTTTTGTCATTTAATCTCTCTTGCCTTCACCCTATCACAGACTTTCCATTTTATTCTTCTCCCCACCCCAGTCCCCGCCTCTGTGCTTCTTCTTACCTGTTAACATCGTTAACTTTTTCCAGTTCTGATGAAAGGTCATTAACCTGACAACACTAACAGAAAATAATCAAAAAGGCTAATGGAATGTTGGCTTTATGTCTAGAGAACTGGAATTCATGCTTCAGCTATACAAACCCCTGGTTAGACCACACCTGGAGTTATTGTGTTCAGTTCTGGGTACCACACCTTAGAAGGATACATTGGCCTTGGAGGGAGGGCAGCATAGATTTACTAGAATGATACTTGGACTCCAAGGGTTAAATTAGGAGGAGAGATTACAAAAACTAGGGTTGTACTCCCTGGAATTTAGAAGGTTAATGGGTGATTTGATCAAATTTTCAAGATATTAAGGGGAACAAGGAAAGAGAAACTATTTCTCCTGGTTGGGGAGTCTAGGATTAGGAGGCGTAGTCTAAAAATTAGAGCCAGACCTTTCAGGAGTGAAATTCGGAAACATTTCTTCACACAGAGGATGGGAGAAGTTTGGAATTCTCTTCCGCAAATGGCAATTGATAGTCGGTCAATTGTAAACTTTAAATCTGAGATTGATACATTTTTATTAACCAAAGGTATTAAGGGATATGGGGTAAAGGTGTGTATATGGAGCTAGGTCACTATTATATGTGACAGATTCATTACACTTACGTGACTCGCTTGATTGCTATCCTACTGACAATCGCTCTTATTCATAGCAGATAAAGAAATTGATAAAAAGAAATTTCACTGCATTTACTGCTGTTTAGTGTGTACAGCAAGGAGACCATTGGGTATGATTGTGTCATTTTAATGTCACATTTATAAGCAAAATGGTTCGGGGTTAAGATACCTGCTTCTGTCTTTGAAATCTCATTTAATAATTTTGCGGCTATGACACTGAATGTGGCTTCTGGAAGATTTGAGGGAATGAAATGGTAAATGTTATTATTTGCTTCACTTCTGTAACAGTGTATAATGGAAGCAATTTTTGAAAAATATGGCATCATATCAGCACAGCAGAAGCGTGGACTGTGTCAATCACAGAAAAAGCCATATCGGGTTGCTTCCTTATATTGGTCTCCACCCACCTCCCCCTTGCTCCTTCCACCTCCCAACTCTATCTCCTTTTGTATCAGCCACAGAAAAAACTCTCTCCCCAATTCACTTACAACGACACTTTCAAAATCTCAACTGTCTCACCTTTGGCCCTGCATTCACCACAACATTTCTGCAGTGACCGATCTGCTCAACCACATCCTCAGCACCACCTTTGATGCTCTAGTCCCATGTAAAACCATTACTCTCTCTCACTCTGGTCATTCCCCCATTACCACCCTCACCTCCATTCTTTTACGTCCGACGGACGCAGACTTGAACAGATATGACTTAGCCATCCACCACCAGATCTGGTTGGACCACATAACGTACTACTGGGTTCTGCTGTTGTCTGCTACAACTGCTCACTATTCCAGGATCATCCAAGAATATAATCTCCAACTTCTTTTCTCTACCGCAAACCATCTACTTAAACCCCTCTCTCTCCTGTCTCCTCCACCTTCACCTCCAACAAGTATGAAGAGCTCATGGACGTCTTGTCACCAAGATTGAGACCATCTGATTAGTTATCTCTACTGCTTCCCATTCTTCACCTCGCCCGTTGGGCTAAACTTTCTCTAACGTTTCACCCACCCGAGCCCTGAACTCATACCTTTCTCTAGTTTCTCCCCTATCTCCCCTCATGCTGCCTCTGAGCTCATCTTTTCCATAAGATCCAACTGCTGCTCCCTCGACCCTATTGCTACTAAACTGTTGACCACCTGACTTAGTTTCCTGGCTCCCGTGTCAGCTAATATTGTTAACGGTTCTCTCTCTTCAGGTACTGCCCCGTCTCCAAATCTGCCGTCATTAACTCTCTCCTCAAAAAACAAACCTCTGTCCTTGCAAACTGGCACCCCATCTCCAAACTCCCTTTCCTCTCCAAAATGCTGTCACCTCCCAAATCCATGCCCACTTTCCAGTCTATGTTTGAACCCACCAATCAGGTTTCCACTCCTGCCATGGTACTGAAACTCTTAGCAAAGTCACAAACGACATCCTATGTGACTGTGACAAAGGTAAACTTTCCCTCCTCATCCTTCGACCTGTCTGCAGCCTTTCACACCATCCTCCTCCAACGCCTCTCCAACATCAACCAGCTGGATGGCACTACACTGTTGACAACAACAGCATGCATTTATATAGCACCTTTAACATAGTAAAATGTTCCAAGGCACTCCTTGTGTTGGGCGTGCAGCACTCACGTGCCTTCAGTTTTGCGTCTTTAAAAAGCTGGAGGCACCGAGGCAAGAGTCCTCGGTGACTCCAAAGGATAATTTACTTTCCCGATGTTATCTAGGGGAAGTGGTTGGTTGGAAGAACTCGGCAACTGTGTTGTCTGTGGGGGTGGGGGGTGGGGGGGGAGGTTTTAGAAAAACTCTGCACGTGGTGTGTCTGTGAAAGGGATGGGTTTGGGAGAACTTGGCAAGTATAGAGGTGGTTTACCTTCAGAAGGCCAATGCAAGGCACTGAACTGTTGTTGGTTTGCTCATGATGGCTTACACTTTTGGAAATGTTACGTACCATGGAGCTAATGTAGGCTTCCCGTAACCAAATTTCCAACATCTCTTTGCAGAGATGGGTAAACTGAACCTTTGAAGGAAGCCGAAGGTCCAAGGAGGATAGAGATGGGTATGATTCACCCTGGTCTCTTGGATCCCCGTGCTGTGCTGAGGTGAATCCGCCAGAGGTGGGCCCAAGAGACAGCTGCGGCGCAAGAAGAGCCTCCCAGACTTCAGCAGCAGCAATGGAGAACGCAATGAAGAGCACAGATACAGCAGCGAGTATATAGAACTCTCCTGGCATACCTGCGGATGTCTAAGTGGAACTGCTGGAGAAGACTGTGGCTGTCCAGACCTCTGTGCACTGCTCAATGATGATTTGCAACCAATGGGTTCTGGTGGTCACCCTATGCCTGTGGCCCCAAAAATTACTGTCGCCGTAAACCTTTATGCCTCTGGATCATTCCATTGGGGACATGTGTAGAGTCTCTCAATCTGCAGCGTAACTATGCATCAAGGAGGTGACTGATGCTCTGTTCAAGAGGGCCAGCAACAATGTGCTCTACTGGACCGACCCTGAGAGTCAGGCCAAGAGGGCCATTTGATTTGAGGCCAATGTGGAATTCCCACAGGTGCAAGGATTGATCGACTGCACGCATGAGGCCATCAGGGCTCCCACAGACCAACCAGCCGTCTTCATCAATAGGAAGGATTTTCATTCCATTAACGTACAAATTGTATGCAACCACAGAAAGTGCTTCCTACACGTGTGTGCCTACTTCCCGGTAAGCTGCCACGATTCATTCATACTTCCCCAGTCCCAGGTACTACATCTTTTCACCTCCCCAGCTTGCCTTCAAGGGTGGATTCCCAGGGATAAGGGCTACCCATTGAGGACATGGCTTCTCTCGCCTGTAAGGAACCCCAGCAATGATGCTGAAGAGTGTTACAACGCCTGCCACAGCTCCACCTGAACGACCATTGAACAGGGTATTAATATGAAGATGCAGTTCCGTTGCCTCGATAGATCTGGTGGAGCCTGTCAGCCTGCCCCACAGAAGGCTGGGCGAATCGCTGTGGTCTGCTGCGTTCTACATAACATAGCATTACAGAGGAGGAAGGCATTGCCATAGAAAGACATGTGGGAATATGAGACCTCCTCTGACAAAGAGGACACAGAGGGCACAAAAGGCCAAGCAGCCACGGAGGATCCTAGCAGAGTGACAGAGGCAGACATCTTGAGCAGTGCACAAGGGAAGCAAGTCAGAGCTTTAAAATGGAGCGTTTCCGAAATCTATGACTTGCAGTAAATATACTTCTGACAAAAACTCACCCTCACGCATGTAATGTCAAGTTTTCTGCCTCTGTACTATCTTGCCCGCCAGAATGAATGGCAACATCCAATTCAGCCAGTGCCCCTGTGACATCATTCGAGTGACAAAACAATCATGCTCATTAATGATGTCAGTGGTCACTTTGCCAATGTAGTGAAACATTTGAGGGAATTGCAGTATTTACACTCACACTTCAGTGGAATGCGGTTTCACATCAATGAAGGCTACGGATTTGCTCCAATGAGCTTTTGATTACATTGAACATGAGATATCGATTTCAGCCATGTGCGTCAACGTGTCTTTTTTATATGCTTGCGTGTACATCTCCTGCGACAGCAGCCAGACTGCTGATCATGATGCCCCTTGGCTTGGGATGACTTCAGTGGCCGTCCTCTGGGTGCCTGAGGCCTGGAAGGCCCCGGCTGCCTGCAGGATTCCTGCACTGGTGCAGGAGTGCAGTCCGGCGTCGCAGCTGCTGGAGCTTGGCTCACTGGCAGAGTGGATAAGGAGCCTGTGTGCACACTGGAATTGCCCTGAGGGGAGACCCCAGATGTGGAGCGCATCCTCTCCTCCTCCCCCTCAAGGCTTCATGGAGCCTCCCTGCTCAATGAATGGAGAAGGACTAGGAGCTGGAACATTCTCCAGCCTCCTGGTCCTTCTCTCTCCCTGCCACTGCTGAGCTCGGGGCCAAGGCGAGAGTTCGCAGATCATGGTGCATCTGTGGAATGTGGCTCTCCAAAAGGGTTGCCAACTTTTTGATGGATGAAGCCATGCACTAATAAGCCTGGGACATTACAGCAGTTATGGCCTGGATGGACTCCCCCACCATCCACTCAAGGCTCGCATGGCCTCTGGCATCTCCGCCAGGTGTTGCCTTACCTCTCCCTGAAACTCCAGCACGCCGTGTGCTGCTGAAAGTAGAGGCTCATCACCAGCCTGGGTTCAGCTTGGGCCTGGACACCAACAGTCCTCCGACTGTCAGAGGCCTCGGCTGTCTCAGCCTTAGCCAGCTGCTCGGGCGCGTGTTGTGCTCTCACTGATTGTGATCCTGATTGTAAAACCGAACAGATTCCCACCAAGGTGAAAGTATCTGTGCTGGTGGAAGGTGTAGGCGAGTCATGGGATGGTGCATCCTCTGAGTGTTTCTCGCCCTCAGAGGTTGCCGTCAGTCTCTCAGGTTCTGTGGTCTCCTGTGAATGGCGACCTGCAAAATACAATGCAAACAATATATATGTGGGTTAGGCTTCACATATCCCATTAAGGACAGCGCGCCAGAGCAAATTCACCATGACTATTGCACTTTTATCTGATCGGCAATAATCACTCTCTTGCGCTGGGACCACGAGCTCCACATCTGAGATGGCGCATCGTCTTTGGCTCCCGGCTAGTTGCAGCTTGACTTAAAAGGACAAAGGTCGGGCACTCTGCCACTGGTCCTGGCCGTCTCCCTCCTGTTATGGACCCTCTTCTTCTTAAAGAGCAAGGATGCAGATATTAAACATTGCCACATATCAACATCACGATTCTACTAACATGGCTGCTTCATCTACACCTGGGGGATGCTTTGTCTGGCAAACTGGCTCAACCTGTCATGGGTCTAACTTGCTCTGAGGTATTAATGGGGGAGACTTGATTCATTTATGCAGCTAGTCATCTGCCATCAATCTGCTATGATCTCCCTGTCTTTGAAATGACAGTAGCACCCATGTGGCACATCATGTAGTGACAACCAGATCACACCGAGCAATTTTGGAACTCAGGAGGTCATTGACCCTCTTCCTACACTGGATCCAGTTTCATCGGGTGACCCCACGGCTACTAAGCTCCTCTGCGATCTCTGTCCAGACTTGCTTAGTCAGGCAAAGGAACCTCTTTGAGCCATCGCTGGGCAAAAGGACCTCCTACCTTTCCCTTACAGCCTGGAGGAGAATAAGCAGGGGGAGGCATCATTGAACTGTGGGGCCAACCTTGCTCGGACCTCTGACAAGTTCAGAAGGATGCCCAGTGGGGTGGCTTGCTGAGTTTTAACTTTTTGGAACAACACAGAAATGTTGCTTCAGAGAGCTTCTATAGAATGCAGGGAGACAGTAAATACAAAACTGGCAGGCTTTTAAAGATGGCACCAGCACCTGGTCCTACATCAGATGACGTCGTGAAGGCTGTCTCCACTTGCGTCCCTGTCACATGATAGGGGGGGGCGGGAAGCAACTGCCTCCATTATGCAAAATGGCTGCCTGCTGGGTCATCGCAGTGGCATGGCCAATCGTGGGACAAGCGAGAGTGCCGTCACTTTGCACACCTGCCATCGCGGCATGATCCTAAAATTCAGTCCATAGTTTTTCATGTTTTCTGCTCCTTCGTTGGAAAGTTAACTTTTTTTGAGGACTATTTGTGTTTTGGAAGAAGGCATGTGACAAATTGAATGGGGTCATTTTAACCCTGTTTCATAAAATGATATGGCACAAAAAGAGGCCTCATAATTTTGAACGCCTCCATTAAATTTCCCCTTAACCTTCTCTGTTCTACGGCAACATTATACAAAACCACAGCAGTTTTCACATTTACACTGACGACATTCAACTCGACCTCCTCGCCAACTCTCGCGACCCGACCACCGTCTCTATCAGACTGCTTCTCCTACATCCCATACTGGATCAGCAGAAATTTCCTCCAACTAAATACTGGGAAGACTGGAGCCATTTGACTGAATATTCACTCAGCTGCGGAGGTGGAAACAGAGGCGGACAGTCCCACAATTTCCTGTTACCAGAGTCTCCCGCCATGGTCCCACAGCTGCGGCTGCTGGTCGTCCAGTAGAGGGATTATAAGGGCCTGGCAGCTCTGGCTTTTTTGATTTTAAAAATTAGCAAAGGCTCCTCAGAGGTCGCCTCCATCTTGAGGTGTCCTCTCTTCTATCTACATCAGCAGCTCCCAACTCTGATGGTGAGGCTGCCAATTCTTCAGTGTCAGATGGGCTCCTATTGGCCATCCAGCCTTGAGAGCCCGCCCTCCATCTATAATTGAATGGGGCTCCTGCACCCTCTGGGTCCCAGTGCTGGCTTGTGAGTGTTCCTGACCCACATTTCCTCTCCAAGGTGAGAAAAGGACCCACAAACAAAAATCGAGCCATTGACTTTGGCCCCCACCACAAACTCCATTCCTTAACCACTGACTCCATCCTTCTCCCTAGCAACTGTCTAATGCTGAACCAGACTGTTTGCATCCTGTTGCAATACTTGACTCTGGGGTGAGCTTCCGACCACATATCCACACCACTAAAACTGCCTACTTTCACCTCTGTAACATCGCCCGACTTCAACTCTGTCTCAGCTGATCTGCTGCTGAAACCCTCATCCATGCCTTCGTTACCTCTAGACTTGATTATTCCAACACACCCCTGGCTGGTCTCCCACATTCTACCCTCTGTAAACTTGAGGTTATCCAAAACTCTACTGCCCATGTCCTTACGCAGAGGGTCGTGGGTCTTTGGAACTCTCTTCCTCAAAAGGCAGAGGTAGATAGATTCTTGATAAGCAAGGGGGTGAAAGGTTATCAGGGGTAGGCGGGATTGTGGAGTTGAGGTCAGCCATGATCTTATTGAATGGTGCAGCAGGCTCGAGGGGCCGAGTGGCCTACTCCTGCTCCTAATTCATATGTTCGTATGTTACTCACACCAAGTCCCATTCACACATCAACCTTGTGCTTGCTGTACTAATTTGGCTCTTGGTTAAGCAATGCCTTGATTTTAAAATTCTCATCCTTGTTTTGAATCTCTCCATGGCTTCCCAGCTCTGTAATCTCGCCCAGCCCTAAAATCCTTCAAGATCTGTGTGCTTATCTAATTTTGGCCTCTTGGGTATCTCCGATTTTAATCGCTGTACCATTAGGAACCAGGCTGGGCCCTAACCTCTGGAATTTCCTTCCTAAACCTCTCCATCTCACTACCTCTCTCTCCTCCTTTAAGACTCTCCTTAAAACCTACCTCTTTGACCAAGCTTTCAGTCATCTGCCCTAATAACTCCTTTTGTGGCTCAGTGTCATGTTTCATTTGTGAAGCACCTTGGGCCATTTTTCTACGTTAAAGGCGCTATATTATTAGAAGCTGTGATTGTTGCTGTTGCTGAGGTCAATCCCAGCTTCTCCAGTCTTTCCATATAACTTCATCCCTTGAACCACTCTAGTAAATCTCCTCTGGATCCTTTCTCAACGAGGTGTTCAGAATTGGCACAACATTCCAACTGAGGCCTACGCAGTGATTTATAAAGGGTTAGCATAACCTCCTTGCTTTTGTACTCTATGCCTCTCTTTATAAAGCCAAGCATCCTGTATGTTTTTGCTTTAAGATTTTTATAAACCTGTCCTGCCACCATCAAAATTTGTTTATAGACACAGTTTACGAAGGAGTAGTGATAAAGAAGTTAATAATTCTCTGATGAAGATGTTGTCTCCTGAAACAGGAAGACTGAACTTGTGGGCTAAGTGGTGTTTTATCGTGCATTTTGTGATGTGGGAGCTACTGTGGTTCCTGTCCATTAAGTGCCACACTGAAACATCCATCAAACAGTCCTTTTCAATATGACATGCAAAGCAATGCAGGGATGTACATGCAACTTACTGAAGTGAATTGTGTGAAGTGATACATCACCCTTTGTCGGTATTGACGACACACTTGGGATCCTGGTTCTATTCATAGATTTTGTAGGTGGTTTGAAAATTACAAAGTGACCATATTGTCCCATTTATGATGAGCCTACATTGATTTCCCTCAATCTCCCATACATTTTATTTCATTAATTCATATATAATTTTAAAATATATATTGTCAATTCTCCTCAAATGAATAACTGATAAGCAAATATTTCTGTTAATAGAGAATAGAAATTGAAAATCATAAATTATTTTCCTCATCACGTTAATTCCTGTTATCTGAATATTCTTTGAATTAAAATAATTTAAAATAGGATTCTTAACAAATGGTACAAGGACTAGGGGACACGGATTAAAGATTTTGGGTAAGAGATTCAGGGGGAATATGAGGAAGAACTTTTTTACGCAGGGGGTGGTAGTGACCTGGAACTCGCTGCCCACGAGGGTGGTGGAAGTGGAGACGATCAATGACTTCAAGAGGGAGTTGGATGGTCACCTGAGAGGAATAGACTTGCAGGGCTACGGGGATCGAGCCAGGGAGTGGGATTGGCTGCATAGCTCCGTGGAGAGCTGGCATGGGCTCAATGGGCCAAATGGTCTCCTTCTGTGCCGTAAATTATGCTATGACTCTTAGCAAACATTATGGGGGCTAAATTGAATAGCCTCCGGAATTGGGCATGGGGATTGTGATGCATGATTAACTCGTGCCACTTCAAAGTGATGCAGGAGGCACGCAAAAGTCACGCTGCACACTAATTGGAATGACTGTGGAGTGGAGCCCAGCACTGAATATGCTGTTGGGTGGCTGCTCGCCTCAGCAGGGGGCCCAGGTATGTGCGAGTGGGGCATCAACTTGAAGCTAGACTGCATCTCTTCTAGACAGGCTGCATCTCTTAAAGGTGAGGTGCTCTCTGGCTGCAGCAGCTGCAATTGGTTACTGTTGAAGAGCAGCAAGAACTTGCAGAAGTGACATGACAGGCCAGAGAGTGAGGCCCACGTTTCTCGGAAGCCGCTCTGGAGGCTTTGGTGCAGGAGGTGGACAGGAGGCAAGAGGTCCTCTTCCCGCGAGACAGAAACTGAGAAGGCCGTGGGAACCGTTAGCCGGTACAGTCAATGCCAGCAGTCTACAACCATACGACCATACAAATTAGGAGCAGAAGTAGGCCATTCAGCCCATCGCCATTCAATAAGATCATGGCTGATCTTTTTCTGTCTCAAATTCCACACTCCCATCTACCCTGGATAATCTATGATTCCCTTGCATAATAAGAACCCATCTACCTCTGCCTTAAAGATATTCAATGACCCCAGCTCCACCATCTTCTGAGGCAGAGAATTCCAAAGTCACACAACCCTCTGAGAGAAAAATATGTTCTTTGTC
This sequence comes from Heterodontus francisci, assembly GCF_036365525.1. NCBI lineage: Eukaryota > Metazoa > Chordata > Chondrichthyes > Heterodontiformes > Heterodontidae > Heterodontus > Heterodontus francisci. Next base: position 14,152,889 of record NC_090375.1, on the reverse strand, counting down.
TCTGTCCTGAAAGGGTGACGCCTAATTTTAAAACAGTGCCGCCTAGTTCTGGACTCAACCTCACAAGAGGAAACATCCTCTCCACATTTACCCTATCAAGACCGTTCAGGATCTTATAAACTTCAATCAAGTCTCCCCTCACTCTTCTAAACTCCAGTGAAAACAAGCCCAGTCTGTCCAACCTTTCCTCATAAGACAACCCGCTCATTCCAGGTATCAATTTAGTAAACCTCCTCTGAACCACCTCCAATGCATTCACATCCTTCTTTAAATAAGGAGACCAAAACTGCACACAGTATTCGAGATGTGCTCTCACCCATGCCCTAAATAACTGAAGCATAACATCCTTACTTTTATTTTCAATTCCTCTCGTAATAAAGGATAACATTCCATTAGCCTTCTTTATAACTTGCTGTACCTGCATACTAACCTTTTGTGACTCCTGCACTAGAACACTTAGATCTCTCTGCGCCTCTGAATTATTCAGTCATTCCCCGTTTCAGTAATACTCTGCTTTTTATTCTTCCTGCCAAAGTGAACAACTTCACATTTTCCCACATCATACTCCATCTGCCAGATTTTTGCCCACTCACTCAACCTATCTATATAAGTCTGCAACCTCCTTATGTCCTCTTCACAACATACTTTCCTACCTATCTTTGTGTCATCTGCAAATTTAGCTACCAAGCCATCGCTCTCCTCATCAAAGTCATTGATATAAATTGTAAAAAGTTGAAGCCCCAGCCCCCTGTGGGACTCCACTCGTCACATCCTGCCAATCAGAAAAGGATCCATTTATGCATATTCTCTGTTTCCTGCCAGTCAGCCAATTTTCTATCCATGCTAATATGTAACCCACTACATCATGAGCTCCTACTTTGTGCAATAACCTTTTATGTGGCACCTTGTCAAATGTCTTCTGGAAATCCAAGTACAGTACATCAACGGGCTCCCCTTTATCCACAGCGCATGTTACTCCTTCAAAGAACTCCAATAAATTGGTTAAATATGATTTCCCTTTCACAAAACCATGCTGACTATTCCCAATTACCTTGAGTTTTTCTAAGTGCCCAGCTATAGCCTCATTAATGATCAATTCTGCACTGTCCCCACGACAGACGTCAAGCTAACTGGCCTATAGTTACCTGTTTTATGCCTCCCCCCCTTCTTGAATAGAGGGTTTATATTTGCTACTTTCCAGTCTGATGGAACCTTTCCAGAATTTAGGTGAAAAATTAACAGCAATGCATCTACTACCTCATTAGCCACCTCTTTTAAGACCCTAGGACGAAGACCATCAGGACCCGGGGACTTGTCAGCCTGCAGTTTCATCAGTTTGGTCAGTACCACTTCCCTGTTGATTGTAATTTCACCAAGTTCCTCTCTTCCTTCCACCTCCTGATTTACAGCTGTTACTGGAATGTTTTTGTACCCTCTATTGAGAAGTCTAGCCCTGAAGATCTGGATGTAGTGCTGAAAGAAGTTTAATGACCTCACACAAGTGGTCAAGTTCAGTCAGTGCATCATTACATGAGATATCCTACAACTGTCAAGGGGTGGGGCTGCGACTATGTCACCCTTCATTGGTAGCAAGTGGTGTGCCTAGAGCCCTTTCTGCAGCAACTAACGCCTCCCTCACCTGCAGTGCCATTCCCTGCAACACAGGTTCATTGTGCCTGTTCAAGAGAGGGCATCAACTAGAGTGGTGAGGTCCAAAATGGCAGCATTGACATCGAATTGGTGTCAGGCGCTGAATGACTTCACAATCTGCCTACTCAGCATACATCCGGCACATGGTCGTAATGCCCATGCTCACTCTGTCACCAAGATGGCGTTCAGCTCAGGCCACGCCGGAAGTGGGTGGGAACGATGTGTTAGATGTCATTTTGCTCTCTGTAGCGCTAAAACTGCCGGCATTACAGAGCCCAATTTTGAGGCCTGTATTTTCCATTTTGGAGAGTTGGAAGTGAGTCTAAGGCACCTTTTAACAATGTTGGTCTCACTGTGGAAGCTGTTTAGTTGTAGTAAAATTGAAGGAAAATTAATGGAAGGTGCCCCTCAGTTTATAGTGATGGGGGAAGAGCCGAGAGTTTATGTGATGTCATAATGGCCAAGATATAAGTACTACATTGTTTTGTTAAGAAACAAAGAACAAAAGACTTTCACGACCCCAGGATATTTCAAGGTGCTTTACAGCCAAAGAAGTACTTTTGAAATCTAGTCACTGTTTTAATATGGGAAATACGGCAGATAATTTGTACACAAAAATTTCCCGCAAACAGCAATGTGGTAATGGCCAGATCGTCTGTTTAAGCGGTTGAGGAATAAATTTGCCTAGGTAACAGGGAGAACGCCCCTGCTCTTCTCCAAAATGTGCCAGATTATATTTTAAGTCCATCTGAGAGGGTAGACAGGGCCTCAGTTTAACATCTCTCTTAAAGACGGCATCTCCGACAGTGTGGCACTCCCTCAGTACTGCGCAGCATCAACATAGATTGTGGGCTTAAGTCTCTGAAGTGGGACCCACAACCTTCTGACTCAGAGGTGAGAGTGCTACCCACTGAGCCACAGCTGACACTGCAGATAACGGAATCTGAAAGAAACTTCACAAACACACTTACAACCCTGCTAATCACTGAATGGAAAAAATCTTATCTAAAGCTGTCAGCTTTCCTCGTGGATTAGGAGTGTACTGTTCTAAATGTATTACTGCACAAGGTAACTCAGTATCCTTCACACAGCCAGGTAAAGGAGGAAACCAAATCTTATCAAGTGCAGTGAATGTAAAAGGAACCTAGAACAATGGGTTAGATATTTGAACACAGTGAATCTAGGTGCGCACCGTGTCCAGCATGTACAGGAAGCACTGAAAGAGGCAGGTGGCAGGACCACAGGACGTGTTCCATGGGACATTGACATGCAGAATGTTGGACAAAAAGAAAAGTAAAGCATGAGCTGTGGTTCATTGGGTAATACTCTGGCCTCTGAGTCACAAAGATGTGGGTTCAAGTTCTGGAGCAGGACTAGAGTGCAAAATCTAGGTTGACACTCCACTGCCAGACTGAGGGAGTGCTGCCCAGTGCTACCTTTTGGACGAAATGTTAAACTGAGGCCCGGCCTGCCCTTTCAGATGGATGCAAAAGATCCCATGGCACTATTTTGAAGAAGAGCAGGGGAGTTCTCCCCAGTGTCCTGGCCAATATTTATCCCTCAATCAACTTCACAAAAACAGATTATCCAGTCATTATCACATTGCTGTTTGTGGGAGCTTGCTGTGCACTATTTGGCTACAGCATTTTCTACATTACAATGGCGACTACTTTATTGGCTGTAAAGTGCTTTGGGATGTCTGGTGGTCATGAAAGGTGCTATATAAATGCAAGCCTTTCTTTTTAAATCTGTGTCCTTCTGCCACTGGAAACAGATTCTCCTTAAATTTCAAAAGCCTTCATAATTTTGAACATGTCTATTAAATCTCCTCTTAACCTTCTCTGCTCTAAAGACAACAATTCCAGCTTCTCAAGTCTCTAATCCCTGGTACCCAGCTGCGAAAACACCTGTGCACCCTCTCTAAAGACTTGATATCATTCGTAAGGTGTGACGCCCAGAATTGGCCACAGTACTCAAGCTGGGGCCTGGCCAGTGTTTTATAATGGCCAAGCATAGATTTTTTTGCTTTTGTAGTCTACCCCATTATTTAGGAAACCAAAGATCCCATACGGCTTTTTAATATGCTTCTCAACTCATCTGGCCACCTTCGAAGATTTGTGTATGCATATCCTCAGGTCTCTCTGTAAGTGCGCCAACTTTAAAATTATACCATGTCGTTAGTTTTACTTCTCCCAATTCTACCTACCAAAATGTATCACTTCATACTACTCTATGCTTAGTTTCATCTGCCATGTCTCTTCCCATTTCACCAGTTTATATCCTCCTGAATTCTTACTGTTCTACAATCCACAATCCTCCTCACTGTTTTCTAAGTTTTCAAGTTTCATGTCATCTGCAGACTTTGAAATTATGCACTGTACACCCAAGTACAGGTCCTTAATATACATCAAAAAGAGCAGCGGTCCTAATACTGACCCCTGGGGAACACCACTGTACACTTCCCTCCAGTCTGAAAAAGCAACCGTTCACCACTGCTCCCTGCTTTCTGTCCCTCAGCCAAATTCATGTCCCTCTAATCCCATGGGCTTCAATTCTGCTATAGAGTCTATTATGGGGTACTTTATCAAAAGCCTTTTGGAAGTCCATATACTTAATATCAACCACACTACCCTCATCAACCCTCTCCATTACTTCATCTAAGAACCTTTTTCCAAATATCAATTAATTTCTTCCTGGATTATTATCTCTACACTTCCCCACCACTGATGTTAGGCTGACTGGCCTGTAGTTGCTCGCTTTATCCCATTCCCCTTTTTTCACAATCCTCCAACCTTCTGGCACCACCCCCATATCTAAGGAGGATTGAAAGATTATGCAGAGCCTCTGCAATTTCCACCCTTCTCTCTGCAACCTTGGGTGTATTCCATCTGAACCTGCTGACTGTTCTACTTTGAGCACTGACAACATTTTAAGTATCTCCTGTTTATTTATTTTTTTATCCCATCCAATTTCTCTACCACCTCTCCCTTTACTGTAACATTGGCAACATCCTCTTCTTTAGTGAAAGCAGATGCAGAGTATTCATTTAGTACCTCAGCCATGCCCGCTGCCTCTGCAAGAAAATCTCCTGTTTGGTCCCTAATCAGCCTCACCTTTCCTATATTTGCCATTTAGTTATTTAAATGTTTATAAAGGACTTTTGGGTTCACTTTTATGTTATCTGCTAATCTATTCTCATACTCCCTCTTTGTCCCCTCATTCCCTTTTTCATCTCTCCTCTGTACTTTTTTAAATTCAGCTTGGTTCTCTACTATATAATGAACTTGATATTTATCATACGTCTCCTGTTTCTGTTTTACTTTAATCTCTATATCTTTAGTCATCTAGGGACTCCAACTTTGAACGCCCTTCCTTTCTTCCACATGGGAATGTATCTAGTCTGTAGCCAAACGATCTGGGATCTTGGGCTTGTCATGTAAACATGCTATGCTGAATGATGCTTTTAATTCATCGGTTGGAAACCTACATTCAACTTTTAAAAGGAAAGCTGGAATCCTACATTCAACTTTTTAAAAAGCAGGCAGCTAAGATGACCATCGCAATTTGCATTGAAATATCTCACCTTCCAAGGTATCGAGGTGGAGACACGTGCCTGAAGGGATCTCATCCACAACAATGGCTTGAATAGTTGAGTGAACTATCTGATATCACTTTCATTAGCAAGACATTCAAAGCCATCTTAGAAGGTTAAACCGAGTGGAGACAAACCTCCAGGCAGCGATCATTGAAATAATAAGGCTTGAGAGAGATTGACATTCTTAGACTTGAATCTCATTAAATTGCATTATTCAGCATAGCATGTTTTCATGACAAGCCCAAGATCCCATATGCTTTGCTAACCACTTTCTCAATACGTCCTGCCACTTTCAAAGCTCGATGCACATACACCCCCCAGGTCCCTCTGTTCCTACATACTCTTTCAAACTGTGCCATTAAATCTATATTACCTCTCCAAATCCTTTCTTCCAAAATGCATCACCTCAAACTTGTCTGTATTAAATTTCATCTGCCACTTGTCTGCCCATTCCACTAGCTATCTATGTCCCATTGCAGGTGGTTTGTGTCATCTTCACTGTTTGCTACTCCTCCAAGTTTGGCATCATGGCCATATTTTGAAATTCTACCCTGTATTCCAAGACCCAAGCCATTTATATATAGCAAAAAAACACAGTGGTCTCAGCACTGACCCTTGATCAACACCACTGTCTACCATCCTCCAGTCTGAAAAACAACCATTTACTACTAGCTGTTTTCTCTCCTTAAGCCAATATTTTATCAAATTGGACACTGACTCTCCTATTCCATGATCCTCAATTTTGTTAACCAGCCTTTTATGTAGTACTTTGTCAAACGCTTTCTTAAAATCCATATAAACAGCATCCTTTCATCAACCTTTATAAATTCCAAATGGCACCTCAAAATTAATGGCATGAAAGAGTTAGCTGTGATTCGCTGGGGAGCACTTTCACCTCTGAGTCTGAAGTTTGTACGTTCTAGTCCCACTCCAGAGAGCTGAGCACAAAAATCAAGGCTGACTCTTTAGTGCCGGTACCGAGGGAATGTGGTTCTGTCTCTTGATGATTTGTCAATCTGTGGCCCTATCTGCTCTTATTGGTGGGCAGAAAAGATCCCTTGGCACTATTTTGAAGAAGAGCAGGGGAGTCCTCCCTCGTCTTCTGTCCAATAATTACCCCTCAATCATCGCAAGAATAGATTATCTGCTCATTAGTCGCTATTTACGGGAGCTTGCTGTGCAAAACTTAGCTGCTGTGTTTGCTACATTACAACAGTGACTACACTTCAAAAAATACTTCATTGGCTATAAAGCGCTTTGGAACGTTCAGTGGTCATGAAAGGTGCTATATAAATGCAAGTCTTTCTTTCTTGTAGTTTATTTTATCCACATGAGAATACCTTTAAACGACAGCAGCAATGTGACCACAACTGGTAATCATCAACAAAAGCACTAACCATCCCCAAGAAGCAAGAAAATTACATCTGCACCTCTGTGTAGCAGGGATTTTATGTTGTGAGATGGTGAAACTGGGATTGTTCTCTCTGCAGCAAAGACGGTTAAGGGGAGATCGAACAGAGGGGTTCAAAATTATGAAGGGTTTTGATCGAGTAAATCAGGAGAAACTGTTTCCACTTGCAGGAGGGTCAGTAACCAGAGACATAGATTGAAGATAATTGGCAAAAGAACCACGGGTGAAATGAGGAGAATTTTTTTTGACACAGTGAGTTGTTGTGATCTGGAATGTGCTGCCTGAAAGGGTGGTGGAATTGTAACTTTCAACAATCGTAACTTCCAAAAGAGGATTGGATAAATACTAGAAGGGAAAAAAAATGACAGTGAGATAGAGAAGGAGTAGGACAGTGCGACTAATTGGATAGCTCTTTCAAAGAGCTGACATAGACATGATGGGGGAATTTAATGCTCTCCCCCGCATTGCGTTTGGAGGCAGGGACAGCATATAATCAGGTGGGATGGCAATGGGGGAATGCCTGCCCCCACCTACAAGCAAATTAAGTCCGGGGCAGGAAGGCCTCCGAACGGCCTTCCCGTCCCACTGCCAACTGAGGCCCTTAAGTGGGCAATTAATGCCCAATGAAGGGCTTTATCCCGCCACTGCCGGAATTAGCCCAGCAGTGGGCGGGCCTGTCGCTGTGTGGGAAACATGCCAAGCAAATCCATGTGGGTTGCTTGCCAGCTCTGGAGGTGGGGAGCGGGGTGGGTGGGGGGGTTCCTCGTTAAAAGGCGCAGTGCCTGAATGAGAGACCCTGCATCGGGAAGGGGGCGCCCACCGAGAGCAACCCCCTGCCCTTGCTGCCGACCCCCCCTACACCCCCCACTCCCCCGGCGACCCCCCCACCCCGTGAAACTCCTCCCGGCCTGACGTACCTGTCGCCTGGGTCCAGGACCTCCAGTGAGTGCTTTACTGGCAGCAGCTGTAGCACTGCTCAGTTTAAGAGTTGCCTGACGCTCATTGGCTGATAGCTCTCAGCAGGTGAAACTTCCGCCACTGGGGCCCTTGATCCCGGGAAGGCCTGCCGCTGTCCATTTAAGTTCCTAATCAACAATTGATCTGGCGTGCTTTCCCCAGAGGAGACGACGCGGGGCTCTTGCTGGTTCCTTTGCCGATTGTCGAGACCCCCATCACCTGGATCACATCCTGGCTGATGGGTCAAAATGCCTCCTTCTGCACTATTTGGTTCTTCCGCTATGTTCAATCATCTGTATTTCTCTCAGGCATTTTTTTTTTATAAAGGCAGTGGTGTTTGCTGTCCCTTGCATAAGTCTCTCTCCTTTAGTGCTTGTTTTTACCTTCATTCTACCTTGCACACGAAAAGCACTTGCAATAAACATTGGACCTACTAAAAACCACTGCCAACTTAAAAAGTATCTCTGCTCACACACAAATACCCACAGAGCCACACACACACACACAAACACCCTGTAACCTCACGGCCCAGCATATCCCCCACTCAACCATTGCCATTAAGTCAGGGAACCAACAAGAGGGATTAACATACTTGACCTCATCCTCATCAATCTACCTGTTGCAGATGCATCAGTCCATGACAGTATTGGTCGGAGTGACCACTGCATAGTCCTTGTGGAGATGAAGTCCCGTCTTCACATTGAGGATACTTTCCAGTGTGTTGTGTTAAACTACCACTGTGCTAATTGGGATATGTTTCGAACAGATCTAGCAACTCAAAATTGGGCATCCATGAGGAGCTGTGGGCCATCAGCAGCAGCAAAATTGTACCCAACCACAATCTGTAACCTCATGAACTGGCATATCCCCCACTCTCCATTACCATCAAGCCAGGAGGCCAACCCTGGTTCAATGAAGAGTGCAGGAGGGCATGTCAGGTGCAGCACCAGGCATACCTCAAAATAAGGTGTCAACCTTGTGAAGCTAAAACCCAGGACTACTTGTGTGCCAAACTGCATAAGCAGCATGCGATAGACAAAGCCAAGCGATCCCATAACCAACGGATCAGATCTAAGCTCTGCAGTCCTGCTACATCCTGTCGTGAATGGTGGTGGACAATTAAACAACTAACTGGAGGAGGTGGCTCCACAAATATCCCCATCCTCAATGAAGGGGGAGCCCAGCACATCAGTGCAAAAGACAAGGCTGAAGCATTTTCAAAAATCTTCAGGGGCGGCACAGTGGTTAGCACCACAGCCTCACAGCTCCAGGGACCTGGGTTCAGTTCTGGGTACTGCCTGTGTGGAGTTTGCAAGTTCTCCCTGTGACCGTGTGGGTTTTCGCCGGGTGCTCCGGTTTCCTCCCACAGCCAAAGACTTGCAGGTGATAGGTAAATTGGCCATTGTAAATTGCCCCTAGTGTAGGTGGTAGGGAATATGGGATTACTGTGGAGTTAGTATAAATGGGTGGTTGTTGGTCGGCACAGACTCGGTGGGCCAAAGGGCCTGTTTCAGTGCTGTATTTCGAAATAAAATAAATAAAAATAATTAAAGTGCCGAGTGGATGATCCATCTCGGCCTCCTCCTGAAATCCCCAGCATCACAGATGCCAGTCTTCAGCCAATTCGATTCACTCCGCGTGATATCAAGAAACAACTGAAGGCACTGAATACTGCAAAGGCTATGGGCCCTGACAATATTCTGGCAATAGTACTGAAGACCTGTGCTCCAGAACTTGCCGCGCCCCGAGCCAAGTTGTTCCAGCACAGCTACAACACTGACATCTAACTGGCAATGTAGAAACTTGCCCAGGTATGTCCTGTGTACAAAAAGCAGGACAAGTCCAACCTGGTCAATTACCGCTCCATCAGTCTACTCTCAATCATCAGTAAAGTGATGGAAGGTGTCATCAACAGTGCTATCAAGGGGCACTTGCTTAGCAATAACCTGCTCAGTGACGCTCATTTGGGTTCCGCCAGGGCCACTCAGCTCCTGACCTCATTACAACCTTGGTCCAAACATGGACAAAAGAGCTGAACTCAAGAGGTGAGATTAGAGTGACTACCCATGACATCAAGGCAGCATCTGACCAAGTATGGCATCAAGGAGCCCTGGCAAAACAATCCTGACTCGGAACTATATCGCCATTCCTTCAGTGTCACTGGGTCAAAATCCTGGAACTCCCTTCCTAACAGCACTGTGGGTATACCTACTTCACATTGGCTACAGTGGTTCAAGAAGGCCACTCACCACCACCTTCTCCAGGGCAATTAGAGATGGGCAATAAATGCTGGCCTAGCCAGCAACTCCCACATCCCATGAACGAATAAAAAAAACACACACACACACGCACTCACACACACGCACACAGACACACACACACCCACTCTCGCTCTCACACAGACACACATTGGCACACACACACTTACACACACACTTAACACACACACAGAAACAGACTCACAACACACACTCTTGCTCTCACACACTCACACACACACAAGCACACACACACTCTCTCTCTCACACACATACACTCACAGACACATAGACATACACACTCACTCACATACACACACACACACACTCTCTCTCACACATACACCCTCACAGACACACAGACACACACACACAGACATACACACTCACACACAGACAGACACAGTCACAGACACGCACACACACACACATCCAGTCACAGTCAGAAATCTAACAGCGCCTCGCTCTGAGCTATGTAAGGATGCTAATTAAAAGGAAATTGAAAGCACCAGAGCTTTCTTTTCTCCAGCTGTTTCTCACTCCACCTCTCTGCATGAACTGCATTTCATTTAAGGGATTTGTTCTATCCACACGCCCATCCCCCCAGCTCTCAAACACAATTGTCACATTTCACTGCTGTCACTGCAGTGGTGCTATTTAAGAATCTTTCTCTTTATTGAACACAGTCGCATCAGATCTGACATTAAGTAAAATATTCACCTGTGCATTCAATACCTCAGCTGTACGCAACGTAGAAACTTAACATTGGTGATCCTAACCAAGAGAGAAAGAAAGAGGAATGACGTGCATTTATATGGCACCTTTCATGGCCTCAGGATGTCCTGAAGTGCTTTGCAGCCTATTAAGTGCTTTAGTGAAGTGTCATTACTGTTGTAATGAGAGAAGCACAGCAAGTAATTTGTGCACAGTACGATGATTACAGGAGTTGAGAGAGTAGATAGAAATTATCTTCTCTGGTGAGGGAAGGCAAACCCTTAAAATGAGAGCTTCGCTGTTCAGGGATGATGTCTGGAAGGAAATCTGGAATTCTCCCACAGAAAACTGTTGAGGTTGCTGGTCCATTGAAGGTTTCAAAACAGAGATTAATGGATTTTTGTTAAGTAAGGGCATTAAGGGTTACGGAACCAAGGTGAGTAAATGGAGTTAAGATAAAGATCAGCCATGAACAGCATCTGGACACAAGAAATGGAAAGTGTAGATGAACAGAGGGACCTTGCAGTGCATTTCCACAGATGTCTGAAGATAGCAGTGCTAGTAGATAAGGTGGTTAAGAAGACATACAGGATATTATCCTTTACTAGCCGAGACATAGAATATGAAGAGTAGGGAGGATATGCTAGAACTATACAAAACACACGTTAGGCCACAGGTATAAAATGCTGCATATATGATATGAACCAGCTCCAACAGAACATAGATAGGCTAGCAGAATGGGCAGATGGGTGGCAGGTGGAGTTTAATACAGAAAAGTGTGAGGTAATGCCTTTTGGCAGACGGGATAGGGCGAGGCAATATATACTCAATGGCACAGTTCTAAAGAGTGTGCAGGGACAGAAGGACCTGGAGGTGCATGAGAATCGATCTTTGAAGGTGGCAGGACATATTGAGAGAGTTGTTAGTCAAGCATATGGGACGTTGGGCATCATAGAGTACAAAAGCGAGGATGTTATGCTGAACCTTTATAAAGGACTGCTTAGGCCCCAACTAGAGTATTGCATCCAGTTCTGGTCACCACACTTTAGGAAGGATGTGAGGGTCCTTTCGAGGATGCAGAGGAGATCTACCAGAATGGTTCCAGGGATGGGGGATTTTAGTGACAAGGTTAGGTTGGAAAAGTTGGGGTTGTTCTCCCTGGAGCAAAGAAGATCGAGGGGAGATTTAATAGAAATGTGCAAGATTATGACAGGCTTCGACAAGGAAAACTGTTCCCACTAACCAATGGTACAAAGACACAGATTGACGGTTTTGGGTAAGAGAGGCAGGGGGAAGTGAGGAGGAACTTTTTTACGCAGCGAGTGGTAATGAGCTGGAACTCGCTGTCCACGAGGGTGGTGGAAGTGGAGATAATCAATGATTTCAAAAGGAAATTGGATGGGCACTTGATGGAAATAAATTTTTAGGGCCACGGGGATCAAGTGGGGGAGGGGGATTGATGGGATTGGTCTGCAGAGATCTGGCATGGACTTGATGGGCCGAATGCCCCCTGTGTTGTAAATGACTCGAAGACTCTGTTTATCGTCACCACATTACAGGAAGGATGTGATCACATTGGACAGGGTACGGAAGCGATTTAAGAGCATATTGCAGGAATGGAGAATTTTAGCTATGAGGAAGGTTTGGATAGGCTGGGGTTGTTTTCTTTGGAACAGAGGAGGCTGAGGGGAGATTTAATTGTGATGTATAAAATTATGAGTCCCCTAGATATAGTGGATAGGAAGGGGTCAAGAACCCGGGGGCATAATTAAAGTAATTGGTGGAAAGAGTAGAGGAGAGTTGAGGAGAAACTTTTACACTCAGTGGGTGGTGGGGATCTGGAACTCACTGCCTGAAAGGGTGGGAGAAGCAGAAACCCTCATAATATTTTTTAAAAAAAATTTGGATATGCACTTGAAATGTCGTAGCCTACGACGCTACAGACCAAGAGCTGGAAAGTTGGAGTGGCTAGATTGCTCTTTTTTGGCCAGCACAGACATGATGGGCCGACTGGACTTCTGAGCCTTAAATTTCTATGATTCTATGATCTAATTGAATGGCAAAACAAGCTTGAGGGGCAAACCTTTCCTATTCCACAAACAACAATGTGAGAATGACCATCGGTCTTTTTTCTAGTGACTTGATTGAGGGGTTAATATTGACCAGGACACCGGGGAGAACTCCCCTGCTCTTCAAAATAGTGACCGTGGGAAATTTTGCATCCACCCGAGAGAGCAGATAGGGCCACGGTTTCACGTCGATCCCAAAAGATGTCACCTCTGACAATGCAGTGCTGCATTGGAGTGTCGGCCTATATTTTGTGCTTAAGTCCTGCTGATTCCTGGGATGGCAGGACTGACGTATGAAGAGAGATTGGGTCGATTAGGCTTGTATTCACTAGAGTTTAGAAGAATGAAAGGGGATCTCAAAGAAACCTACAAACTTCTAACAGGACTAGACAGATTAGATGCAGGAAGGATGTTCCCGATGGCGGGGGAGTCCAGGACCAGGGGTCACAGTCTAAGGATAAGGGGTAAGCCATTTAGGACTGAGATGAGGAGGGATTTCTTCATCCAGAGAGTGGTGAACGTGTGGAATTCTCTACCACAGAAAGCAGTTGAGGCCAAATCATTAAATATATTCAAGAATGAGTTAGATATAATTCTTAGGGCTAATGGGATCAAGGGATACGGGAAGAAAGTGGGAACAGTTTACTGAGTTTGGATGATCAGCCATGATCGTATTGAATGCAGAGCAGGCCCGAAGGGCCAAATGGCCTACTCCTGCTCCTATTTTTCTATGTTTCTATGTTTCGAAGTCTCTGGAGTGGATCTCTGAACCTACTCACACTTACTCACATTTTTCTCATTCACATTTATCCATTTTTGTGGGGCACGAATCCTCATATCACAAAAAAATTTGACGAAATAACCTACTCTTTCTATTAAGAAAACTACTTTTTATTCAGGTCTAACATAATGTGCAAATCTGAAATAAAAACAGAAAGTGCTGGAAATACTCAGCAGGTTTGGCAGCATTAGTGGAGGGAGAAGCAGAGTTAATGTTTCAGGTCTGTGACCCTTCATCAGACCTGGCAAAGGTTAGAAATGTAATAGGCTTTGAGCCAATCAGCTCCTGACTTCATTACGGCCTTGGTTCAAACATGGACAAAAGAGCTGAACTCAAGAGGTGAGGTGAGAGTGACTGCCCTTGACATCAAAGCAACATTTGACCGAGTATGGCATCAAGGAGCCCTAGCAAAACTGGAGTCAATGGAAATCAGGAGGAAAACTTTCTGTGGGTTGGAGTTGTACTGAGCACAAAGGAAGATGGTTGTGGTTGTTGAAGGTAAATCATCTTAGTCTCATGACATCACTGCAGGAGTTCCTCAGGGTAGTGTCCTAGGCCCAACCATCTTCAGCTGCTTCATCAATGACCTTTCTTCAATCATAAGGTCAGAAGTGGGGATGTTCGCTGATGATTGCACAATGTTCAGCACCGTTCGTGATTTCTCAGATACTGAAGCAGTCCATGTAGAAATGCAGCAGGTCTTGGACAATATCCAGGCTTGTGTTGATAAGTGGCAAGTAACATTTGCGCCACACAAGTGCCAGGCAATGACCATCTCCAACAAGAGAGAATCTAACCATCTCATTTTGACATTCAATGGCATTACGATTGCTGAATCCCCCACTATCAACATCCTGGGGGTTACCATTGACCAGAAACTGAACTGGACAGCCATATAAATACTGTGGCTACAAGAGCAGGTCAGAGGCGAGTAACTCACCTCCTGACTCCCCAAAGCCTGTCTGCCATCTACAAAGCACAAGTCAGGAGTGTGATGGAATACTCTCCACTTGCCTGGATGGGTGCAGCTCCAACAACACTCAGGAAGCTCGACACCATCCAGGACAGAGCAGCCCACTTGATTGGCACCCCATCTACAAACATTCATTCCCTCTACCACCGGCGCACAGTGGCAGCAACGTGTACCATAAACTGGTGCATTCTCCTTGGCAACACCTCCACCACAAGAGTCCACTTGCCAACCAATCAGCACTCTCTTCTCATGCAGTATAAGTTGTTGTTTGCCCTTACATTTGTCTTCTTGAGGATTGTCCTGATGAGTGCAAGATGATAAGCTTCGACAACATGCCTCTATTTTCAGCAATATTCAAGAAAGTACTTCATTGGCTATAAAGGACTTTGGAACATCCTGAGGTCGTGAACAGTGTTATAGAAATCTAAGTCTTTCTTTCTACAGAAAGAAATATCTGAGGGAAAATTGAGCTTGAACGTGATCAAGATTGATCAATGTTAGTTGTGTTATTTAGGTAGAAATGCCAAATATTTTGTGTTTATGCCGCTGGGTCAAGATTACTGTGATACAGTCCCATTGCAAGCACTGGAATAGAATACATTAAAATTACAACACAGAAACAGGCCATTCAGTCTAAAAACAACAGCACCTTGTATTGATATATTGCCTTTAACTTAGTAAAATGTCTCAAGGTGCTTCACAATAACCAACAACAACAACCTACAATTATATAGCACCTTTTAAGTAATAAAACGTCCTAAGGCGCATCACAGGAGCATAAGAAAACAAAATATGACACTGAGTCACATAAGGAGATATTAGGGACAGGTGACCTAAAGCTTGGTCAAAGATGTAGGTTTTAAAGAGCGTCTTAAAGGAGGAGGGAGAGGTGGAGAGGTTTAGGGAGGGAATTCCAGAGCTCAGGGGCCAGGCACCTGAAGACACAGCCACCAAAAGTGGAACGATTAAAATCAAGGATGCTCAAGAGGCCAGAATTAGAGGAGCGCAGCCGAATGGCCTGTTCCTGTGCTGTACTGTTCTTTGTTCTTTGTTCTTTGATTTTGGAGGGTTGTGGGGCTGCAGGAGATTACAGAGATAGGGAGGAGCGAGGCCATGGAGGGATTTGAAAACATGGATGAGAATTTTAAGCTCAAGATGTTGCTTAACTGGGAACCAATGTAGGTCAGTGAGCATAGGGGTGATAGGGGAACGGGACTTGGCTTGAGGAAGGACACAGTCAGCAAGGTTTTAGATTGCATCGTGTTTACAGTGAGTGAATGTGGAAAGTCATCCAGGAGTGCATTGGGATAGTCAAATCTAGAGGTACCAAAAGCATGAATGAGAGTTTCAGCAGCAGATGAGCTATCTAAGTGTTTATGCTTCACACGAGCTTCCTCCCACCCTATTTTATCACACCCTATCAGCATATCTATCTATTAATTCCTTCCTGCCTATCTTTCTGCCTTCTTGTGGTAGCAATTTCCACATTCTCAGCGCCCTCTGGGTTCAGTTTTTCCTGAATTCCTTGTTGGATTTATTATTGACTATTTTATATTAATGACCCCTGGTTTTGGAGTCCTTCACATCCCATGTCTAACCTTTCAAATATCATCACAATTTTAAAGGCCTCTATTGAATCATCCTTCAATCTTTTCTAGAGAAAAAAGCCGCAAGCTATTCAGTTTTTTTTTTTGCTAGGTATAATCTCTCCATTCTGGTATTGTCCTCGTAAATCCTTTTTGCACCTTCTCCATTGCCTCTACATCCTTTGTATAACATGAAGACCAGAAATGTGCACACTACTCCAAATGTTGTCTGAGCAAGGTTCTATGCAAGATTAACAAAACTTCTCTGCTTTTAGCTTTTTTGCTGTCAAACTGAATCCTACTGCTTTGTTTGCAAAAGGGGGAGAGTTTGGCAGGAACCCTTTGCCCAGCCGTTTATAAGCGCATGTTTGGGAGGGTGATGCCAGGGACGCATTGGGAATTGTCCATGGGCCAGAGACAGTAGCTCCCAGTTAGGGGATGTAGGGGAAGGAAGCCCAGTTGTACTCAGCATGCTGACAAATGTGTCAGAAAGGGTAGAATGCAGGATAAGAACATGTTAAACAGGAGCAGGAGTAGGGCCCATGGCCCCTCGAGCCTACTCCATCATTCAGTATGATAATGGGTGACCTTCTTCAAATGTACTATCCCGCACTATCCCCATATCTCTTGATTCCCTGAGAGTCCGAAAATCTATCAATCTATGTTTTGACTATACTCAACAGCTGAGCATCCACAGCCCTCTGGGGTAAAGAATCCCAAAGATTCTCAACCCTCTGAGTGAAGAAATGTCTCCTCATCTCAGTCGGAAATGGCCAACCCCTTATCGTGGAACGATTGCCCACAGTTCTAGACTCCCCAACCAGGGGAAACAGTCTCTCAGCAACTACCCTGTCAAGTCCTCTAGGAAATTTATACATTTCACTTCTCATTCTTCCAAAATGCAAAGAATATAGGCCCATTCTAATCAAAGAATCCAGTTACGCTGTTTTTTTTGTTGCATACTAAAGTCCAGTGCTTGCCTCCATTGCTTCACCTCTGCTGTCGTTGCCCTTTTCCCCTTGATGCATTTCACATTTCTCCTGCTCGTTTTCACACTCTCATATAACTGTTCTGTCGTGGCCTTCAGCAGTGATTTGCTTTAATCTGAAGCTTTGCGTCTCTGCCTTAATGAAGAGAGGCTGAAAATTCCCCTGGTACTATTGAAGTGTTTCAGGTGCTGAGATTAATCACCCTCACATCTAGTGAGCTCCCAAAAGATTTCAATTATGGAAATATAAAAAAAAAAGCCTGGTAAGAAATATCACATTTATCAATAATTCATCAACAGGACTTCATATTGCAGATGCAAACCCTGTAGTGTTCTGCAAATATTTAACAATTACTAATCCTGTGGCCAGGTTAATAACGAAATTGATCCAGCAAGACAGAACGATTCATTGATTATGACAGTAATTTTCACTTTAATTTAAATATGAATTATGATCCATGAAATCTATGTCACTTCAGATATGTGCAAGGCAATAAATTCAAATCAATAACTTGTGTTAGATATTTAAGCTCGGCCTCTATGATGAATTTAGTCACCTTCTTGTGAAATTGTAACTCAATGATTTTTATTTTCGAAGGATAAAACCTAACTTTCCAATTAGCTGTATTCCTTTCTGAAATACTTCATTGGATAGTACTGATGTAGCTGAGGGGTGAAAGACTGTAATTTGTTCAGAATTAAGGAGCATTGAGGTGCTATTATGCCAGAATAGAACATAGAACATAGAACATAGAACATACAGCACAGAACAGGCCCTTCGGCCCACAATGTTGTGCCGATCCTTTGTCCTCTGTCAAGGACAATTTAATCTATACCCCATCATTCTCCTTTATCCATATACCTATCCAAAAGCCTTTTGAAAGTCCCTAAAGTTTCTGACTCAACAACTTCCCCGGGCAAGGCATTCCATGCCTCGACCACTCTCTGGGTAAAGAACCTTCCCCTGACATCCCCCTTATATCTCCCACCCTTCACCTTAAATTTATGACCCCTTGTAACGCTTTGCTCCACCCGGGGAAAAAGTTTCTGACTGTCTACCCTATCTATTCCCCTGATCATCTTATAAACCTCTATCATGTCACCCCTCATCCTTCTCCTTTCTAATGAGAAGAGGCCTAGAATGTTCAGCCTTTCCTCGTAAGACTTATTCTCCATTCCAGGCAACATCCTGGTAAATCTCCTCTGCACCCTCTCCAAGGCTTCCACATCCTTCCTAAAATGAGGCGACCAGAACTGCACACAGTACTCCAAATGAGGCCTTACCAAGGTCCTGTACAGCTGCATCATCACCTCACGGCTCTTAAATTCAATCCCTCTGCTAATGAACGCTAACACCCCATATGCCTTCTTCACAGCCCTATCCACTTGAGTTGCAACTTTCAATGATCTATGCACATAGACCCCAAGGTCTCTCTGCTCCTCCACATGCCCAAGAACCCTACCGTTAACCCAGTATTTTGCATTCATGTTTGTCCTTCCAAAATGGACGACCTCACACTTTTCAGGGTTAAACTCCATCTGCCACTTTTCAGCCCAGCACTGCAACCTATCCAAGTCCCTTTGCAGACGACAATAGCCCTCCTCGGTATCCACAACTCCACCAACCTTTGTATCATCTGCAAATTTACTGACCCACCCTTCGACTTCCTCATCCAAGTCGTTAATAAAAATCACAAACAGGAGAGGACCCAGAACTGATCCCTGCGGCACGCCACTGGTAACTGGGCTCCAGGCTGAGTATTTACCATCTAAGACCACTCTCTGCCTTCTTTCAGTTAGCCAATTCTTAATCCAACTGGCCACATTCCCCACTATCCCATGCCTCCTGACTTTCTCCATAAGTCTACCATGGGGGACCTTATCAAATGCCTTACTAAAATCCATGTACACCACATCCACTGGTTTACCCTCATCCACTTGCTTGGTCACCTGCTCAAAGAATTCAATCAGGCTTGTGAGGCAAGACCTACCCCTCACAAAACCGTGCTGACTGTCCCGAATCAAGCAGTGTCTTTCCAGATGCTCAGAAATCCTATCCCTCAGCACCTTTTCCATCAACTTGCCTACCACCGAAGTAAGACTAACTGGCCTGTAATTCCCAGGGTTGTTCCTATTCCCTTTCTTGAACAGGGGCACAACATTTGCCACCCTCCAATCACCTGGTACCACCCCCGTCAGCAGAGAAGATGAAAAGATCATTGCCAGCGGCTCTGCAATTTCATCCCTTGCTTCCCATAACATCCTTGGATATACCCCGTCAGGCCCGGGAGACTTGTCTATCTTCAAGTTATTCAAAAACCCCAACACGTCTTCCCTCCTAACGAGCACTTCCTCGAGCTTACCAGTCTGTTTCACACCGTCCTCTTCAGTAATACACCCCTTCTCATTCGTAAATACCGAAGAGAAGTACTCATTCAAAACCTCACTTATCTCTTCCGGCTCAACACACAGTCTCCCGCTATTGTCCTTGACCGGACCTACGGTCCCCCTAGTCATCCTCATATTTCTGACATACGCGTAAAAGGCCTTGGGGTTTTCTTTTATCCTACCCGCCAAGCATTTTTCATGCCCTCTCTTAGCTCTCCTAATCTCTTTCTTCAGATCCTTCCTGGCCATCTTGTATCCCTCCAGAGCTATGCCTGTGCCCTTTTTCCTCAACTTTATATACGCATCCTTCTTCTTCCTAACAAGACTCTCAACCTCTCTTGTCAACCACGGTTCCCTCACATGACCATCCCTTCCCTGTCTGACAGGGACATGCTTATCAATGGCCCCTACTATCTGCTCCTTGAAAAAGTTCCACATTTCGACCGTGCCCTTCCCTGCCAGCATATGCTCCCAACTTATGCTCCTCAGTTCCTGCCTGACAGCATCATATCTACCCTTCCCCCAATTGTAAACCTTGCCCTGTTGCACATACCTATCCCTCTCCATTACCACAGTGAATGCTACAGAATTGTGATCACTATCTCCAAAGTGCTCGCCCACCAACAGCTCTATCACTTGCCCTGGTTCATTACCTAGTACCAAATCCAATATTGCCTCCCCTCTGGTCGGGCAGTCTACATACTGCGTCAGAAAAGCTTCCTGGACATACTGCACAAACACTACCCCATCCAAACTATTCGATCTAAAGAGTTGCCAATCAATATTTGGGAAGTTGAAATCCCCCATAATTACTACCCTGTGACTTCTGCTCCTTTCCAAAATCTGTTTCCCAATCTGCTCTTCCACCTCCCTGCTGCTATTGGGGGGCCTATAGAAAACTCCCATCAAGGTGACTGCTCCTTTCCTGTTCCTGACCTCAACCCACAGTGCCTCAGTCGGCAGATCCTCCTCGAAAATTCTTTCAGCAGTTGTTACACTATTTCTAACTAACAATGCCACCCCCCCACCTCTTTTACCACCATTCCTAATCTTATGAAAACATCTATAACCAGGTACCTCCAAAAACCATTCCTCCCCCTCACCTATCCACGTTTCAGTGATGGCCACAACATCGTAGTCCCAAGTGCCCATCCACGCCTTCAATTCACTCACCTTATTCCTGATGCTTCTTGCGTTGAAGTATGCGCACTTTAACCCTTCTCCGTGCCCATCTGTCCTCTGTGACAGTGCTACCTTCCCCAATACCTCACTACACTCTTTGTCTTTCTGAGTGGACCCACTGGTCCCTGGATTACAAGTCCGGTTCCCATCCCCCTCCCAAACTAGTTTAAACCCTCCCGAACAGTACTAGCAAACCTCCCTCCCAGGATATTGGTGCCCCTCTGGTTCAGATGCAGCCCGTCCTGTTTGAACAGGTCCCATCTTCCCCAGAATGCAGTCCAATTATCCAAGAACTGGAAGCCCTCCCTCCTACACCATTCCTGCAGCCACGTGTTCAGCTGTGCTCTCTCCCTATTCCTAGCCTCACTATCACGTGGCGCCGGCAACAAACCAGAGATAACAACTCTGTCCGTCCGAGCTTTCAGCTTCCAGCCTAACTCCCTAAACTCACTTCTAACATCTGTGCCACCCTTCCTTCCTACGTCGTTGGTGCCAATGTGCACCACGACCTCTGGCTGCTCCCCCTCCCCTTTAAGGATACTGAAGACGCGATCACAAACATCACGGACCCTGGCACCAGGGAGGCAACAAACCATCCGTGCGTCTCGCCTGCGCCCACAGAACCGCCTGTCCGTACTCCTCACCATCGAGTCCCCGATGACTAGTGCTCTCCCATTCTCCCTCCTTCCCTTCTGAGCCACAGTGCAGGACCCCGTGCCAGAGGCCCGGTCACTGCAGCCTGCCCCCGATAGGCCGTCCCCCCCAACAGTATCTAAAACTGTATACTTGTTGTTGAGGGGAACGACCACAGGAGATCCCTGCACTGACCTCTTCCCACCTCTAACTGTTACCCAGCTGCCTTTGATTTGTGGAGTAACGACCTCCGTGTAGCTTCTATCTATCAACCCCTCAGCTTCCCGAATGATCCTCAGTTCATCCAGCTCCAGCTCCAATTCCCTAACACGGTCTGATAGGAGCTGGAGACGGATGCACTTCCAGCAGGTGAAGTCGGCAGGGTCACCGGAGGTTCCCCTCACCTCGAACATACTGCAGGAGGAGCAATACACTACACTGGCTGCCATTTCTTTTATTCAATTACCCCTTAGTTAAGTACAACTATAGATATTAACAAAAACAGTAAATAGCTTACCTGCTCAGTCCTTTTTGGTTAGAGGAGGAGAGTAAAAAGGGTCTTATTATTAGGTTAGAGGAGGAGGATGGGTGGGAGACACTACATGTGTAGTGACTCGGGTTTACTCAGCTCCGCACCTTTAAGGAAAATACCTACCCAGGAGTCCTCGCTGCCGACCAGCTTCCGGTTCCTCCGGCGCCAAAAGAAACTCAAAGACAAGGAAAACAGTAAGTAAAACAGTAAGTACTTACTTTCAAAACACAGCTCCTGATGCCTTCACTCACCCACCGAAGAGTCGCTACCTTCTCCTGCTGCTCCGCCGGGAATACGAGGCCACTCCTCGGAATAAGGAGTTGGCCATTTAGGACTGAGGTGAGGAAGAATCTCTTCACTCAAAGAGTTGTGAATCTTTGGAATTCTCAACCCCTGGAAGCTATGAATGCTCAGTAATTGAGTATATTCAAGACTGAGGTCAATAGTTTTTTGTGTGCTAAGGGAATTAAAGGATATGGGAATACTGCGGGAAGGTGTAGCTGAGCTAGAAGATCAGCCATGATCTTATTGAATGGTGGAACAGACTCAAAGGGCCAAATGACCTACTCCTGCTATTATTTCTTATCCTCTTATGTTCTTATTACAATGCTGGGCGTATACTACAGTCCACCAAATAGTGGGAAGGAGATGGAGGAGCAAGTTTGCATCTAAATTACACAAAGATGCAATAATGGGGTATTTCAATTATTCTAATATAGACTGGATAATAACAGAGTAAAAGGCAACGAGGGTGAGGAATTCCTGAAATGTGCACAAGAAAACTTTCTCAATCAGTGTGCTTCCAAGCCTAATGAGGAAGGAACCAGTGCTGGATCTAGTTCTGGGGAACAAAGTGGGGAGCATTTGATGAGCAGTGATCATAATATCATCAAGTTTGGAATAGTGATGTGAAAGGTCATGGAGTAATCAAATGCAAAAACACGTAACTGAAGGAGGATTGACTTCAGTGAGTTTAAAAGGGATCTGACCTGAGTGAATTGGTATCAAAAATTGGTAGACAAAACAATAATTGAAGAATGGGAGGCCTTCAAAGAGGAGATAGATGGGGTAGACTGTAGACACATTTCCATGAGGGTGAAAAGCAGGGTAACCAAAGCTAGACCTTCCTGGGTGACAAAATCTGAGATTGAAAAGGAGGCTATGATAATTTTAAGGTTGATAGTACAGTAGAGAACTATGTTGAATATAGAAAGTACAGAGAAGATCTAAAAAGTGGAATGAGGAGCAAAGAGAAAATGTGAAAATTAGAGGATAACATAAAAGGGAACCAAAAGTTTTTTTATAAACAGATGAATTATAAAAGCATTGTCAAAGGCAGGGTGGGGCTGATTAGGGTCCAAAACCGAGATCCTCTTGTGGAGGCAGGGGGCATGGCTGTGGTATTAAATTAGTACTTTGCATCTGTCTTCACAACAGAAAAAGAGTCTGCTAATGTAGTAGTAGAGGAGGTATTAGTGATATTGGTAGGGTAAAAGACAGATAAAGAGAAGGTAGTTAAAAGGTTGGCAGTCCTGTAAGTAGAAAAGTCACCAGGTTCAGATGGAATGCATCCAAGGTTACTGAGGGAAGTATGAGTTGAAATTGCAGATGCTGTGGTCACAGTTTTGCAATCCTCCTTGGATATGGGGATGGTGTCAGAGATCTGGGGGGCTGTAAATATTTCACCCCTGTTTAATACGAAGAGAGGGATAAACGCAGCAGCTACAGGCCAGTCAATCTAACATCGGTGGTGGGGAATAGAAGCAGGAATAGGTGATTCAACCCTTCAATCCAGCTCCAACATTCAATATGATCATGATGATCTTCTACCACAATTCCGCCTTCCTGCACTATCCCTATAATCTTTAATCCCCTTAGTACCTATTGACTTCTGTCTTGAATATACTCAATGACTGAGCATCCACAGCTCTCTGGGGTACAGAATTCCATAGATCTACAACCCTTTGAGCGAAGAAATTTCTTTTTGTCTCAGTCCTAAATGGCCGACTCATTATTATGAGTCTGTGACCTGTAACTGTAGACTCAGCAGCCAGAGGAAACATCCTCCCAGCATCTACTCTATCTAGCCCTTCAAGAATTTTACATCTTTCAATGAGATCACCTCTCATGCTTCTAAATTCTAGGCAATACAGGCCTAGTCTATTCAATCCCCATTCATGGGACAATCTTCTTATCTTAGGTATCAGCCTAGTGAGCCATCATTGCACTCCCTCTAAGGCAAATATATCCTTTCTTAGAACCATACAACCATCGAAAAATTACGGCACAGAAGGAGGCCATTCAGTCCATCGTGTCTGCGCCATCCTAAAAAACTAGTCATCCATTCTAATCCCACCTTGCAGGTTACAGCACTTCAGGTGCAGGTCCAGGTACCTTTTAAATGAGTTGAGAGTTTCTGCCTCCGATCCGGGCAGTGAATTCCAGGCACCCACCCCACTCTGGGTGAAAAAGTTTTTCCTCATATGCCCTTGAATTCTTCTCACAATCACGTTAAGTCTGTGCCCCCTGGTAATTGATCTCTCTGCTAGGGGAAACAGGTCCTTCCTGTCTACTCTATCTAGGCCCCTCATAATTTTGTACACCTCAATTAAGTCACCCCTCAGCCTCCTCTGTTCTAGGGAAAACAACCCTAGCTGATCCAATCTCTCCTCATAGCTGCAACTTTCAAGCCCTGGCTACATTCTTGTAAATCTCCTCTGTACACTGTCCAGAGCATTTATGCCCTTCCTGTGATGTGGTGATCAGAACTGTACGCAATACTCCAGCTGTGGCCTAACCAGCGTTTTATACAGTTCCAGCATTACATCCCTGCTTTTGTATTCTATACCTCGGCCAATAAAGGAAAGCATTCCATATGCTTTCTTCACCACTCTATCTACCTGTCCTGCCACTTTCAGGGACCAGTGGACATGCACTCCAAGGTCTCTCACTTCTTCTACCCCTCTCAATATCCTCACATTTATTGTGTATTCCCTTGCTTTGTTTGCCCTCTCCAAATGCATGACCTTGGGTAAGGAGACCAGAACTGTACACAATGTTCCACGTATAGTCGCAGCGAGGTCTTATATAATTTCAGTAAAACTTCATTACTTTTACACTCTGATCCCTTTATAATAAAGGTTAACCTACCATTGCTTTCCTAATTGTTTGCTGTACTTACATTTTAGCTTTCTGAGATTCATGCACATGGAGGTACTGCTGAATACCAACATTTCCCAGTTTCTCATCAAATAAAAAATATTCTACTTTTCTACTTTTCTTTCCAACTTGGATAATTTCATATTTCCCCACGTTATACTCTGTCTGCCACATTCTTGCCTACTCATTAAACCTGTATAAATCCTTTTTCAGCCTCTTTGCCTCCTCCCACTTTTTACTTAGCTTTGTATCATCAGCAAACTTGGATATATTATACTCGATCCCCTCCCCTAACTTATTGTCATAGATTGTAAATAGCTGAGGCCCAAGCATTGATTTTTGTGGTACCCTGTTAGTTACAGCCTGCCAAGCTTAAAATGACCCATTTATTCCTACTCTCTGTACATTAGCCAATCCTCAATATAGTCTCAGAGGTTCCTCATGTTCACTAGAGCCTTGGTTCACCACTATTTCTGGAATGTTTTTGGGTTGTCTATCGTGTAGACAGATACAAAGTATTTGTTTATTGTTTCTGGCATTTCCTTATTCCCCATTATATATTCTCCTGTCCCTGCCTCTAAGGAACCCATGGTTATTTTTGTTATTCTCTTTCTTTTTACATGCCTATAGAAACTTTAACAATCCATTTTCTGTCCCTTGCTAGTTCATGCTCATATTCTCTTTTCGCTGTCTTTATCAATTTCTTGGTCCTCCTTTGCTGAATTCTAAAATCCTCCCAATCTTCAAGCTTACTACTCTTTTTGGCAACATTATAAGCCTCTTCCTTTGATCTAATACTATCTTTAATTTTTCTTAGCCAAGGTTGGATCATTTTTCCCATGGGATTTTTATTCTTTAAGGGAATGTATATTTGTTGTAAATTATGAATTAATTCTTTAAATGTTTGCCATGGCTTATTGACCATCTTATCTTTTAATTTAGTTTCTCAATCTACCTTAACTAACTTGCCCCTCATTCCGACATTGTTTGCTTTATTCAGATTTAAGAATTTAGTTTTGCACTTAACTAAATCACTCTCAAACTCAATATAAAATTCTATCATATTATGATCATTCTTCCTTAGATGCCCTTTAATACAAGATTATTAATTAACCATTTCTTATTGCACAATACCTAACATGACCTGTTCCCTAGTTGGTTCCTGAACATACTGGTCCTTTAGAGTCAATAATCCTGGACAAAATTAATTGGTGTTTGGAAAATTATGGGTGATAAATAACAATCAGCACTGATTTGTTAAAGGTAAATTGTGTTTGATGAAGTTGATTGAGTTCTTTGATGAAGTAACAGAGAGGGTTAATGAGGGTAGTGCAGTTGATGTTGTGCATATGGACTTTCAAAAGGCTTTTACCGAAGTACAATATAATAAACTCTTCAGCAGAATTGAAACCCATGGGATTAAAGGGACACTGGGAGTATGGATATGAAATTGACTAGAGGACAGAAAGCAGAGAGTAGCATTGAACGGTTGTTTGTCAAACTGGAGGGGAGTGTACAATGATGTTCCCTCGGGTTTGGTATTAGGACCCCTGCTTTTTTGATATATATTAATGTCCTGGATTGGGTGTATAGAGCATATTTTGAAAGTTTACAGATAATACAAAACTTAAAAATGTAGTAAACAATGAGGAGGATAGTAACAGACTTCAGGAGGGTAGAGACAGATTAGTGAAATGGACAGACACATGGCAGATGATATTTAATATAGAGAAGTCTGAAGTGATTCATTTTGGTAGGTAGAATGAAGAAAGCTAATATAAAATAAATTATACATTTTTAAAGGGATGCAGGAAGAAAGAGGCCCAGGGGTGTATGTACACAAATCTTTGAAGGTGGCAAGATGTTGGGAAGGCTGTTGCAAAGGATACAGGATCCTTGGCTTTATTAAAAGAGGTATTGTGGACAAAAGCAAAGAAGTTACGCTAAACTTTTATAAAATGCTGCTTAGGCCTCAGCTGGAGCATTGTGTTCAGTTCTAGACAGCATGCTTTAGAAAGGATATCATGGATTTGGAGAGGGTGCAAGGGAGATTTACTAGAATGGTACCAGGGATGAGGGACTTCAGTTATGTGGACAGACCGGAGAAGCTGGGATTGTTCTCCTGAGAGCAGAGAAGGTTAAGAAGAGATTTAATAGAGGTGTTAGAAATTCTGAATACTGTTGACAGAGAACAAAAAGAGAAATTGCTTTCATTGGCAGGAGGTTGATATCCAAAGGATGCCGATTTAAGATAATTTGCAAAAGAATCAAAGATAAGACGGGGATACATTTTTTTTACACAGTGAGTTGTTGTGATCTGGAATGCAATGCCTGAAAGGGCGGTGGAAGCAGATTCAATAGTAATTTTCAAAAGGGAATTGGATAAATACTTCAAGGGCAAAATATGCAGGGCTATGGGGAAAGAGTAGGATCAAAGAGCCAGCATAGACACAATGGGCCAAATGGTTGTATGACAATGATTTTATACTATAGCAAGGAGATATGGAAGTTTAGTAGAGTAGGACAGCCAAACTGACATTCACCATTATACATAAATAAAAACAGAAAGTGCTGGAATTACTCAGCAGGTCAGGCAGAATCTGTGGAGAGAGAAACAGAGTTAACGTCTGTGATCTCAGACAGACCTGAAACGTTAACTCTGTTTCTCTTTCCACGGTTGCTGCCTGACCTGCTGAGTATTTCCAGCATTTTCTGTTTTTATTTCAGATTTCCAGTATCTGCAGTATTTTGCTTTTATTTCACCATTATACATCTGATTGAGCAGGGGAGGTTGGGGAGCCTGGGATTGATTATTTCAGAGAAGAGAAGGGTCAGAGCTGCTATTACATAAGCGTGCAGGATTCTTAATGAATAGACAAGTTGAACACTAATAATGCATTTGAGATTGGAACAAACTCCAGAACAAGAGCATATGGTCTCAATCTTAAAAGATGGACATTGAGCAGACTAGTTAATGTGAAGAATGTGGAATGGACTGCTCAAAAAGTCAGTGGAGGCAGACAGTGTGGAGAAACTGACAGGAGAATTGGATGGACGTTTGAGTGAGCGGGTGATTGGTGGAGTATAAGCCATATGAACAACAAAGTCTTTTCTGGTCCAATCATTAGGATGAGGGCATGATAATTGGAGAAAGGCAAATAGTACAATTGTAATACAGTCCTCACAAAGTACACCATCTGCACTATTCCTGTATGATATCCTGTCAAACAAAGGCTTCTGACCATTTGCCATCAACATAGGCATCAATTACAAAGACTGACTATTTCAGGCACTTGAAGTAGAATAACTTTTTACCTCAGCTGTTGGCCCTCATTAATTTGCAATAACCATTAAAGTTCTTTCACTGGTCTTACTGACCTTCTCACTATGACATTATTTGAGGACAAGAGATGGAAATAGCTGTACTTACTCGTAATCATTCAAAATGTGCAAGAGCAGCCCCTGTCTCCTCCAGTCTCCCGGGACCTTGAGAACTCTTGGAAGCCCTTTAAGCGGTGGTGACTGTTCAGCGTTAATGGCTGTAATGGTTGTAGGCCAAAAGGTAGCACGATTGTTGCCGGTAGGAATGTGGATAAGAATCAGCAAGAGCAAGTGGAAAGATTGTCATCCATGCTTTTGTGTGCTAATGAATTAAAGCAGTTGGTTGAAGTCTTAAAACTTAACCTATTCTTAATCACTCAGCAAGCTAATGTTGTAATGCCACTGCCTTAACCAAATAGACATGGGTTCAGCTCTTGGAGATCTCTGACCTTCTTCTACAGTAGGCAAACAGACTATTGTTGGAGTTGTTCTTTTTGCATCGAATTACATAGTATTTACAGCACAGAAACAGGCCATTCAGCCCAACTGGTCTATGCCAGTGTTTATGCTCCACACGAGCCTCCTCCCACACTATTTGATCTCACTCTATGAGCATATCCTTCTATTCCTTTCTCCCTCATGTGCTTATCCAGTTTCCCCTTAAATAAATCCAAGTTATTCTCACCAATCACTCCACTCCACATTCTCATCACTCTCTGGGAAAGAAGTTTCTCCTGAATTTATTATTGAATTTATTAATGGTTATCTTATACTAATGGCCAAGTGTTTTGATTCTAAAATTAACTTTGAAGAACACAAGAAATATGAGTAGAAGTTGACCATTTGGCCCATCGAGCCTGCTCCGCTATTCAATACAATCATGGCTGATCTTGGGCTTCAATTCCACTTTCCTGCTTGCTCCCCATATCCCTTGATTCCCTGTGAGATCAAAAATCTATTTATCCCAGCCTTAAATGATGGAGCAGCTACAACCCTCTGGGGGAGAGAATTCCAAAGATTTACAACCCTTTGAATCTAGTAATTTCTCCTCATCTCAGTCCTGAATGATTGGCCCCTTGTCCTGAGACTGTGTCCCTGTGTTCTAGATTCCCTGACCAGTGGGAACAAGCTTCTACCCTATCAGAATCTTGTATGTCTCAATTGGATCACCTCTCGTTCTTCTAAACTGCAGAGAATGTAGGCCCAATTTACTCAGCCTCTCATCATAGGACAACCCCCTCATCCAAGGGACCAATTTAGTAAATCTTCACTGCACTGCCTTCAGTGCAAGTATCTCCTTTCTTAAATGTGGAGACCAAAACTGCACACAGTATTCCAGGTGCGTTCTGACCAAAGCCCTCTACAATTTTAGTAAGACTTCTTTATTCCTGTACTCCAATCCCCTTGCAATAAAGGCCAACATGCCATTTGCCTTCCTAATAGCCTGCTGCACCTGCATGTTAACTTTATGCATTCCTTGTACGAGTACACCCAAGTCTCTCTGAACATCAACACTTAGCAGTTTCACACCTTTTAAAAATATTCTGCTTTTCTATTTTTATGACCAAAGTGAACAACTTCACACTTCCCTACATTATACTCCATCTGCCATCTTGTTGCCCACTCACTTAACCTGTCTATATCTCTTTGCAGCCTCTCTATGTCCTCCCCGTAGCTTACCTTTCCACTAAGCTTTGTGTCATCAGCAGACCTATATACATTACTCTCTGTTTCTTCATCCAAGTCATAAATATAGAGTATAAATAGCTGAGGCCCCAGCACTGATCATTGCGGCACCCCACTATTCACTGCCTGCCAACTTGAAAATGCACCATTTATGCCCACTCTCTGCTTCCTGACTGTTAACCAATCATCTAACCATGCTATTATATTAACCCCAGCACCATTTTGCCTATTAATATTTTTTGTGGCACCTTATCAAATGCCATTTGGAAATCCAGATATATTGCATCTACTGGTTCCCCTATATCTACCCTACTAGTTACATCCTCAAAAACCTCTAATAAATTTGTCAAACAGGATCTCCC
Source organism: Heterodontus francisci (assembly GCF_036365525.1). Taxonomy (NCBI): domain Eukaryota; kingdom Metazoa; phylum Chordata; class Chondrichthyes; order Heterodontiformes; family Heterodontidae; genus Heterodontus; species Heterodontus francisci. The sequence goes on along the minus strand of NC_090375.1, from coordinate 14,122,644 downwards.
TTCAGCAAAACCATGCTGACTTGTTCTTATCGTACTATGCCTTTCCAAATGCAATGTTAAGACTTCTTTAATAATAGTTTCCAGCATCATCCCAACGACTGATGTTAGGCTAACTAGCCTGTAGGTCCCTGTTTTCTCCTGACCTCCTTTCTTGAAAAGTGGTGTAACATTTGACAACTTCCAATCTGATGGGACCATTCCTGAATCTAAGAAATTCTAGAAAATCATAGCCAGCGTATCCACTATCTCTGCAACTATCTCTTTTCGAACCCTAGGATGTCGGCCATCTGGTCTCGGAGACTTGTCAGATGTTAGTCGCTCAAGTTTCCCCAATACTTTTTTTGGGCTGATATCAATATCCTTAATTTCCTCACTCTTTAGCCCGTAGGTAACCTATCTATTTCTGATATGGAACTAGTGTCTTCTACTGTGAAGACAGACACAAAATATTTGTTCAATGTCTCTGCCATTTCCCTATTCCCCATGATGATTTGTCCTGTCTCTTCCTCTAAGGGACCAACGTCTACTTTAGCTACTCTCTTCCTTTTTATGTACTTAAAAAAGCTCTTACAATCTGTTTTTATACTGCTGGCTAGTTTACTCACATATTTTATTTTTTTCACTGAAAGGTCACTGACCTGAAAAGTTAACTCTGCTTCCCTCTCCACAGATGCTGCCAGACTGGCTGAATATTTCCAGTATTTCTTTTTTTATTTCAAATTTCAAAATGCTATTTAAATGGAAAGAGATTGCAGAACTCACTGGTACAGAGGGATCCGGGATCTGGGTGTACAGGTACATGAATCACAAAAAGTTAGTGTGCTCGTACAGCAAGTGATTTGGTAGACAAATAGAATGTTGGCATTTATTGCAAAGAGAATCCAGTATTAAAGTAGAGAAGATTTTCTGCAGCTGTACAGGGCTTTGGTGAGACCACATCTGGAATACAGTGTAGAGTTTTGGTCTCCTTATTTGAAAAAGGATATAATTGTGTTAGAAGCAGTTCAGAGAACGTTCACTCGACTAATTCAGGGGATGAAGGGCTTATCTGATGAAGAAGGTTCAATAGGTTGGGCCTATACCCATGGAAGTTTAGAAGAATGAGATGTGATCTTAATGAAACATGTAAGTTCCTGAAGGGACTTGATAGTGTGGATAGGGAGAGGATGTTTCCTCTTGTGGGGGAGACTAGAACTAGGGGACACAGCTTAAGAATAAGAGGGTGGTTAATCTGTGGAACTCTTTTCCCCTGAGAGCATTGGAGCTTGGGTTGTTGGATTTATGCAAGGCTGATTTAGATATTTTTGATAGACAAGGGAGGTAAGGGTTAGTAGGGCAGACAGGAAAGTGCAGTTGAAACCACAGCCAGATCAGCCATGATCTTATTGAATGGTGGAGCAGACGCGAAGAGCCGAATGGCCTATTCCTGCTCCTAAGTCCCAAGTTCCCTATGTCCCTATGATTGAAGCAATGGAACTTCATCAACACCTCACAGCTGTAAGTGACTGTTTGTTTGCAATATTAGTGGTCATAATCTCCCTTCCTAAAAGCACTGTGGGTGTACCTACCCCACATGGACTGCAGCGGTTCAAGAAGGCAACTCACCACCACTTTCTCAAAGGCAATTAGGAATGGGCAATAAATGCTGTCCTAGCCAGCGATGCCCACGTCCCAGGAGTGAATTAGGATCCCATTCTTGCTGGTGTTCTTACAAAGCTGGCAAAAGCGCCAAGGGTGAGATGTGGAAAAGGTTTAAATTTTGCAGGCAAAATGGGGAAAGGGCGTGGGAGTGGGGCTAAGTGGTTAGGTCTACCCAAGAGCTGGCAGAAGCACGATGGGCCAAATAGCCTCCTTCTATGCTGTATCATTCAATGAAACACATGGAACCGCTTAAACTTTGAACAAAGGTGGCCTCTAGCAATTCCATTGAACAGGAGGCCAATTTGATCAGTCATTGTGTTTTGTCCTTGGAATCGATCTCAATCTCACTTGGAGTTGAAATTCACAGCGATTTTCATTTTCCCACTTAAGTTTCCTGTTGCGTTTTGGCAATGATTTTGTTTGTTTCCAGGAGAACTGCTGTGTGGCATATTTACTAATTTTTTTAAGGTAATTGGAAAAAGAATGAGAGGTAAAACAATGAGAAAAATATAAGCAGTGAGTTGTTGTGATCCGGAATGTGCAGCCTGAAATGATGGTGAAAGCAGATTCAATAGTAACTTTCAAAAGGAAATTGGATGAATATTTGAAAAGGAAAGAAATTACAGAATTATGGGGTAAGAATGAGGAAGCTGAATGGCCTCCTTCTGTACTCTATAATTCTATGACTCTATGATAACAGGTTCAGCTTAAATCTTTACAGTGAATATACCTCCCGGCAGTTAATCATAGAACGCCACTGCTAGCAATTGTGGGGTATCTTGTGGACTGAACCCTCCCCCACCATTCCTAGGCTAGCGTGATATAGAAAGATAAATGGCAGTAGGATGCGGGATGTAACATAGGAAAGAGATCTATGGGTATTCATCCAAAACTCAGCTTCCCACATCTTAATTCGCACCAAGACCTGTTCACTCATTACTCCTGTGCTTACTAATAGACATTGGCTCCTGTGGCGGGCAATGCCTTGTTTTTGAAATCCTCATGCTTGTTTACAAATCCCTCCCTATCCCTGTAACCTCCTGCAGCCCTACACCCCTCCAAGTGTTTGTGCTCCTCTACTTCCGGCCTCTTGTGCATCCCTGATTTTAATCGTTCCACCATTGGCAGCTGTACCTTCAGCTGCCGAGGCCCTAAGCTCTGGAATTCCTTCCCTAAACCTGTCTGCCTCTCCACTTCTTTTTCTCCCTTTAAGACGTTCCTTAAAACCTACCTCTTTAACCAAACTTTTGGCTATATGCCCTAATATCTCTTTAGGTGGCTCAGTGTCACAATTTCATTTGATATGCTCTGGTAAAGCACTTTTGAGACATTTTGCTATGTTAAAGGTGCCATATAAATGCAAGTTATTGTTGTTGAGAGGTAATTGCAACCAGGAACACATTTTAAAACTGAGCTTGATAGATTTTTGTTAACCAAATGTATTAAGCAATATGAGACAAAGGCAGGTATATGGTGTGAGGTAACAGATCAGCCATGAATGGTGGAATAGGCTCGAAGGGCTGAATGGCCTCCTCCTGTTCCTATCATCGAACAACAGCACAGAGAGTTAGCTGGGTCTTGGGATGTATCATCGGATGGAGCAAGCACAAATCACAGAATCTTGCAATGGGAGCATTTATTTTGCTTGTTCATGGGCTTGAGCATCACTGGCTAGGCCAGCATTTATTGCCCATCCCTAATTGCCCTTGAGAAGGTGGTGGTGAGCTGCCTTCTTGAACCCTTTTTAACCCAACCCTCTCATCAGAGCACTGTTGGATCGGGTGCAATGCTGGTTTCACACCACTTGTGATTTTACATTCCGTTGAAGTCAATAGTCAGCCATATTGGATGGGATGTGAAGCCAGTGAGCCATCCAATCCTGTGAGATGCCCCTCCCCTGCCTCAGTCTGTACAAGGTGTTAGTACTCCCCACACCCAGACTACCTAAACATTGGCCATGTTTGACAAAAACATCCTGGGGTTCTGCATATAGAATGAAGTCTTGGCCACTGCAGCGATATTGCGCACACATTGAGGTGACATTGGGTAATCGTGGAGAAAGTTAAAAGTAGCAAGGAAGAAAGTAAGTGCCTTTATCGATAACACTTGGTCCGTCTGATTTCCTGGATTGATTTTGATCATCGGAGAGGAATATTTCAGTGTACTTTTTCCGCTTATTGGCCCACAACTCTCCAAGATATCTGCGCTTCTCTAATTCTGGCCTCTTGAGCATCCTTGATTTTAATCGCTCCACCATTGGTGGCCGTGCCTTCAGCTGCCTGGGCTCTGAGCTCTGGAATTCCCTCCCTAAACCTTTCCACCTCTCTACCTCTCTGTCCTCCTTTAAGACACTCCTTAGCACCTTCCCCATTGGCCAAGTTTTTGGCCATCTGCCCTAATATCTCCTCATGTGGCTCGGTGCCAAATTTTGTTTGATAACACTTCCGTGAAGTTCCTTGGGATATTTTATTACATTAAAAATGCAATATAAATGCAAGTTGTTTTTTTTTTGCCTCTCCCAGGACACTGCATCTCTGCAGAGGAGGGGTTGGGGGGAGGTGGGGCAGAGTGGAGGAGGGAAGAGGAGGGAAGGAGTGTTTAGTCACAATGCTGTGGCCAGCATGAATGTGGGTCAGCCTTGATGCACCAACTGATCTGTTCCTGTCCCTCAATGTCATATATTTGTAATTAAATAACTCTATCTGTTAGAGCAGTATGTCAATGAGTGAAAGGTGGAGCAAGCTTATGCATTGAGATTCAGATTGAACATGCCGCGAAACATTTTAGCAATTGCTGGAATAGGGGCACAAGTAACGATTTAGGTAAGGACTGGGTCTCTGATTTATTGTCTGCATAAAAATAATTGGTTGCCCATGACTCAATTTTCCATTATAAACCGCTTAACTGAAAGGTCCTTTGTTGCTGCAGTAACTTTCCACTGATGTTCAGCTGAGCGATGTTGATGAATTTGGAATCATGCAGCCTGTAGCAAATTCACATTCCTGCACTAGACAGGACACAGACAAATACACACAATAATACCGGGGATAAAAGGGTTACATTATGAGGACATGTTGCATAGGCTAGGCTTATATTCCTCAAGGATAGAAGATTAAGGGGAGATCTAATTGAGGTGTTAAAATTGATTAATTGATGGGGTAGTGAGAGAGAAAAATCCTTTTCTCTGATGGGGACGAGTATGGAACAAGGGGGCGTAACCTTCAAATTAGAGCTGGGCCGTTTAGTGGTGATGTGAGGAAGCAATTCTTCACACAAAGTTTGGGAAATCAGGAATTTTCTCTCCCAAAGAGCTGTGAGGCTTGGGGGTCAATTGAAAATTTCCAAACTGAAATTGATAGGTTCCTATTGGGCAAGGGCATTTTGGGTTATGGAACCAAGGTGGGCGGATGGATTAAGAGATCGAATTGAACGGCGGAATAGGCTCAAGGTGTTGAATGGACTCCTCCTTCTGCACCCCCGTTAAATGGGAGAAACCCTGGTAAAACTTACTCTACTCCAAATATTACAATTTTAAGTCTGCTACTTGGCAGATGTGAATAGTCCATCATGCGATCGGCATTCTGCATTGATAATATTTTTTCCCTACAAGTTCTGTGTGGGACATTATTAAAAATGAAGAAGTTTTATTTAATTATTTGCACTGTATTTGTTGTGTCCTCAGACGTTATACGATATGTTTAGTTTTTTGGGAGTGGGAGATTGTTGTACTCATCACGATGATGGATGAGGTGTGAACTATTTTGGGGATTTTTGTGACTGGCTAGCAGCAATGTCTGGACTCTCACCTTCCTCAGTACCACCCAGTTTTCTTATCTGGTTTGTTTGACAGTATGCAGGAAAGTACTGAAAGCAACTTTGAAAAAGCTTGGTAAAAGGGTTTTGGTCGAATAGATGGAGAGAAACAGTTTTAACTCCACAACATTGGCCCTGACAGTTTCCCCGTCTCTAAGTCAGCCTGATTGACAGGCTTGGCTGCTTGTTGGGTGGGGAATGCTGCAGAGCAGACCACAGTCTGGCAGCAGGTAAGTTTGTGCTGTTTGGGTAGAGATTGTGAGGGGTTGTGGGGTGGTTACAGGGTGGCCTGTAGAGTTGAGGGGTGATCATGGGGGAGTCGGAAAGAAATTGGGGGCAGACTTGCAGATTTGGGGAGGGAGGTCAGTGATTGTGGGGGGGAGGGGGCATCCAATCAGAGGAAGGGAAACGTTAGCTTGGTGTCCTCGTTCTTCTCTTGGCCCACTAGCCGTGCTGGAAAAGCACTTATCTTTTCCATGCAGCAGTCCTCATCTCCCTTCAGCTGCTGGGATTCCCAAGGCCCTGGAAACATGGCTGTCCAGGGTTAAGTCTGGTGGAACTAACAATCTGAGACACATAGACTCATTAAAATATTTAAATGAAGAACCTGCCTTCTGGGAGTGGGTTGGTTGCCTGGGTCCTGTCCTGCCTCCATTAAAACCAGAAGTGAACGGGTTCAAGACGAGATGGGTTCCAGTTTGTGTTTTATTTTTTCTTTGTGTGTGGGATATGAGCACCATTGGCAAGGCTGGTATTTATTAATTCTAATGGCCCTTGAGATGTACAAAATTTTTATATTTTACCCAATCCAAACCCATCGCCAATGTAACCACGAAAGATGCAAATTTAATACCCATGGCAGTGATTTTTTACCTGCATGGAACTTTACACCAGTTTGCTGCCTTGTGTTGCTCGATTAGTGTTTATACCCATTTCAGTTTTCTGGCTTGGATTGACATAGCGGCACAGTGGCGCAGTGGTTAGCACCGCAGCCTCACAGCTCCAGTGACCCGGGTTCAATTCTGGGTACTGTCTGTGTGGAGTTTGCAAGTTCTCCCTGTGTCTGCGTGGGTTTTCGCCGGGTGCTCCGGTTTCCTCCCACAGCCAAAGACTTGCAGGTTGATAGGTAAATTGGCCATTATAAATTTGCCCCTAGTATAGGTAGATAGGTGGTAGGGGAATACAGGGACAGGTGGGGATGTGGTAGGAATATGGGATTAGTGTAGGATTAGTATAAATGGGTGGTTGATGGTCGGCACAGACTCGGTGGGCCGAAGGGCCTGTTTCAGTGCTGTATCTCTAAAAAAAAATAAAAAAAAATAAATAAATCATTTGTACATGTCATTTGAAAACAGCAATTAAGCACATTAGGAATGGGCCAATCACATTAGCTTCAGCCCCGCAGCTTTCTTCGGACTATTTATGTGGTGTTTCATCAATTGGGAGTTATAAATCACACTTGGTACAAGGACTAAACTTGATGCTGCTGTTGGATGCGAGTTATTGTGACGAACATGATGTTGAAATTGAGTTACAATTCCATACTGATTCTATTCTGCCTAGGCAACAGTATAGATGAGTGGCTTATTTCACCAGTGCTATATTTGGAATAAACTCTTTTCTCATCAAACTCAGTAGCTCATAAATCCAGTTAGCAACGCTTCAAACTGGATGTCATAGAGTCATAGAGTCATAGAGTCGTACAGCATAGAAACAGGCCCTTTGGCCCACCACGTCCATGCCGACCATAATGCCGATCTATACTAATCCCACCTGTCTGCATTAATTCCATATCCCTCTATGCCTTGCTCATTCAAGTATCTGTCCAGATGCCTCTTAAATGTTGCTACTGTTACTGCCTCCACCACCACTCAGGCAGCTCATTCCAGATACCCACTATTCTTTGTGAAAGATTTACCCCTTTGATCCCCTTTAAACCTCCTCCCTCTCACCTTAAATCTATGCCCTCTAGTTTTAGTCAACCCTACCATGGGAAACAGACTCTGGCTATCTAGCCTATCTATGCCTCTCATAATTTTATATACCTCTATCATGTCCCCTCTCAGCCTCCTTCACTCCAGGGAAAACAGACCCAGCCTATCCAATCTCTCTTTATAACTCAAGCCCTCCAAACCAGGCAACATCCTTGTGAATCTTTTCTGCACCCTTTCTCGCTTAATCACATCTTTCCTGTAGTGCGGCAACCAGAACTGCACACAGTATTCCAAATGTGGCCTAACCAACGTTATGTACAACTGTAACATGATGTCCCAACTCTTGTACTCAAGACCTCGGCCGATGAAGGCAAGCATGCCATATGCCTTCTTCACCACCCTGTCTACCTGTGTTGCCACTTTCAGGAAACTATGTACTTGCACCCCAAGTTCTCTCTGCTCAAGAACACTCCCTAGGGCCCTGCCATTCACTGTATATGTCCTGCCCTGGTTTAACTTCCCAAAATGCATCACTTCACACTTGTCTGCGTTAAATTCCATTTGCCAATCACTTGCCCACTTTCCCAGTTGATCTATATCCTGTTGTAAATGTGTATGTATAATGGTTACATTTTATTAATTGGCCTCCACATGGATATCCGAAAGATAGAAAGAGCTTGCATTTATATTTACATTAACAATTTGGACTTTGGAATCAAAAACACAGTACAGGATTTTGTTCTGCCCTTGAAGAAGGGCACAGAGGCTGGGGGGCAAAAAAAAGGCAAGGGATCTCGTTCCCAACATTGCCCGGGCCTCCTGTCATTTTGTCTGAGGTGGGGAAGGCTGAGGACGACTTTCCTGCCCCAGGCCAATTAAGGCCCTTATTTGGGCACTTAAGGGCCTCTTTCTGCCTCACTGCAATTTTATGCAGCACGCAGGGGCCTACCGCTCGTGGAGACGCTGCTAAGTAAAGCCTGGCAGCTTTTAGCAGGGTTGGGGAACATGTCCCTCCTTTGGGGCAAACCAGGGTCTCCCGAGGGCCAAACCCCCCCCCCACCCCGCCCCCATCCCCACCCCCCCCGGCAACAATGACTGCCACTCCACCCACTGGACCACGGAAGATGGTAGATGGGGTGCCAATCAAGAAGGGTTCTTTGTCCTGGATGGTTTCGAGATTCTTCAGCTGCACTCATCCAGGCAAGTGGAGAGCATTCCATCACACTCCTGACCTTATAGGGTCCCACTCCTGGCCTTATAGATGGTGGACAGGCATTGGGGAGACAGGAGGTGAGTTACCCACTGCAGAATTCCCAGCCTCTAACCTGCTCTTATAGCCACAGTATTTATGCTGCTGGTCCAGTTCAGTTTCTCATCAGTGGCAACCCTCAGAATGTTGATAGTCCGGGATTCAGCGATGGTAATGCCATTGAACATCAAGGGAGATGGTCAGATTCTCTCTCGTTGGACATGGTCATTGCCTGGCACTTGTGTGGCACAAATGTTATTTGCCACTTATCAGCCCAAGCCTGGATATTGTCCAGGTCTTGCTGCATTTCTACATGGGCTGCTTCCGTATCTGAGGAGTCGTGAATGGTGCTGAACATTGTACAATCATCAGCAAACATCCCCACTTCTGACCTTATGATTGAAGGAAGGTCATTGATGAAGCAGCTGAAGATGGTTGGACCTAGAACAGTACCCAGAGGTACTCCTGCAGTGATGTCCTGGGACTGAGATGATTGACCTCCAACCACCACAACCATCTTCCTTTGTGCTCAGTATGACTCCAACCAGCGTTGGCCTATAGTCTGGCCTATAGGTGATTCCAGACCCACAGCAATGTGAGTGACTCTTAACAGGTCTCTGAAATGGCCCAGCAAACCATTCAGTTGCAGCTAACTGCTACATAAAAGTCTAGTAAGAACATAACTCGACGCAGCACTTGCAAATTCCCCTCCAAGTCACGCATCATCCTGACTTTGAACTATATCAAATTCCTGGAGCTCCCTCCCTAAAAGCACAGTGGGTGTACCTACACTACATGGACTGCAGTGGTTCAAGAAGGTGGCTCACCACCACCTTCTCAAGGGCAATTAGGGATGGGCAATAAATGCTGGCCTTTCCAGTGACACTCACATCCCATGAATGAATTAAAAAATAGCATAGAATCATAAAACGGTTACAGCTGCATTAAAAAAAATTCCTTATCCTATCATTGCTTCTTTTGCCAATCACCTTAAATCAGTGTCCTCTGGTTCTCGACCCCCCTGCCGATGGAAATAGTTTGCATCCGTTCTGTCCAGACCCATCATTGATCTTTAACACCTCTATCAGATTTCCTCTCAGCCTTCTTTTCTCCAAGGAGAACAACCCAGCTTCTCCAACTATCCATGTAACTGAAGTTCCTCATCTCTGTAACCATTCTTGTAAATCTTTTCTGAACCCTTCTCCTTCCTAAAGTATGGTGCCCTGAAGTGGACACAATACTCCAATTGACGCCAAATCAGTGTTTTATACAGGTTTATCGTAACTTCCTTTTTTTATACATATTTTTATGATAACTTCCTAAACATATTGATACCACAATCTTTTTTATATGGATTAAGATTGTTAAGTAATAGTTGTGAATGAAATAGAATGCTAACTGCTAACTAATGCTAAATTTTCACTGTGCATTACATATTAAATCCATATTACCAGACTTGGTAGATTTCTGTACAAGGGGAGATGTTTGATAAGCAATACTAAATTCTATTCAACATGTGCAATGCATTAGCATGGCAGGCCAGCAAAGAGCTTACCTTATTTGGATATACAAAGACTGTCAAAGGCCTGATATTTTAAGCACTATAATGTTTTTCTTTTCAAAATAAGTGCATGCCGACTGCATAAGGAAGCGTTCAAAAGAAGCAACACAGCAGGTAACTGATGGTAACAATTACTGCTTGAATTGAACAATTGTTTGCCCGTTCACTATATTAAAATATCAAGTCTCACTGTGCTGTGATTTAGCCTGTCCTTCAGCAGTGTGTGAATTTTCAAAGCAGACAATGTTAATTGTTCCCAAGTTAGGTGTTGGAAAATGTGCATTAATCCTTCAAAAGCCAAAGTGCCTTTTGGATTTGTGGAAACAGAATCATTTGCTATAATTTTGCTAAAATGGTCTTCTTTAAAACACCATCGCAGTACATAAGCTAACACCTGCTTTTGATAACTCCAAGTATTGGAAGCAGGGATTTTATAGCGTTTTTCGGGATTGTATAAATCTAACATAGTTAAAACGTATTGTAATGTTTATGGTTTATGTTAATGGATGCCATAGCAACAGATGGTGTAGCAGCAGATGCAAACTCAATCTGTTGGTGTTCATGAGCTGCTCCAGGCTTCTTGAAGGAAAATCACACAAGCTCTAAAGCAACAACAAGACGTTTGTATAGCGCCTTTAACTTAGTAAAATTCCAGGGTGCTTCACAGGACCAATTATCAAGCAAAATTTGACACTGAGCCACAGAAGGAGATATTAGAACAGGTGACCAAAAGCTTAGTCAAAGAGGTAGGTTTTAAAGAGAGTCTTCAATGAGGAGAGCAAGGTAGAGAGGCTGAGAGGGAATTCCAGAGCTTAGGGCTTGGGCAGCTGAAGGCACAGCTGCCAATGGTGGAGCGATGGAAATCAGGGGATATGCAAGAGGCCAGAATTGGAGGAGCGCAGAGATCTCGTAGAGTCATGGGGCAAGGAAGTTACAGAGATAGAGAGGGGCAAGGCGATGGAGGACAACAGTGAGAGATTGTAAGACAGAGAGAACAGAGGATATGTTTGTAACCATTGCATAGACATGATATAAAGAACGTTCGAATTTAAAGGAGCTTGCAAAGGAAACAAAGGTTTAAAGAGAAGTGTTAAGGCCAGAAGAACATAAGAAATAGGAGCAAGAGTAGTCCTTTGAGCCAGCTGCACCATTCAGTAAAATCATGGCTGTTCTTTGACCTTAAATCCACTTTCCCGCCCTATGCCCATATCTCTTGATTGCCTTTGTATCCAAAAATCTATCGATCTCAGTCTTGAATATACTCAGTGACTGAGCATCCACAACCCTCCGGGGTATATAGAATTACAAAGATTCACAACCCTGAGAGTGAAGAGAGTTCTCTTCATCTCAGTCCTAAATGGCCAATCCCTTATCCTGTGACTGTGATCCCCTAGTCCTAGATACCTCAGCCAAGAGAAACAACCTGTCAGCATTATAAAATAATGAAAAATAAAAACCGAGCAGAAAAGTGAGATGATAGCTATCAAAATAGTTGAATCAAAGAAAAATGGTGTAGCAATGAAAGGAGGAAGACAGAAACAGACTGGAGAAAGACAAGAACTACAAATACTCACAGAGAAAAATAGTGGCAGAGGAGTCATGGAGACTAAAAACTGAAATAAAAAGCTTATGGCAGTACAATGAAGATTTTTTCGATAGTGGACAGCAGGAGACAGAGGGGAGAGATGTAAAACAGCGAACCGAATCTCACTCTGGAATGGAATCAGAGACAAGGTTCTTTGATCAAATAAAGCCAGATAGAAGCTGCCAAATCCATTCCAAAGAAAATTCAAACAAGATGTCTTGTGATAAAACCTTTGAAGGTGGATTCTGCAATACCTCTAAAGTTGTACAGCTTCGAGTCCACTCTCATAACATGCGCAGCCTACCTGGTTCTGGAAGGGTCTGTTGGCCAGATGTGATCAAAAAATGCCGCACTAGCCTTCTCACCACATGAGTGATTACTCATCCAGGGTCCAAAATTCCTTTATTTGCTAAAAAAAAAAACATTTTTCAAAGTGTTTTTCCAAACACTAATAAAACCATGGCAGTGTGCAGCTTTCAAGTACGTAGCTTGTGATTCTGTGCTTTTGTTAGCAGCAATATAACCTAGCAGTGAATCACAATGCACCTGGAGCAATGATCCTTTCATACATTTCAAGGAGCTAAAGAGCCACTTAACTGTTGGGAATGTTAAAACGTTTAATAATCGACTGCGAACCGCGCAGCTGTTGAAGAAAATAGACTAGTGTAAGAAATGTGGCGAGACCGCACTTGGAGTACTGTGCACTGTTCTACAAGGTTGATACCAGAACTGAAAGGTTATAATTATCAGGAAAGACTGAACAAGCTGCGCCTCTTTTCCCCAGAGAAAAGAAAGCTGAGGGGTGGCCTGATAGAAGCCATTTGAGAAAGGATATGCTTGCATTGGAGGCAGTGCATTGAAGATTTACTAAATTGATCCTTGGGATGAGGGAGTTGTCTAATGATGAGAGGTTGAGTAAATTGGGACTATATTCACTGGAGTTTAGAAGAATGAGATCTAATTGAAACATAGAAGATTCTGAAGGGGCTGGATAGGATAGACGCTGAGAGATTGTTTCCACTGTTCGGAGAATCTAAAATGGGGGTACAGTGTCAGGATAAGGGGCCGTTCATTTAGGACTGAGATGAGGCGAAATTACTTCACTCAAAGGGTTGTGAATCTTTGGAATTCTCTACCCCAGAAGGTTGTGGATGCTCCATCGTTGAATACATTTAAGGCTGGGATAGACAGATTTTTGGTCTCTCAGGGAATCAAGGGATATGGCGAGCGGGCAGGAAAGTGGAATTGAATCCTCCAGTCAGCCATGATTGAATTGAATGGTGGAGCAGGCTCGATGGGCCATATGGTCCACTCCTGCTCCTATTTCTTGTGTTCTTGTGTCTTCAAGATCATGAAAGGGTAGATGTAGAGAAGGGAGGGAGTCCAAAACTGGGCATCAAAAATATAAGATTCTTCTTTCTTTTTTCTTCTTGAAAAAGAAAGAAGAATTTTTTTTTTTTAGATAGTCACTAATAAATCCTATAAGGAAATCAGGAGAAATCTCTACCCAGCGAGTGGTTGAGGTGAATAGTATAGATGCAGTTCAGGGGCACCTTTTGTACAATCACCATGGTCAATGCTGTGGTTGTCATCCTACTTAAACTCTAATGAGATATCGGACACAAAACGATCACTTGCATGCAGCAACTTGAAAAGGAATGTTCAGTACAGATTAATATATTCCAGACCTACCAATTCTGAAACACCTAACTCTGCTCAGAATCTGTCTGGGGCAAGAATTGCTGTGGAGAGGCACATAAAATAATGGAAAATCATTACTGTTAACTATTAAATCATTCTTCTTCTTACTGATCTAAAAGAAGGAAGAGTTTGATTAACGTAGCTCCTTATCACGACTCTCAGAAAGATTTCAGTGACATAAATACGATGAATTAATTTGAAGGGCAGAACTTGTTGTGTAGGTAATCAAAAGATCTCAGGGTGCCCAAACTGCTTTATACCCAGTGAAGTACTTTTTGAAGTGTAGTCACTGTTCTAGTGTAGGAAAAGTGGCAGCCAATTTGCGCACAGCAAGCTCTCACAAACAGCAATGAAATAATGATCAAATAATCTTTTTTTTTTAAGGTGATGCTCGTTAAGGGATAAATATTGGCCAGGACACCAGGGAGATGAGACATTTAACATCCAGCCGAAAGGGTGGTTTAACGTCTCATTCAAAAGATGACACCTTCGACAGTGCAACACTCCTGTGTACTGCAGCGTCAACCTGCATTGTTGTGTCAAGTCTCTGGAGTGGGACTTGTACCCACAAACCTCTGAGTCAGGGACGAGAGTGCTGTCACAGCTGACAACAATATGATAAAATTGTTCACTGTAAACCCAGGGCATATATAATGGATCATTTTCCAATGCCGCCTTGCTAGTGTGCAGCCTCACCTGCTGACAATATCTATTGAAAATTCAGGCATGCACTCTGCATAATTTCCTCAACAAGATTGGCAGAAACCCGTGCGCAGTTCCCTGACAGCAGCACAAACTCAGAAAGTGACGCCCTACGTTGGAAAGTCAGGTTCTGTGCTGAGTGTTGTTTTATACCGTTTGCTGCTGCAGTGCTATATTGTGGGATTAAACATTGTTTGACTGGAGAATGCAACAATTTAGCTATGAGCTTGTATGTAAACTGACCTGTCACAAGGCATCTGCTATTAAACTCTGTGAAGTAGATTTAATTTATTCGTACAGGCAGGGAGTTTCTTTAATCAAACCCATCTGCTCCAGTGTGTGGTGTTATAATATGAATTCCCAGTGTGTCATTTTATAAAACAGATACGCCTTGTTACATGGAGCACATTCAGAGAGGCACAAAAGGATTAAACTCAGAAAGAAGCTACAATTATGTCAGGCATTTATTGTTCTTTTCAATTCTTTGCACTTGACGGAGTCAAGATAATACCAATACTAACCGAAATCACTCCTTGTTCGTATTTAACTGTTCATAAATGATATTACATCTTGACTGCGTCATGTGTCTGTGTTTCCAAAAAATTCACTGACTTTGGGGGATTCTGAGATTACAATAAGACACTGTACAAATGCAAGTCATTTTACAGAATTGTACAGAGAAGGAGGTCATTCGGCCCATTGCGCCCATGCCAGCTCATTGAAAGAGCTCTCCAGTTAGTCCCACATCACTGCCCTCCCAGCAAAGCCCTATTTTTTTCTTTTCAAGTATTTATCCAACACACCTTTTGAACTCCTGAATTTTTCTTCGTATTATTTTAAGTAACTGTGGTTGACATGGCACAATTTTTGGACTGGCCGTCAAGTTGTGAAAGGATTCATCACTCAGCGGATCTCTCCATGGGACACGCTTTGCATTCCAACCCACATTGGTGGGGAGGCGGTGGCGTACTGGTATTGTCACTGGACTAGTAACCCAAAGACCCAGGTATTGCTCTGGGGACATGGGTTCGAATCCCACCACAGCAGAAGGTGGAATTTGAATTCAATTAATAAATCTGGAATTTAAAGCTAGTCTAATGATGGCCATGAAACCATTGCCGATTGTTGTTAAAACCCATCTGGTTCACTAATGTCCTTCAGGGAAGGAAATCTGCCATCCTTACCTGGTCTGGCCTACATGTGACTCCAGACCCACAGCAATGTGGTTAACTCTTACATGCCCTCTGAAATGGCCTACCAAGCCACTCAGTTGTACCACCACCTTCTCAAGGGCAATTAGGGATGGGCAATAAATGCTGGCCTGGCCAGCGACGCCCACATCCCATGAAAGAATTTATAAAAACCCGAATAACAATCTCCCAGCCTTCCGTGAAATGTCTTAAATGACACCAATGAGCTGCAGATAGTGACACCCTCCAGCTACACAGAGGAGACGACTGAGACTATACATCAGTGCAGTAAGAAAATTGATGCATAAAATCAGCCTGTTCCACGAACTGGACCCAGCTAATTAGCATCTGAATGTGCAACAGTGTCCTGCCACTGTTTTGCCTCGTGGAGCAGACAAATAGCACCCCCTTGATGAGTCAGTATTCCTCCATTTTGAACAGCACTTGGAGGAAGCACTGAGGGTGGCAAGGGCACAGAATGTACTCTGGGTGGGGGACTTCAATGTCCATCACCAAGAGTGGCTCGGTAGCACCACAACTGACCGAGCTAGCCAAGTCCTAAAGGACATATCTGCTATACTGGGTATGCGGCAGGTAGTGAGGGAACCAACAAGAGGGGAAAACATACTTGTCCTCGTCCTCACCAATCTGCCTGTCGCAGATGCATCTGTCCATGACAGTATTGATAGGAGCGACCACCGCACAGTCCTTGTGGAGACGAAGCCCCGCCTTCACATTGAGGATATCCTCCATCGTGTTGTGTGGCGCTATCACCGTGCTAAATGGGATAGATTTCGAACAGATCTAGCAATGCAAAACTGGACATCCATGAAGCGCGGTGGACCATCAGCAGCAGCAGAATTGTACTCAACCACAATCTGTAAACTCATGACCCGGCATATCCCCCCCACTCTACCATTACCATCAAGCCAGGAGACCAACCCTGGTTCAATGAAGAGTGCAGGAGGGCATGCCAGGAGCAGCATGAGGCAGACCTCAAAATGAGGTGTCAAACTGGTGAAGCTACAACACAGGACTACTTGCATGCCAAACTGCATAAGCAGCATGCAATAGACAGAGCTAAGCGATCCTATAACCAATGGATCAGATCTAAGCTCTGCAGTCCTGCCACATCCAGTCATGAATGGTGGTGGACAATTAAACAACTAACTGGAGGAGGTGGCTCCACAAATATCCCCATCCTCAATGATGGGGGAGCCCAGCATATCAGTGCGAAAGATAAGGCAGCAGCATTTGCAACAATCTTCAGCCAGAAGTGCCGAGTTGATGATCCATCTCAGCCTCCTCCTGAAATTCCCAGCATAACAGATGCCAGACTTCAGCCAATTCGATTCTTTCTGCATGATATCAAGAAACAATTGAAGACACTGGATACTGCAAAGGCTATGGGCCCTGACAATATTCCGGCAATAGTACTGAAGATCTGTGCTCCAGAACTTGCCGTGCCCCTAGCCAAGCTGTTCCAGTATAGCTACAACACTGGCATCTACCCTGCAATGTGGAAAATTGCCCGGGTATGTCCTGTTCACAAAAAGCAGGACAAGTCCAACCCGGCCAATTACCGCCCCTTCAGTCTACTCTCAATCATCAGTAAAGTGATGGAATGTGTCATCGACAGTGCCATCAAGCAGCACTTTCTTAGCAATAACCTGCTCAGTGATGCTCAGTTTGGGTTCCGCCAGGGCCACTCAGCTCCTGACCTCATTACAGCCTTGGTTCAAACACGGACAAAAGAGCTGAACTCACGAGGTGTGGTGAGAGTGACTGCCCTTGACATCAAGACAGCATTTGACCGAGTATGGCATCAAGGAGCCCTAGCAAAACTGAGGTCAATCGGAATCAGGGGGAAATCCCTCTGCTGGCTGGAGTCATACCTAGTGCAAAGAAAAATGGTGATGGTTGTTGGAGGTCGATCATCTGAGCTCCAGGACATCACTGCAGGAGTTCCTCAGGGTAGTGTCCTGGGCCCAACCATCTTCAGCTGCTTCATCAATGACCTTCCTTCAATCATAAGGTCAGAAGTGGGGATGTTCACAGATGATTGCAAAATGTTCAGCACCATTCGTGACTCCTCAGATACTGATGTAGTCCGTGTAGAAATGCAGCAAGACCTGGACAATATCCAGGCTTGGGCTGTTAAGTGGCAAGTAACATTTGCGCCACACAAGTGCCAGGCAATGACCATCTCCAACAAGAGAGAATCTAACCATCTCCCCTTGACATTCAATGGCATTAGGATCGCTGAATCCCCCACTATCAACATCCTAGGGGCTACCATGGACCAGAAACTGAACTGGAGTAGCCATATAAATTCGGTGGCTACAAGAGCAGGTCAGAGGCTAGGAATCCTGAGGCGAGTAACTCACCTCCTGACTCCCCAAAGCCTGTCCACCATCTACAAGGCACAAGTCAGGAGTGTGATGGAATACTCTCCACTTGCCTGGATGGGTGCAGCTCCAACAACACTCAAGAAGCTCGACACCATCCAGGACAAAGCAGCCCGCTTGATTGGCACCCCATCTACAAACATTGACTCCCTCCACCACCAACGCACAGTGGCAGCAGTGTGCACTGCTGCAACGCACCAAGGCTCCTTAGACAGCACCTTCCAAACCCATGACCTCTACCCACTAGAAGGATAAGGACAGCAAATGCATGGGAACACCACCACCTGCAAGTTCCCCTCCAAGCCACACACCATCCTGACTTGGAACTTTATCGCCGTTCCTTCACTGTCGCGCGGTCAAAATCCTGGAACTCCTTTCCTAACAGCACTGTGGGTGTACCTACCCCACATGGACTGCAGTCATTCAAGAAGGCAGCTCATCACCACCTTCTCAAGGGCAATTAGGGATGTGGGCAATAAATGCTGGCCTGGCCAGCGACGCCCAAATACAATCCCATGAATGAATTTTTTAAAAAGCAGTCTAATAGCACCCCCACACCCCCCCACTCCCCTGATTCTGCAAACTAATCTGGGCATGAGGAGAGGTTATGCAAGAGTCAATGAATGTCCATCTCATACAACCCCCACTTCCTCTCAGGCTTCCCTACGGAACTTAGCTATGTTCTATGCAACTAAACTGTATGGAACTTAGAGAAAGCTTTGTGAGTGAACTGTGAGAGACATTGTGCATGGTTAGACTTTGAACTGATTTCTGACGGAAAAACTGTAATACTACTGTGAAGGATAAAGATAACTTAATTACATGGAACACGAAAAACAGTCAAAGGGCATAGGACATGGCTATCAGAATTTTAAATGTTCACCATTTGAAATTGGCATACATATAGGAGGAGAGTCTTCTCACACAGTATATTGCACAGGACAAAATCATAGAATCGTATAACACAGAAGGAGGCCATTCAGCCCAATGTGCCTCTGCTTGCTCTTTGAAAGAGCTATCCAATCAGTCCCAGCCCCCCTGCTCTTTCCCCATAACCCTGGAAAGTTTTCCTTTTCAAATATTTATCCAATTTCCTTTTGAAAGTTACGATTGAATCTGCTTCCACTGCCCTTTTAGGCAGCGCATTCCAGATCACAAGAATTCACTGCGTAAAATAAATTCTCCTCATCTCCCCTCTGGTTCTTTTGCTGATTATCTGAAATCTGTGTCCTCTGCTTACTGACCCTTCTGCCAATGAAAACCGTTTCTCCCTGTTTATTCTTTCAAAAACCTTCAGAATTTTGAACCTCCATTAAATCTCCCTGCTCTAAAACAAAGACTTGCATTTAGATAGTGACTTTCATGACCTCAGGACATTCCAAAGTGCTTTACAGCTACTTTTGAAGTGTATTTACCATTGTAATGAGGGAAACACAGCAGCCAACTTGTGCACAGCAAGCTCCCACAAACAGCAATGTGATGATGACCAGATAATCTGTTTTTAGTGATGTTGGTTGATGGATAAATATTGGCCAGGACATGGAGAGAATTCCCCTGCACTTCTTCAAATGGTGTCGTGAGGAGCTTTTACAGTCACCTGAGAGGGCCGACAAGGCCTCTGCTTAATGTCATATCGGATATATCTAAAATATGTAGATATATATATTTATATCCACATAGATATTTATATATAAAGAAAGAAATTGCATTTATAATACACCAACAACTTGCTTTTATATATAACGTAGTAAAATGTCTTAAGGTGCTTCACAGGAATGTAATCAGACAAAATTTGATATCAAACCACATAAGGAGAATATAGGATGGGTGACCAAAAGCTTCGTGAAGGAGAATGATGTCGAGAGGAGGAAAGATTTAGGGATGGAGTTCCAGAGCTTATGGCTCAGGCAGCTGAAGGTATGGCCGCCAATGGTGGATCAATTAAAATTGGGGATGTGCAAAAGACCAGAATTGTGTATAGCATCAGATCGTGCCATCAGGATGTTCTTTACAATGCTGCACAGCCAACTAATTAAGTTTAAAATGTAGTCACTGTTATCCTCGATGTGGATAGATTGGAGAATCTGGCGCTGTTCTCCTCAGGGAAGAGAAGTTTAAGAGGAGATTTGATAGAGGTGTTCAACATCATGAGGGGTCTGGACAGAGTCGATAGAGAGAAACCGTTCCTCTTAGCAGAAGGGTTGAGAACCAGAGGACACTGATTTAAGGTGATTGGTAAAAGAACCAAAGGCGACATGAGGAAAAACTTCTGTACGCAGCGAGTGTTAGGATTTGCAATGCGCTGCTTAAGGGTGTGGGGGAAAGATCATCGCTTTCAAAAGGGAACTGGATTAGCACCTGAAGTTAAATTATTTGCAAGGCTATGGGGAAAGGATGAGGGATTGGGACCAGCTGAGTTGCTTTTGCAGAGAGCTGGTGTGGACTCAAGGAGCTGAATGATTTCCTTCTGTGCAGTAAGCATTCTATGAAAAAACGCACAGCCAATTTCCGCACAGCAAGATACCACAAATAGCAATTGAGACTGTTGACTAGGTGAACTATTTTGCATTGTTCACAAAATATCACTTACTTCATCCACGCCATCAACCAATTGATAGGTTAAAGCAAAATCACTGTCAGGAAACGGGTTGGAATTGTGGGGTCTGAAGCAAGGTTTAGATAGCAGCTGATCACACTGTCCTGCAGGGAGAAACCTGATCAATACAGATTGCAATGAGGGGTTTTGTTTGAGTCAGTAACACACATGGTTCAGGTTTTGCATCACCATAGTGAAATAGAAATACGACAGCCAATTTGCATACCTTTATATCACGACCCAATTCATCATTTAGTCAGCAATTCAATCTGCCAAAAACTAACAACAAAGCACACCTTTCAAAAATGTAACTTATAGCAAAGTGACTGGTCTCTGAAGTGGGCTGCTCCGTCTTTGGGTAAAAGTTGGCAGTGCGCTTATCAGGTGTAGTGTACTGAAATTGAAAATACATTATTCGGGGAACATTTTGGGAGAACATTTCTGGACACGACTATTCCAACGTAGGCCTCCCTACCTGCACCCCCCAGAAACTTGAGTTCATCCATCACTCGGCTGCATGTATCCTAACTTACTGCGGGAGGCTAAATCCGGTTGAAGGCATTCCTGAAGATTTGATCATTTGACATTCTGACCACATGACATTGCAACAGTGTGATGCCAGATCACGTGACACCTGATCAGGTAACGTTTGAGCATGTTACACTTGATCACATGACTTCTACAAGTCTTACTGCATTTACCTTATAAAGTGTAGTCTTTTGTAGCTGAGTGGCTTTGCTCATGGTTTCACGGCAACAGCTGTTGTTCAATAAGATCCAACAACCAGAGACTGTCTGTGAGCAGGCAAAGATGGGTGGTTGGGTGGGGGGAAGACCCAAGGGGATGGAGACCAATTTGGAGACCAAGGGACGAACCGAGAGGGGAGGAGAATGGGTAGGGTGGGGGGGTGGGAGACCAAGGAGGGGGGAGAGCGAGGGGGGAACCAAGGGATGGGGAGGAAGATTGAGGAGGGGGGACACAAAAGAGTGATGGAGACCGAGGAGGGGGAAAGACCAAGCTGGAATGGTGACACTGAGGATGGAACTAAGGGGGAAGACCTAGGAGGAGGAGGGGCATTGATAGAATAGATAGGAAGAAACTTTTTCCCTTAGCGGAAGGATCAATAACCAGGGAACCTCCCCTCTCGATTTAAGGAAAGGGGCAGGAGTTTTAGAGGGGATTTGAGGAAAAGAAATTTCACCCAGAGGATGGTTGGAATCTGGAACGCACTGCCTGAAGAGGTGGTAGAGGCAGGAACCCTCACAACATTTAAGAAGTATTTAGATGAGCACTTGAAATGCCATAGCATACAAGGCCATGGGCCAAGTGCTGGAAAATGGGATTAGAATAGATAGGTGCTTGATGGCTGGTGCAGACACGATGGGCTGAAGGGCCTGTTTCTGTGCTGTATAACTATGACTCTAGGAGACTGGGTGGGGTGGGAGGGAAACTGAGTGGGGGACATTGAGGGCGGTGGCCAAAGACAGGAGACTGAGTGGGGGAAGACTGAGGGGGGGATCCAAGGGGGAGACCAAGGGGGAGGGAATTGAGGGAGAGAGAAACTGAGCCAGGGGCTTGGGAGGCTTGTGAAGGGGAAACAAAGGGAGTGGGAGAAGGGAAATTGAGCAGAGGGGAAGAGGGAAAACTGAGGGAGAGGAAGAGAGAAAATCGAGGGAGAGGAATAGAAAAGATCGAGGGACCACACACCTGTCTCCCATTTCAGGGCCCTGAGTCACACCAATGGCGTTTCAGGACATCACATGAAGAGGTGACCTTGTTGCTCTCTGGCTTACATTTTAAACAATTCAACAGTGCTCAAACCAGAATGTCAAGTCGGGTCCAAAAGCTGTCAGTTGGTGACTTGACCCATTCGCAGAGTTCAAAGCAACAGCTGTTGTCCGATATGTTCCAACAACCAGAGACTGTCTGCGAGCAGGCAAAGATGGATGTGTGGGTGGAGGGAAGACCCGGGGGAGGAGGTGGGGGGGTGTGCGGGGAGACCAAGTTGGGAGACTAAGGGAGGAACAAAGAGAGGAGGGAGAATGGGTTGGGTGAAGGGTGGGAGGCCAAGGAGGGGGGAGAGCAAGCGGGGAACCAAGGGGCTGGGAGGATATCTAACTCTCAGTGATATAACCTGCTCTTGCTCCTGCCCCTGGTCACACTTCTCGAATAATGATGCTGTAATAGCAGTAGGCAGCATAAACACAATAGTGAGTTGACCAAGTGAGTCACACTGAGTCTCCTTGATTGCTGAGACAGAATTGCCCGTGATTTCAAAGACCTCTCAACTCCCCTGCCCCCAGCTGATTGCACTGCCTGTGGTCCCAGCTCACTGTGCTTATGTAACGGAGCTGTGGGTGGTCCTACCATGGCGGAAAATTTAAATCTCGGATCTTCTGAGTGGCAGGAGGTATCATTCTGGGAAATTCCTGCTCCTTCAGGGAAGGTTGGGGACCAGAAACTCACACAAAGTCCTGTTCACCCATTACCCTCTGTACTCACTGATCCTCATTGGCTCCAAGTCCAGCAGTGCCACAATTTGAACATTTTCATGCCTGCACTCAAATCCCTCGATGGTCTCGCCCCTCCCTATCTCTAACCTCCTCCAGCTCTGCAATCCTATGAGATATCTGCGTTTCTCCAACACTGACCTCTTGAGCATCCCCAATTTTAATCACTCCACCATTGGTGGCCACATCTTCAGCAACCTTGGCATTAAGATCTGGAATTCCTCCACTAAACCCTTCCACCTCCCTATCTCTCTTCTTCAAGGTACTTCTTAAAACCCGTCTCTTTGACCAGGTTTTTGGTCACCTGTCCTAATATCTCCTTAAGTGGCTTGGTGTCAAATTTTGTTTGATAATACTCCTGTGAAGAGCTTTTGAATGTTTTAAAGAGTAAGGGAGTTTTTCTGGTACCTGACTAACATTTATCCTACAACCGACATCTGGTCATTATAACATTGTTGTTTATGGGACCTTCCTGTATACTAATTGGCTGCCACATTTCATACATTGCAATAGGGAGTACACTTCATAAGTACTTTGAACAGAATTACACAGGATTTACAACACAGAAGCAGGCCATTCAGCCCATGTGGTTTATGCTGGTGTTTATGCTCTA
Organism: Heterodontus francisci; assembly: GCF_036365525.1. NCBI lineage: Eukaryota > Metazoa > Chordata > Chondrichthyes > Heterodontiformes > Heterodontidae > Heterodontus > Heterodontus francisci. The sequence goes on along the minus strand of NC_090375.1, from coordinate 14,099,141 downwards.
CATTAGCCTCCTCCCACCCTACTTCATCTCACTGCATCAGCATAAAGCTATATATTCTCCCTCATCTAGCTTCCCCTTAAATATATCTGTGCTATTCACCTCAACCATTCCTCATGGTAATGAGCTCACATTTTAACCATTCTCTGAACAAATACGTTATTGACTTTGGGAAGCATTTTGGGATATCCTTAGACCATGAAAGGTGCTGAATAAATGCAAGATTTTACTTCATTATAAAAGGGTATTGGAAAGATTAGAGCATGAGTCAATATCTTCACTGCGGAATAAATGTTGTTTCTGCTGATTCCAAGTTAAAATTGGTTTCCTTTTGATGTTTTAATTTTGTAGAACTATCTTGATCAGAAATGATCCAGGTATTATTCCTGCCTCAGATCCACCCTGTAAACTGGACCACAGTGAATAAATTAGCCTGGATTAGATGCGCTCAGCTTGTCGATCAAACTCTTCATCTCCTAACTAAAATATGCAAACTACTGTCATATTTAATTGAATTATCCTTTGAAGTAAACAGTCCATTTCATCTAACGTTATGCAGCAGATATTTTGACACATTTTGACTTTCGGGGAGTTCTCTGCCAGAACACATCTGAAAATAGTGCAGCAAATTCATGCAAGCTACATCACCTCTGTCACAGACTAAATCCAAATTGAGCTAAGATTAAATTGCAGACATCAGCATCAGAGCATTAAAAAAAAAAAATCAGAGCAGAAAAAGCCTGAAAGTCAGTGGATGGAGGGTGTGAAGGCCAGTGGATGGGGGAGGGACAAATGGCAGTTTGCGGGGTGCGGGCCGCAATGAATGGCAGTGGATGGGGTTAAATGGAGGCAAACAGCAGTGAAGGTGGATGTACAGTAGTGGGTGGGAGAGGATAGAAGTGGATGGGGATGGATGGAGAGGATGGGGACACAGCTGCTTAAATTGCCAGAAATAATAGGGTTTTTGTGGCGTTGTAATTGATGCCTAAGGCAATGACAAATAATCAATGCCATTCCCATGATATTGGTGATTGCCTGGGATGTGCAAGGCCCAATATAGATGGTTGTCTATAAGCACGAACGGTGTGAGTGGTGGAGACCAGAAAGGAAAGAGTCCTCTGTATCCTTTAGCTCTGAATTTGTAAAGCATCATTGGTAACAACATGCCTTATCAGAGTTGCCAACCATCCAGGTTCACCCAGGAGTTTCCAGGAATTTGTATTTTAATCAGTCAGGGCATGTGAGCATTGCTGGCCAGGGCAGCGTTTATTGCCCGCCCCTCACTGCCCTCGAGAAGGTGGTGGTGAGCTGCCACTGCAGTCCATGTTGGGTAGGTACACCCACAGTGCTGTTAGGAAGGGAGTTCAGGATTTTGACCCAGCGACAGTGAAGGAACGGCGATATAGTTCCCAGTCAGGATGGTGTGTGGGGCATGGAGGGGAAATTGCAGGGGGTGGTGTTTCCATGCATCTGCTGCCCTTGTCCTTCTAGGTGGTAGAGGTCGCGTGTTTGGAAGATGCTGTCAAAGAAGCCTTGGTGAGTTGCTGCAGTGCATCTTGTAAATGCTATAAATTGCTGCCACTGTGCGTTGGTGGTGGAGGGGATGGCAATCAAGCGGGCTGCTTTGTCCTAGATGGGGCGGCACAGTGGCGCAGTGATTAGCACCGTAGCCTCACAGCTCCAGTGACCTGGGTTCAATTCTGGGTACTGCCTGTGTGGAGTTTGCAAGTTCTCCCTGTGTCTGCGTGGGTTTCCTCCGGGTGCTCCGGTTTCCTCCCACATGCCAAAGACTTGCAGGTTGATAGGTAAATTGGCCACTAGCAATTGCCCCTAGTATAGGTAGGTGGTAGGGAAATATAGGGACAGGTGGGGATGTGGTAGGAATATGGAATTAGTGTAGGATTAGTATAAATGGGTGGTTGATGGTCGGCACAGACTCGGTGGGCCGAAGGGCCTGTTTCAGTGCTGTATCTCTAAACTAAACTAAACTAAACTAAGATAGTGTTGAGCTTCTTGAGTGTTGATGGAGCTGCACTCATCCAGGCATGTGGAGAATATTCCATCGCACTCCTGACTTGTGCCTTGCAGATGGTGGACAGGCATTGGGGAGACAGGAGGTGAGTTACTCGCCACAGAATTCCCAGCTTCTGACCTGCTCTTGTAGCCACAGTATTTATATCACTAGTCCAGTTCAGTTTCTGGTCAATGGTAACCCCCAGAATGTTCACAATGTCATTGAATGTCAAGGGAAGATGGTTAGATTCTTGTTGGTCATGGTAATTGTCTGGCACTAATGTAACTTGTCACTTATCAGTCCAAGCCTGAATGATATCCAGGTCTTGCTGCATATGGACATGGGTTGCTTCAGGATCTCAGGAGTTGCAAATGGTGCTGAACATTGTGCAATCATCAGTGAACATCCCCAGTTCTGACCTGATGATGGAGGGAAGGTCATTGATGAAGCAACTGAAGATGGTTGGGCCTAGGAAACTAGCCTGAAGGACACCTGTAGTGATGTGCTGGGACTGAGATGATTGACCTCCAACAACCACAACTATTTTCCTTTGTGCTAGGTATGACTCTAACCAGTGGAAAATTCCCCCCCAATTCCCATTGACTCCTGAAACACAAACAAAAAGTCCTGGAAATACTCCTGGATCTGGAAATACTCAGCAGATCTGGCAGCATCTGCGGAGAGAGAAGCATACAAACCTACAAACATACGAGTTAGGAGCTGGAGTAGGCCACTCGGACTTTCAAGCCTGCTCTGCCATTCAATAAGTTCATGGCTGAACTGATTACTCTACAATTCCACCTACCCCCGATAACCTTCCACCCCCTTGCTTATCAAAAATCTATCTACCTTGCCTTTAAAATATTTAGAAACTCTGCTCCCACCGCCTTTTGAGGAAGAGAATTCCAAAGATCAACGACCCTCTGAGAGAAAAAATTTCTCCTCATCTCTGTCTTAAATGGGCAACTGCTTAATTTTAAATAGTGACCCCTAGTTCTAGATTCTCCCACACAGGGGAAACATCCTTTCCGCATCCACTCTGTCAAGACCCCTCAGAATCTTATATGTTTCAATCAAGTCGCCTCTTACTCTTCTAAATTCCAGTCGATACAAGCCTAGCCTGTCCAATCTTTCCTCGTAAGACAGCCAACCCATTCCAGTTATTAGTCTAGTAAACCTTCTCTGTACTGCCTCCAACGCATTTACATCCTTCCTTAAATAAGGAGACCAGTACTGTACACAGTACGCCAGATTTGGTCTCACTAATACCCTGTATAACTGAAACATAACCTCCCTACTTTTGTATTCAATTCCCCTCACAATAAATGATAACATTCTATTAACTTTCCTAATTACATGCTGTACCTGCATACTTACCTTTTGCAAATTCATGCACTAGGACACCCAGGTCCCTCTGCATCTCAGAGCTCTGCAAACTCTCACCATTTAGATAATATGTTTCTTTGTTATTCATCCTGCCAAAGTGGACAATTTCACACTTTTGCACATTATACTCCATTTGCCAGATCTTTGCCCACTCATTTAACCTATCTATATCCCTTTGTAGCCTCCTTATGTCCTCTTCACAAGTTACTTTCCTACCTATCTTTGTATCGTCAGAAAATTTAGCAACCATACCTTCTGTCCCTTCATCTAAGTCATTTATATAAATTGTAAAAAGTTGAGGCCCCAGCACAGATACCTGTGGCACACCACTCGTTACATCTTGCCAACCAGAAAATGACCCATTTAAATTAACGTTTCAGGTCTGTGACCTTTCATCAGAACTGGCAATGGTTAGAAAAGAATTAGGTTTTAAGCAAGTGGAGGGGAGGTGGGTGGGGGAGAGAACAAAGGGAAGGTGTTTGATAGGGCAGAGGGCAGGAGAGATTAAATAACAAAGCTGTCCTTGGACAAAGGCAAAGAGTGTGTTAATGCTTGTGGTGAAAGACAAAGCATTAGTCCAGAGAGAGTGTTAAAAGCAGAATAATGAGCAGCTCTGACTACATGAAAAACAGGCACATGGTTAAAAAATAAAATATTAATAAAAAGCCAGTCATGCTCTGATGTTAATGAACTCAATGTTCAGTCCACAAGGCTGTAGAGTGCCTAATCAAAAGATCAGGTGCTGCTCCTCGAGCTTGTGTTGATCTTCACTGGAGCACTGGAGCAGGCCAAAGACAAAAATGTGGGCATGAGAGCAGGGGGGAGTGTTAAAATGGCCAGCAACCAGAAGCTTGGGTGTCATGCTTTTAGACTGAGGGGAGGTGTTCCGCAAAGCGGTCACCCAATCTGAGTCTGGTCTGAGTTTTGTAGAGGAGATCGCATTGTGAGCAGCCAATACAGTATACTAAATTGAAGAAGTACAAGTAAATTACTGCTTCACCTGAAAGGACTGTTTGGGGCCTTGGATAGTGAGGAGAGAGGAGGTAAAAGGATAGGTATTACACCTCCTGCAGTTGCATGGGAATGTGCCGTGGGAAGGGGACGAGGTGTCGGGGGTGATGGAGGAGTGGACGACGGTGTCACGGAGGGAATGATCCCTTCAGAATGCTGACAGGGGAGGGGGGGGGAAGAGGCTTTTGGTGGTGGCATCACTCTGGAGGTGGCGGAAATGGCGGAGGATGATCATCTGGATGTGGAGGCTGGTGGGGTGGAAAGTGAGGAGAAGGGGAAACCTTTCGTGGTTCTGGGAGGGAGGGGAAGGGGTGAGGGTAGAAGTGAGGGAAATGGGTCGGACACGGTTGAGGGCCCTGTCTGGTTGCTACTTTCCAGTCTGATGGAATCTAGCGAATTTTGAAAAATTAACACCAACGCATCTACTACCTCATTAGCCACCTCTTTTCAGACCTAAGGATAAAGTCATCAAGACCGGAGGACTTGTCAGCCCGCAGCTCCATCAGTTTGCTCAGTACCGCTTTCCTGGTGATTGTAATTTCACTAAGTTCCTCTCTTCCTTGCACCTCCGGATTTCCAGCTATTACTGGAATGTTTTGCGTATCCTCTATAGTGAAGACAGAAGCAAAATATTTGTTCATTTCATCCGCAATTTCCTTATTATCTACTATTAACTCCCCATTCTCACTCTATAGAGGATCAACACTCACTTTACTTACTCTTTTCCTTTTTAAATACCCGTAGAAACTCTTGCTATCCATTTTTACATTTCTAGCTAGCTTTCTCTCATACTCTAATTTCTTTCTCCTGATTAACCTTTTAGGCATTCTCTGCCGTTCTTTATATTCTGATCAATCATCTGACCTGCCACTCATCTTTGCGCAATTATATGCTTTTTTCTTAAGTTTGATGTTTTCCTGAACATCTTTAGTTAACCACATATGGTGAGTCCTCTCCTTAGGATTTTTCTTTAGAGTAGGAATATACTTATTCTGAGTATTCTGAAATATCCCCTTAAATTTCTGCCACTGCTTCTCTATTGATCAATCTCCTAGCCTAGTAACCCAGTTCACTTCAGCTAGCTCAGCTTTCATGCCCACGTAGTTGCCCTTATTTAAGTTTAAAATACTAGACTTAGACCCACTCTTCTTTCTTTCAAACTGGATGTAAAGTTCAATCATATTGTGGTCGGTTTCCTCTAAGGTCATTAATTAATCCTATCACATTACACGATACCAAGTCTAATATAACCTTCTCTCTGGTTGGTTCCAGAAGGAAGGAACAGGGTATATTGACCTTTATTGCAAGGGGATTGGAGTACAAGAGTAAGGACATCTTTCTACAATTGTACAGGGCATTGGTGGGACCACGCCTAGAGTACTGTGAACAGTTTTGTTCTCCATATCTAAGGAAGGATAAGAACATACGAATTAGGAGCAGGAGTAGGCCACTCGACCCCTCGAGCCAGCTCCGCCATTCAATAAGATCATGGCTGATCTGATTGTAACCTCGACTCCACATTCCAGATAACCTTACACCCCTTTGCTTATCAAAAATCTATCTACTTCTGCCTTTAAAATATTTAAAAACTCTGCTTCCACTGTCTTTTGAGGAAGAGAGTGCCAAAGACTCACAACCCTCTGACAGAAAAAAATTTCTCCTCATCTCTGTCTTAAATGGGCAACCCCTTGTTTTTAAATGCTGACCCCGAGTTCTAGATTCTCCCACAAGGGGAAACATCATTTCTGCATCCACCCTGTCAAGACCCCTCAGGATCCCATACGTTTCAATCAAATCGCCTCTTATTCTTCTAAACTCCAGTGGATACAAGCCTAGGCTGTCCAATCTTTCCTCATAAGACAACCGCCCATTCCAGATATTAGTCTAGTAAACCTTTTCTGAACTGCTCCAAAGCATTTACATCCTTCCTTAAATAAGGAGATCAGTACTGTGCACAGTACTCCAGATGTGGTCTCACCAGTGTCCTGTATAACTGAAGTATAACCTCCCTACTTTTATATTCAATTCCCCTCACGATAAATGTTAACATTCTATTAGTTTTCGTACTTACATGCTGTACCTGCATACTAACCTTTTGCTATTCATGCACTAGGACACCCAAATCCCTTTGCATCTCAGAGTTCTGCAATCTCTTGCCATTTAGATAATATGCTTCTTTTTTATTCTTCCGACCAAAATTGACAATTTCACATTTCCCCACATTATACTCCATTTGCCGGATCTTTGTCCACTCACGTAACCTATCTATATCCCTTTGTAACCTCCTTATGTCCTCTTCACAACTTACTTTACTATTTATCTTTGTGTCATCAGCAAATTTAGCAACCATACCTTCTGCCTCTTCATCCAAGTCATTTATATAAATTGTAAAAAGTTGAGGCCCCAGCACCGATCCCTGTGGCACACCACTTGTTACATTTTGCAAACCAAAAAAATGATCCATTTATGCCTGCTCTCTGTTTCCTGTTAGCTAGCCAATCTTCTATCCATGCCAATATTTTGCCCCCTACACCATGAACTTTTATTTTCTGCAATAACCTTTGATGTGGCACCTTATCAAATGCCTTCTGGAAATCTAAGTACAGTACATCCACCAGTTCCCCTTTATCCACAACATGTGTTACTTCTTCAAAGAACTCCAATAAATTGGTTAAACATGATTGCCCTTTCACAGAACCACGTTGACTGTGCCTGATTACCTTGAATCAGTGCCTTGCTATAATTTTTTGAAATTGCTTCTAACATTTTCGTCATCTTAGAAGCAATGCAATGAAGGTTTATTAGATTGATTCCTCGGCTGAAACATATAAAACTCTGAGAGGCTTGACAGGGTAGATGCTTAGAGGGTGTTTCCCCTGGCTAGAGAGTCTAGAACTTCATGTCATGAGACAGAATCTTATGGACTTACTCGCTTCCCAAACAGCAGGATTATTTTTGGGTTGGGAAACCGAATTCCTAATGGGCTGGCTTTTTTGAGGCTTTTTCCCAGAGTAATAGCATTATCATCCAGCCTCCAAGCTCTGCGGAAATTTAGGGAGGGCGGGCTGGCTTAATGCTTCCATTCTGTCAAAGGAAGGTTTTCTAATTAAAGGGACCATGACATAGGTTACAAGGGCTCAGCACTTAAATGTTTGAGGCTGCAGAAACCACAGAAATGGAGAGGAGCCCTGGGAATGCTGCCACCGTGCATCACCCCCACTTTCAGCTTGACCGCCTCGCCCTCCACGGGTCTCTCACTCTTACCTGGAGGTCCTGCTGTGGGATCTGAGCGGCTGCAATGAGGTGAGCTCACCCAAGGATGGGAGAATGGAGAAAGAGGACAACCTCTCCAAACAACCTCTTCATCCAGCAGTCCAAGATAAAGCCCTGGGGACCATTGGTTCAGATGCCACCACAGCAGCTGGTGGACTTTCAATTCAATTAATTAATACATTCAATTAATTAATAAAATCTGGATTTGAAAGCTAGTAACGGTAATCGTGCCATGAAATTCTCAGCAATTATTGTAAAAACCCATCTGGTTCACTAATATCCTTCAGGGGACGTAATCTCCCATCCTTACCCGGTCTGGCCTACATGTGACTCTAAACCCACAGCAATGTGGTTAACTCTGAACTACCCTTTGAAATGGCCTAGCAAACCGCTCAGTTCAAGGGCAATTAGAGATGGGCAACAAATGCTGGCCTTGCCAGTGACGCCTACATCCCATGAAAGAATATAAAAGAAAACTAATAGACAAGGACTGAAGTGACTGAGGAAGTCAGCAGCAGGAATGTGCACCCTCCAACCTGGAGACAGCATACCAAGAGGATCCAGGACCTCAGGAGGGTGGGATAGGTGAGTGGCAAAACATTTTCAGATGCTAAGCTCCACACCCTGACTTGCCCAGTATTCTCCTGCACAGCATGCCTGGGTCAACACAACTAGCAGCTCCACTCATTCCTCCCTCTCCAGGCACCTCACATCCTCATCTCAGCAGCCAACACTCACCCTGATCTTATTGCCCTCTTGCACCCATGCCTCACAGTCACTCTCCACAAATGTTGTCCTTCCCGCCTCTGCACACGAGCCATTATGAATGCTCACACCTCTCTGCTTTCTCTCCTTGAAGGAGAAGAGAACACCCAACTTGGCAAGACCCTGACGAGGTGGCCCTCCAGTGACAGGCACCTTGTCGGCCACTCGCAATGCATGCCCATCTGCTCCATTGTGAAGGAGGTCTTATTCCAGGAGGCTGCAGATGTCAGCAATGGCCAACTTGTTGGAGCCTGAGCCTCCTAGGGCACTGGTACTCAGACATAGCCAGAGAGCTGATCCTCTGCCTGTAGACCCTGTGTTCAGGGTCTTGCCTTCTTCCAGTTGGATTATGGTGTTCAACTGTCCTGTGGAGGGGTTGAGGAAAAGGCAGCTTGTGTTGCTGCTGATGTTGCTCTGCTACTGTTGGGGCTGCTGGCAATAGTGTGGCTTCTGCACTTGCCCCTCAGCAGAGGTGTAAGACGGAACTGCATATGATAACTCCTATACTGTGGTGAAGGCTGGCATCAGGGAAGTGTAGCTGAAGGTGAGTGAAGTGCTAGAAAGGTGAAATGCCCTCCAAGAAGTTGGCAATCACCTGTTAAGCAGTGAAAGCACTCTCTGAGAGAAGAAGTGCTTTGAACAGCAGTCTCTCACCTGGCCATGCTGGAGCTCTTCAATGTAACTGATCAGAGCCTTCCCAACTTGTCAGTTTCACTGAAGAAGCTCTTTCTGCTGTGCAATTGCCTCGGTGACCCTGATGTGGCACCTGTGCACTATTGGGAAAGACAAAATCCAGGGTTAAAAAGGCTCTTAGTTTCCTTTTTAATTGGTTCAGTAGCTTTCCTGACAGACCCAAGAGTGGAGGCGGTGGGTGGGGGGGGGAGCGGGGGGGGCCGATCTGTACTTGGAACCCGTCTCAGGGAACGCCGGAAGAGGGCGGGATGATATCAGGATCCGGACCCGATGTCAATTTCAAGGGATTTACCACCCCGAATGCACAGGAAGCCACCTCCAGTTGACCGGAAACATTCTCCCTACAGCCTCAGGATAAAGGGTCAGCCATTTAGGACTGAGATGAGGAGAAATTTCTTCACCCAGAGGGTTGTGAATCTTCGGAATTGTCTACCCCAGAGAGCTGTGGATGCTCAGCCGTTGAGTATATTCAAGACTGGGATCAATAGATTTTTGGGTATTAAGGAAATTAAAGGATATGGCAGTAAGGCGGGAAAGTGGAATTGAGATAGAAGATCAGTCAGAGCTTATTGAATGGCGGAGCAGATTCGAAAGAAGATATGGCCCCCTCCTGCTCCTATTTCTTATCTTCTTATCCTCAGATGATGAGGCAGTACTCCTGCATGTTGAGCAGCACTTGGAAGAAGCACTGAGGGTGGCAAGTGGGATGTACTCTGGGTGGGAGACTTCAATGTCCATCACTGACAGTGGCTCGGTAGCACCTTTACTAACTGAGCTGGCCGAGTCCTGAAGGACATAGCTGCTAGGCTGGGTCAGCAGCAGGTGGGGAGGGAACCAACAAAACGGAAAACCTACTAGACCTTGTCCTCACCAATCTACATGTCGCAGCTGCATCTATCCATGACAATATTGGTACGAATGACCACTGCACAAGTGGCACTTGCTCAGAAATAACCTGCTCAGTGACGCTCAGTTTGGGTTCTGCCAGGGCCACTCAGCTCCAGGCCTCATCACAGCCTTTGTCCAAACATGGACAAAAGAGCTAAACTCCAGAGGTGAGGTGAGATCAAGACAGCATTTGACTGAGTATGGCATGAAGAAACCCTAACAAAACTGGAGTCGATGGGAATCAGGGGGGAAACTCTCCACTGGCTGGAGTCATACCTAGTGCAAAGGAAGATGGTTGTGGCTGTTGGAGATCAATCATCTCAGTCCCAGGACATGACTGCAGGAGTTCCTCATGGGAGTGTCCTAGGCACAACCATCTTCAGCTGCTTCATCGATGACCTACCCTCCATCATAACGTCAGAAGTGGGGATGTTTGCTGTTGATTGTAAAAGGTTCAGCACCATTCACATCTCCTCAGATACTGAAGAAGCTCATATCCATATGCAGCAAGATTTGGACAATATCCAGGCTTGAGCTGAGAAGTAGCAACTAACATTCATGTCACACAAGTGCTAGGCAATGACTATCTCAAACAACAGAAAATCTGACCATCTCCCCTTGACATTTAATGGCATTACCATCACTGAATCCCCCACTATCAACATCATGGGGGTTACATTTGATCAGAAACTGAACTGAACCAGCTACATAAATGCCATGGCTACAAGAGCAGGTCAGAGGCTGGGAATTCTGTGGCAAGTAACTCACCTCCTGACTCCCCAATGCCTGTCCACAATCTACAAGGCACAAGGCAGAAGTGTGATGGAATACTCTCCACTTGCCCGGATGGGTGAGGCTCCAACAACACTCAAGAAGCTCGACACCATCCAGGACAAAGCAGCCCACTTGATTGGCAACCCATCCACAAATATTCACTCCCTCCACCAACGACGCACAGTGGCAGCAGTGTGTGCCATCTACAAGATGCACTGCAGAAACGCACCGAGGCTCGTTTGACAGCACCTTGCAAATCCCCTACCAACTAGAACAGGGTTGTCCCACCTTTGCGGGCGGAGGGCCACATTATGATTTTTGCTCGGCCCGGGGGCCGGTGAGCAAATTTTAAAAGATAAAGGCATTAAATATTTATCGTACTAAAAAGACACATTGACTTGCTTTCTCATCATTATATTGAAAACTGATTTAGTGACATACCTGGCATTGTTTTTTGCTTGCATAAGTAGTCAATCTCTGCCCACACACTTGATGTAGCAATGCAGAGTATTCTGGATAGATGTCTACCTTTCAGGAGAGACCTTGATCTCTCTCCCAACTCTCCCCGGACGCTGTGAGTGTGTCTCATTCTCTCTTCCCTCCCCCCTCCCCTCTAGGACTAGGGGACACAGGTTGAAAGTTTTGTGAAAAAGATGCAGGGGGAATAAGAGGAAGCACTTTTTACACAGCGGGTGGTAATGACCTGGAACTTGCTGCCCACAAGGGTGGTGAAAGAGGAGACAATGACTTCAAGAGGAAGTTGGATGCCACCTGAGAGAAATAGACTTGCAGGGCTACAGGGATTGAGCTAGGGTGTGGGACTGACTGTATAGCTCCGTGGAGAGCTGGCATGGGCTCCATGGAAAGAATGGCCTCCTTCTGTGCCGTAAGCAAATGACTCTTTAACTCTTTCTCCCCCTTTCTGCCTGTCTTTCTCTCTGTCTCCCTCTCCCCCCCTCTTTCTGTCTCCCTCTCCCTCTTCTCTCTGACTCCTTCTCCCTCCCCTCTCTGTCCATCTCTACCCCCCTCTCTAGCTCTCCCCCACCTCTCCACCCCCTGTGTCTCCAGTGTTCCCTGCTCTGACTGTCCGCCCTCTTTCTGGCCCCCCCGTCTCTCTCTGTTCCCCAGTCTCTCTCTGTCCCCCGTCTCCCATTCCTCCCTCTCTCCCTGTTCCCTTGTCTATCTGTCTCTCCCCACTCTCTCCCCCTTTCCCTCTCTCTCTGTTCCCCTTTCTCTCTCTCTGTTCCTCCCTCTCTCTGTCCCCTCCCCCCCGGCTCTCTCTGTTTCTCTCCCTCTCTCTCCCACTCTCTCACACATTTGCAGAGAACGGAACACTCAGCAGATATTTTGTCAGTTCTTTAAAAAAGATCGCTATCAGTTTCACAGGTGACAGCTGCTGACATCAGGAACTGCTGTTTTTCAACAGTTTTGGGGTTTTCTGGCGGACATTTTTTTAAAAAGTCAGAACACGCCGGAAAACCCCGTGTCTAATGGGAAACGGCTGCGCAATAGTTTAAAAGCCAGATTAACAAAGGGAAATTTCTCATCGTCAGTCATGGTGAGGATGAGGAACGGCCCCAGGAACTGTTTACATCCGCTGCCCAGATGGAAACATTTGGCAGACCAGATACTGGCCTACAGCCGTATGTTGGACAACCCTGACCTAGAATGACAAGGGCAGCAGATGCATGGGAACATCACCACCTGCAAGTTCCCCTCCAAGTCACACATCATCCTCACTTGGAACTACATCACCGTTTCTTCACTGTCACTGGGTTAAAATCCTAGAACTCCCTTCCTAACAGCACTGTGAGTGTACCAACCCCACATGGACTGCAGCAGTTCAAGAAGGCAGCTCACCACCACCTTCTCAAGGGCAATTAAGGATGGGCAATAAATGCTGGCCTAGCCAGTGAGGCCCACATCCAATGAATGAACAAAAACCTTGTGAAAACAAAGTCCCATCGTCACACTGAGGATACCCTCCATCATGTTGTGTGGCACTATCACTGTGCTAAATGGGATACAATCAGAACAGACCTGGCAGCTCAAACTGGGCCTCCATGAGAAGCTGTGGAGCATCAGCAACAGCAGAATTGTAACAAGCGCAATTTATAACATCATGACCTGGCAAATCCCCCACTCTACCACAACCACCAAGCCAAGGGATCAACCCTGGTTGAATGACGAGTGCAGGAGGGCATGCCAGGAGCAGCACCAGGCATACCTAAAATGAGGTGTCAACCTGGTGAAGCTACAATACAGGACTACTTGCATGCCAAACAGCGGAAGCAGCATGTGACAGACAGAGATAAGCAATCCCACAACCAATGGATCAGATCAAAGATCTGCAGTCCTGCCACATCCAGTCGTGAATGGTGGTTGACAATTGGACAACTAACAAGAGGAGCAGGCTCCACAAATATCTCCATCCTCAAAGATGGGGGAGCCCAGCACATCAGTGCAGAAGGCAAGGCTGAAGCATTTGCATCCATCTTCAGCCAGAAGTGCCGTCTCGGCTTCCTCCTGAGGTCCCCAGCACCACAGATGGCAGTCTTCAGCCTGTCCGATTTACTCCACATGATATCAACAAATGGCTGAAGGCACTGGATACTGCTACTGGTGCATTGGTTTTAATTTTCCAAAATTCCCTAGATTCGGGGAAGGTTCTAATCAATTGGAAAATAGTGAATGTAACTCCTTTATTCAGATTGGGAGGGGGACAGAAAGGAGGATACTACAGGCAGTTAACTTAACATCTGTCTTGGGGAAAATGTTAAAGCTAGTATTAAAGATGTTAGATTTTATTTAGAGATACAGCACTGAAACAGGCCCATCGAGTCTGTGCCGACTATCAACCACCCATTTATAATAATCCTACATTAATCCCATATTCCTACCACATCCCCACCTTCCCTCAATTCCCCTACCTACACTAGGGGCAACTTACAATGGCCAATTTACCTATCAACCTGCAAGCCTTTGGCTGTGGGAGGAAACCGGAGCACCCAGCGAAAACCCACACAGTCACAGGGAGCACTTGCAAACTCCGCACAGGCAGTACCCAGAATCAAACCCAGGTTGCTAGAGCTGTGAGGTTGTGGTGCTAACCACTGCGCCGCTGTTCCACAGGGCACTTAGAAAAATTCAAGGTAATCAGGCAGAGTCAACATTGTTTTGTGAAAGGGAAATCATGTTTAACCAATTTATTGGAGTTCTTTGAAGAAGTAACATGTGCTGTGGATAAAGGGAAACCGGTGGATGCACTGTACTTAGATTTCCAGAAGGCATTTGCCACACCAAAGGTTATTGCAGAAAATAAAAGCTCATGACATAGGGGGATTAACATATTGGCATGGATTGAAGAAAACAGAGAGTAGACATAATATGGGTCATTTTCTGGTTGGCAAAATGTTAATATTAGAAATTAGGATTAGTAAAAAAGTATTATTGGAGAAATTAATGGGACTGAAAGGTGACAAATCCCCAAGACCCGGTGATCTTCACCACAGAGTGTTGAAAGAGGTGGCAACAGAGATAGTGGATGCATTGGTAATCATCTTGCAAAATTCTATAAATTCTGCAATGATACCTGCAGCTTGGAAGGTTGCAAATGTAACCCCACAGTTTACAAACATACGAACATTAAGAAAGGAGGAAGAGGGAAAATGGGGAACTACAGACCTGTTAGCCTGATATCGATACTAGGGAAAATACTATTATAAATATGATTATAAAGGATGTGATTACGGGACACTTAGAAAATAATGCTTTGATCGGGCAGAGTCAACATGGATTTATGAAGGGGAAATCATGTATGACATACTTGTAAGAGTTTTTTAAGGATGTTACTAGCAGACTAGATAAGTGGGGAACCACTGGATGTGGTGTATTTGGACTTACAGCAGGATTTTGATAAAGTGCTACAAAGTGAAATTAAAGTGCATGGGATTGGAGGTAATATACTGGCATGGACTGAGGATTGGGTAACAGGCAGAAAACAGAGAGTAGGAATAAATGGGCCATTCTCAGCTTGGCAGGCTGTGACCAGTGGGATACCCCAAGGATCAATGCTTGGGCCTCAGCTGTTCATAATCTACATCAATGATTTGGATGTGGGGACCAATTGTAATATTTCCAAGTTTGCAGATGACAAAATACTTGGTGGGAATGTGAGTTGTGAGGAGGATGCAAAGAGGCTACAAGGGGATTTCGACAGACATAGTGAGTGGGCAAGAACATGACAGATGGAATATAATATGGATAAGTGTGAGGTTATCCACTTTGGCAGGAGGAACGGAGGTGGGGAGTATTTCTTAAATGGTAAGAGATTGGGAAGTGTTGATGTCCAAAGGGACCTGGGTGTCCTTGTTCATAAGTCACTGAAAGCGAACATGCAGGTGCAGCAAGCAATTAGGAAGGGAAACGGTATGTTAGCCTTTATCGCAAGAGGATTTGAGTACAGGAGCAAAGAAGTCTTGTTTCAATTGCATAGAGAATTGGTGAAGCCGCACCCAGAATACTGTGTGCAGTTCTGGTCCCCTTGCCTGAGGAAGGATATACTTGCCATCGAGGGACTGCAGCAGAGGTTCACCAGACTGATTCCTGGAATGGTGGGATTGTCCTAGGAGGAGAGATTGAGGAGACTGGGCCTGTATTCTCTGGAGTTTAGAAGATTGAGAGGCGATCTCACAGAAACTTACAAAATTCTTGAAGGGATAGACAGTGCAGATACAAAAAGGATGTTTCCCCTGGCTGTGGTGTCTAGAACCAAGGGACACAATCTCAGAATAAAGGGCAAGCCATTTAGATTAGATTAGATTAGAGATACAGCACTGAAACAGGCCCTTCGGCCCACCGAGTCTGTGCCGAACATCAACCACCCATTTATACTAATCCTACACTAATCCCATATTCCTACCAAACATCCCCACCTGTCCCTATATTTCCCTACCACCTACCTATACTAGTGACAATTTATAATGGCCAATTTACCTATCAACCTGCAAGTCTTTTGGCTTGTGGGAGGAAACCGGAGCACCCGGAGAAAACCCACGCAGACACAGGGAGAACTTGCAAACTCCACACAGGCAGTACCTGGAATCGAACCCGGGTCCCTGGAGCTATGAGGCTGCGGTGCTAACCACTGCGCCACTGTGCCGCCCTTAAGACTGAGATAAGGAGGAACTTCTTCATTCAGAGGGTGGTGAATCTTTGGAATTCTCTCCCCCAGAGGGTGGTGGAAGCTCAGTCACTGAGTAAGTTCGAGACAGAGATTGATAGATTTCTAGTTGCTAATGACATCAAGGGATATGGGGATAGTGTGGGAACATGGCGTTGAGGTAGATGATCAGGCATGATCTAGAATGGTGGAGCAAGCTCGAAGGACTGAATGGTCTACTCCTGCTCCTATGTAACGAGTGGTGTGCCACAGGGATCAGTGCTGGGGTCTCAACTTTTTACAATTTATATAAATGTCTTGGATGAAGGGACCGAAGGTATGGTTGCTAAATCTGCTGATGATAGGTAGGAAAGTAAGTTGTGAAGCAGACATAAGGAGGCTACAAAGGGATATAGATAGGTTAAGTGAGTGGGCAAAGATCTGACAAATGAGGTATAATGTGGGAAAATGTGAAATTGTCCATTTTGGCAGGAAGAATAAAAAAGAAGCATATTATTTAAATGGCGAGCTCTAACATGCAGGGGGATCTGGGTGTCTTAGTGCATGAATCACAAAAGGTTAGTATGCAGGTTCAGCACATACTTAAGGAAGCTAATGGAATGCTATTGTTTATTGCGAGTGAAATTGAATATAAAAGTAGGGTGGTTATGCTTCAGTTATACAGGGCCAAGAGAGTGTGGGAAAATGGCGCACTGACACGGAACACAAAAGTCCGAGTGTATCAGGCCTGTGTCCTCAGTACCTTGCTCTACGGCAGCGAGGCCTGGACAACGTATGCCAGCCAAGAGCGACGTCTCAATTCATTCCATCTTTGCTGCCTCCGGAGAATACTTGGCATCAGGTGGCAGGACTATATCTCCAACACAGAAGTCCTTGAAGCGGCCAACACCCCCAGCTTATACACACTACTGAGTCAGCGGCGCTTGAGATGGCTTGGCCATGTGAGCCGCATGGAAGATGGCAGGATCCCCAAAGACACATTGTACAGCGAGCTCGCCACTGGTATCAGACCCACCGGCCGTCCATGTCTCCGCTATAAAGAAGTCTGCAAACGCGACATGAAATCGTGTGACATTGATCACAAGTCGTGGGAGTCAGTTGCCAGCATTCGCCAGAGCTGGCGGGCAGCCATAAAGACAGGGCTAAATTGTGGCGAGTCGAAGAGACTCAGTAGTTGGCAGGAAAAAAGAGAGGCGCAAGGGGAGAGCCAACTGTGCAACAGCCCCGACAAACAAATTTCTCTGCAGCACCTGTGGAAGAGCCTGTCACTCCAGAATTGGCCTTTATAGCCACTCCAGGCGCTGCTTCACAAACCACTGACCACCTCCAGGCGCGTATCCATTGTCTCTCGAGATAAGGAGGCCCAAAAGGATACAGGGCATTGGTGAGACCATATCTGGAGTACTGTGTACCGTATTTTTCTCCTTATTTAAGGAAGGATGTAAATAAATTGGAAGCAGTTCAGAGGTTTACTAGACTAATACCTGGAATGGGCGGGCTGTTTTATGAGGAAAGGTTGGACAGGCTAGGCTTGTGTCTGCTGGAGTTCAGAAGAGTAAGAGGGGACTTGATTGAAACATACAAGATCCTGAGGGGTCTTGACAGGGTGGATGTGGAAAGGATGTTTCCCTTTGTGGGAGAATCTAGAACTAGGGATCACTATTTAAAAACAAGGGGTCACTCATTTAACATAAGATGAGAAGAAATATTTTTCTCTCAGAGGGTCTTGAGTCTTTGGCATGTTCTTCCTCAAAAGGCGGTGGAAGCAGAATTTTTTAAATATTTTTAAGGCAGAGCTAGTTAGATTCTTGATAAACAAGGGGGTGAAAGGTGATTGGGTGTGGGCGGGAATGTGGAATTGAGGTTACAATCAGATCAGCCATGATCTTATTGAATGGCGAAGCAGGCTCGAGGGGCCGAGTGGCCTACTCCTGCTCCTAATTCATATGTTCATATGTATGATCGTATGCTAAGGCTATGGATCCTGACAACATCCCAACTCTAGTACTAAAGACTTGTACTGCAGAGATAGATGCGTCCCTAGCCAAGCTGTTCCAGTACAGCTACAACACTGGCATCTACCTGACATTGTGGAAAATTGCCCAGGTATGCCCTAAAACAAAAAACAGGACAAATCCAATCCTGCCAATTACTGCCCCATCAGTCTACTCTTAATCATCAGCAATGTGATCAAAGCTATCAAATGCCACTTAATCAACAACAAGCTGACGCTCAGTTTGGGTTCTACCAGGGTCACTCAGCTCCTGATCTCATTACAACCTTGGTCCAAACATGGACAAAAGAGCTGAACTCAAGCTGTGAGGTGAGAGGGACTGCCCTTGGCTTCAAGGCAGCATTTGACCGAATGAATCATCAAGGAGCCCTCGCAAAAATGGAGTCAATGGGAATCGGGGAAAAACTCTCCGCTGGTTGAAGGCACACCTATCACAAATCAAGATGGTTGTGGTTGTTGGAGAACAACCATTTCAGCTCCAGGAAATTTCTCGAGGTGTATCTCGATGTCCTAGGCTCAACCATCTTCAGCTGCTTCATCAATGACCTTTCCTCCGTCATAAGGTCAGAATTGGGGAGGTTCGCTGATGATCATACGATATTCAGGACTATTTGCAATTCCACTGATATTGAAGCAGCCCATGTCCATAGGCAGCAGGATCTGAATAACATCCAGGCAAGTAACATTTGCGCCACACAAGTGCCTGGCAATGACCATTTCTAATAAGAAAGAATCTAAGCATCTCTCCTGAACATTCAACGGTATGATCATTGCTAAGTCCCCCACTATCAACATCCTGGAGGTTACCACTGACCAGAAATTGAACTGGACCAGCCACATAAATGCTGTGGGTACAAGAGCAGGTCAGAGGCAGGGAATTCTGTGGCGAGTAACTCACTTCCGGACTCCCGAAAGCCTGTCCACCATCTACAAGGCACAAAGTCAGGAGTGTGATGGAATACTCTCCACTTGCCTGGATGAGAGCAGCTCCAACAACACTCAGGAAGCTCGACACCATCCAGGACAAGGCAGCCTGCTTGATTGGCACCCCATCTACCACCTCCAACATTCACACCCACTACACTGACACACAATGGCAGCAGTATGCACCATCTACAAGATGCACTGCAATGGCTCACCATGCCTCCCACAACAACACCTTCCAAACCCGACCTCTGCCATCTAGAAGGTCAAGGGCAGCAGTTGCATGGGAACACCACCGCCTGCAAGTTTCCCTCCAAGCCACACACCATGCTGACTTGGAACTATATCACCGTTCCTATATTTCCGATCAAAATCCTGGAACTCCCTTCCTAACAGCACTGTGGGTGTACCTACAGTGGTTCAAGAAGGCAGCTCACCACCACCTTCTCAATGGCAATTAGGGATGGGCAATAAATGATGGCCTTGTCAGCGGTGCTCAAATCCCATGAACAAATTTTAAAAAATTTTAAGTCTTCTCCGGGGCAAAAGTGGATGACAAAATTGGACGCACAGGACAGTGTAGCCAAACCACATTTCACAGCGAAGATAAATGATGACATGTTGAGAACTGACCCGACGCCCAAAACGGGTGTAATGAAGAATTCAAAAAAAAATTTAATTGGTCCCACAGGGAATTCAGCCATTTTCTTGCCACTTTCTCGCAGATACTGCTGCTTGCTTGGGCTGCCTCCTTAAAGGCATCAGAGTTTTATTACTGGAGCGTTAGATTTTTTGACCTTAAATGTTCAGGATTGCACTGGAATCTTCAGGAGTTGATGTTTAATCTTCAGGACACTGAAGCAATCAATGCATGCTCATTTCCCGGCGGAGCAGCAGGAGAAGGTAGCGACTCTTCGGTGGGTAAGTGAAGGCACCAGGAGCTGTGTTTTAAAAGTTGTACTTACTGTTTTCCTTGTGTTCAAGTTACTTTTGGCGCGGGAGGAACCGGAAGCTGGACGGCAGCAAGGACTCCTGGGTAGGTATTTTCTTTAAAGGTGCGGAGCAGAGTTAACCCGAGACACTACCCATGTAGTGTCTCCCACCCATCCTCCTCCTCTAACCTAATAATAAGACCCTTTTTACCCTCCTCCTCTAACCAAAAAGGACTGAACAGGTAAGCTAATTCACTGTTTTTGTTAATATCTATATTTGTACTTAATTAAGGGGTAATTGAGTAAAAGAAATGGCAGCCAGGGGAGTGCAGTGCTCCTCCTGCAGTATGTTCGAGGTGAGGGGAACCTCCGGTGACCCTGCCGACTTCACCTGCTGGAAGTGCATCCGTCTCCAGCTCCTATCAGACCGTGTTAGGGAACTGGAGCTGGAGCTGGATGAACTGAGGATCATTCGGGAAGCTGAGGGGGTGATAGATAGAAGTTACAGGGATGTCGTTACTCCACAAAACAAAGGCAGCTGGGTAACAGTTAGAGGTGGGAAGAGGTCAGTGCAGGGATCTCCTGTGGTCGTTCCCCTCAGCAACAAGTATACAGTTTTAGATACTGTTGGGGGGGACGGCCTATCGGGGGCAGGCTGCAGTGAACGGGCCTCTGGCACGGGGTCCTGCACTGTGGCTCAGAAGGGAAGGAGGGAGAACGGGAGAGCACTAGTCATCGGGGACTCGATGGTGAGGAGTACCGACAGGCGGTTCTGTGGGCGCAAGCGAGACGCACGGATGGTTTGTTGCCTCCCTGGTGCCAGGGTCCGTGATGTTTGTGATCGCGTCTTCAGGATCCTTAAAGGGGAGGGGGAGCAGCCAGAGGTCGTGGTGCACATTGGCACCAACGACGTAGGAAGGAAGGGTGGCACAGATGTTAGAAGTGAGTTTAGGGAGTTCGGCTGGAAGCTGAAAGCTCGGACGGACAGAGTTGTTATCTCTGGTTTGTTGCCGGCGCCACGTGATAGTGAGGCTAGGAATAGGGAGAGAGCACAGCTGAACACGTGGCTGCAGGAATGGTGTAGGAGGGAGGGCTTCCAGTTCTTGGATAATTGGACTGCATTCTGGGGAAGATGGGACCTGTTCAAACAGGACGGGCTGCATCTGAACCAGAGGGGCACCAATATCCTGGGAGGGAGGTTTGCTAGTACTGTTCGGGAGGGTTTAAACTAGTTTGGGAGGGGGATGGGAACCGGACTTGTAGTCCAGGGACCAGTGGGTCCACTCAGAAAGACAAAGAGTGTAGTGAGGTATTGGGGAAGGTAGCACTGTCGCAGAGGACAGATGGGCACGGAGAAGGGTTAAAGTGCGTATACTTCAACGCAAGAAGCATCAGGAATAAGGTGAGTGAATTGAAGGCGTGGATGGGCACTTGGGACTACGATGTTGTGGCCATCACTGAAACGTGGATAGGTGAGGGGGAGGAATGGTTCTTGGAGGTACCTGGTTATAGATGTTTTCATAAGATTAGGAATGGTGGTAAAAGAGGTGGGGGGGTGGCATTGTTAGTTAGAAATAGTGTAACAACTGCTGAAGGAATTTTCGAGGAGGATCTGCCGACTGAGGCACTGTGGGTTGAGGTCAGGAACAGGAAAGGAGCAGTCACCTTGATGGGAGTTTTCTATCGGCCCCCCAATAGCAGCAGGGAGGTGGAAGAGCAGATTGGGAAACAGATTTTGGAAAGGAGCAGAAGTCACAGGGTAGTAATTATGGGGGATTTCAACTTCCCAAATATTGATTGGCAACTCTTTAGATCGAATAGTTTGGATGGGGTAGTGTTTGTGCAGTATGTCCAGGAAGCTTTTCTGACTCAGTATGTAGACTGCCCGACCAGAGGGGAGGCAATATTGGATTTGGTACTAGGTAATGAACCAGGGCAAGTGATAGAGCTGTTGGTGGGCGAGCACTTTGGAGATAGTGATCACAATTCTGTAGCATTCACTGTGGTAATGGAGAGGGATAGGTATGTGCAACAGGGCAAGGTTTACAATTGGGGGAAGGGTAGATATGATGCTGTCAGGCAGGAACTGAGGAGCATAAGTTGGGAGCATATGCTGGCAGGGAAGGGCACGGTCGAAATGTGGAACTTTTTCAAGGAGCAGATAGTAGGGGCCATTGATAAGCATGTCCCTGTCAGACAGGGAAGGGATGGTCATGTGAGGGAACCGTGGTTGACAAGAGAGGTTGAGAGTCTTGTTAGGAAGAAGAAGGATGCGTATATAAGGTTGAGGAAAAAGGGCACAGGCATAGCTCTGGAGGGATACAAGATGGCCAGGAAGGATCTGAAGAAAGGGATTAGGAGAGCTAAGAGAGGGCATGAAAAATGCTTGGCGGGTAGGATAAAAGAAAACCCCAAGGCCTTTTACGCGTATGTCAGAAATATGAGGATGACTAGGGGGACCGTAGGTCCGGTCAAGGACAATAGCGGGAGACTGTGTGTTGAGCCGGAAGAGATAAGTGAGGTTTTGAATGAGTACTTCTCTTCGGTATTTACGAATGAGAAGGGGTGTATTACTGAAGAGGACGGTGTGAAACAGACTGGTAAGCTCGAGGAAGTGCTCGTTAGGAGGGAAGATGTGTTGGGGTTTTTGAATAACTTGAAGATAGACAAGTCTCCCGGGCCTGACGGGGTATATCCAAGGATGTTATGGGAAGCAAGGGATGAAATTGCAGAGCCGCTGGCAATGATCTTTTCATCTTCTCTGTTGACGGGGGTGGTACCAGGTGATTGGAGGGTGGCAAATGTTGTGCCCCTGTTCAAGAAAGGGAATAGGAACAACCCTGGGAATTACAGGCCAGTTAGTCTTACTTCGGTGGTAGGCAAGTTGATGGAAAAGGTGCTGAGGGATAGGATTTCTGAGCATCTGGAAAGACACTGCTTGATTCGGGACAGTCAGCACGGTTTTGTGAGGGGTAGGTCTTGCCTCACAAGCCTGATTGAATTCTTTGAGCAGGTGACCAAGCAAGTGGATGAGGGTAAACCAGTGGATGTGGTGTACATGGATTTTAGTAAGGCATTTGATAAGGTCCCCCATGGTAGACTTATGGAGAAAGTCAGGAGGCATGGGATAGTGGGGAATGTGGCCAGTTGGATTAAGAATTGGCTAACTGATAGAAGGCAGAGAGTGGTCTTAGATGGTAAATACTCAGCCTGGAGCCCAGTTACCAGTGGCGTGCCACAGGGATCAGTTCTGGGTCCTCTCCTGTTTGTGATTTTTATTAACGACTTGGATGAGGAAGTCGAAGGGTGGGTCAGTAAATTTGCAGATGATACAAAGGTTGGTGGAGTTGTGGATACCGAGGAGGGCTATTGTCGTCTGCAAAGGGACTTGGATAGGTTGCAGTGCTGGGCTGAAAAGTGGCAGATGGAGTTTAACCCTGAAAAGTGTGAGGTCGTCCATTTTGGAAGGACAAACACGAATGCAAAATACTGGGTTAACGGTAGGGTTCTTGGGCATGTGGAGGAGCAGAGAGACCTTGGGGTCTATGTGCATAGATCGTTGAAAGTTGCAACTCAAGTGGATAGGGCTGTGAAGAAGGCATATGGGGTGTTAGCGTTCATTAGCAGAGGGATTGAATTTAAGAGCCGTGAGGTGATGATGCAGCTGTACAGGACCTTGGTAAGGCCTCATTTGGAGTACTGTGTGCAGTTCTGGTCGCCTCATTTTAGGAAGGATGTGGAAGCCTTGGAGAGGGTGCAGAGGAGATTTACCAGGATGTTGCCTGGAATGGAGAATAAGTCTTACGAGGAAAGGCTGAACATTCTAGGCCTCTTCTCATTAGAACGGAGAAGGATGAGGGGTGACATGATAGAGGTTTATAAGATGATCAGGGGAATAGATAGGGTAGACAGTCAGAAACTTTTTCCCCGGGTGGAGCAAAGCGTTACAAGGGGTCATAAATTTAAGGTGAAGGGTGGGAGATATAAGGGGGATGTCAGGGGAAGGTTCTTTACCCAGAGAGTGGTCGGGGCATGGAATGCCTTGCCTGGGGAAGTTGTTGAGTCAGAAACTTTAGGGACTTTCAAACGGCTTTTAGATAGGTATATGGATAAAGGAGAATGATGGGGTATAGATTAAATTGTCCTTGACAGAGGACAAAGGATCGGCACAACATCGTGGGCCGAAGGGCCTGTTCTGTGCTGTATTTTCTATGTTCTATGTTCTATGTGAAGAATTATAGGGGGATTAACATATGGTGTTTTTATCCATTTTTTTAACACTTTAGTTTATCAGTCATAAAAATATCAGGCAAGGTTAACAAAAAGGCTGTTTGACAGTCAAGGAATCCTCCAATCGGGTACGAAAGTCTATTCACTTTCCAACTGGGGAGACGCTGTGAGGAATGATGTGTCAGGGGGCCAATGGCAGTAATGTGGAGGCGGGGCAATTTGAGGCAGGAGGTCATGTGATGACACCTGTAAGAATATGTCCAATCAAAGTTGGCAACTCTTTTTAAAATTTCATCGGTGCATTTTTTTGCTCTTACTAACGTCTAATTGCATTTTTTTTTTGTTTAGCAAGATAT
This sequence comes from Heterodontus francisci, assembly GCF_036365525.1. Classification (NCBI taxonomy): domain Eukaryota; kingdom Metazoa; phylum Chordata; class Chondrichthyes; order Heterodontiformes; family Heterodontidae; genus Heterodontus; species Heterodontus francisci. Next base: position 14,074,702 of record NC_090375.1, on the reverse strand, counting down.
TTAGTTCCAACTCAGTCTCTTTACCGAAGCCTTGCTTTCCACTTCTATTGCAGTTCATTGGCTGCCCCAGAAGCATTCCTAGCTTTGGAGGAAAAAATGCAATTCCTGGCAAGGCAAGAAAAGCAGATATAACTTCAGCTGGCCCATTCAGTATGTACTTACTCAAAAAGAAAATGCAACACCTGCCCTTTTACCTCCTCACCTCCCGCAGTCCAAGGCCCCAAACTCTCCCTCCAGGTGAAGCAGCAATTTACTTGTACTTCTTTCCATTTAGTATACTGTATTCACTATTCACGATGTCTCTTCTCTACACTGGAGAGACTGGATGCAGACTAGCTGACCATTTTGTGAAGCACCTTCATTCTGCTTGCAAGTGTGACCCCGAGCTTTCAGTTGACTGTCATTTTAATTCCCTGCCCCACTCCCATTCTGTCCTCTCTGTCCTCTGCCTCGACACTGTTCCAATGAACAAAGAACAAAGAAAAGTACAGCACAGGAACAGGCCATTCGGCCCTCCAAGCCTGTGCCGATCTTTTTGCCTGCCTAAACTAACACCTTCTGCACTTCCGGGGCCCATATCCCTCTATTCCCTTCCTATTCATGTATTTGTCAAGATGCCTGCTAAACGTCGCTATCGTACCTGCTTCCACCACCTCCCCTGGCAGCAAGTTCCAGGCACTCACTACCCTCTGTGTAAAAAACTTGCCTCGCACATCCCCTATAAACTTGGCCCCTCGCACCTTAAACCTATGTCCCCTAGTAACTGACTCTTCCACCCTGGGAAAAAGCTTCTGACTATCCACTCTGTCCATGCCGCTCATAACTTTGTAAACCTCTATCATGTCGCCCCTCCACCTCCGTCGTTCCAGTGAAAACAATCCGAGTTTATCCAACCTCTCCTCATAGCTAATGCCCTCCAGACCAGGCAACATCCTGGTAAACCTCCTCTGTACCCTCTCCAAAGCCTCCACGTCCTCCTGGTAGTGTGGCGACCAGAATTGCACACAATATTCTAAGTGTGGCCTAACTAAGGTTCTGTACAGCTGCAACATGACTTGCCAATTTTTATATTCTATGCCCTGACCGATGAAGGCAAGCATGCCGAATGCCTTCTTGACTACCTTATCCACCTGCGTTGCCACTTTCAGTGACCTGTGGACCTGTACGCCCAGATCTCTCTGCCTGTCAATGCTCCTAAGGGTTCTGCCATTTACTGTATACCTCCCACCTGCATTAGACCTTCCAAAATGCATTACCTCACATTTGTCCGGATCAAACCCAATCTGCCATTTCTCCGCCCAAGTCTCCAACCGATCTATATCCTGCTGTATCCTCTGACAATCCTCATCATTATCCGCAACTCCACCAACCTTTGTGTCGTCCGCAAACTTACTAATCAGACCAGCTACATTTTCCTCCAAATCATTTATATATACTACAAACAGCAAAGGTCCCAGCACTGATCCCTGCGGAACACCACTAGTCACATCCCTCCATTCAGAAAAACACCCATCCACTGATACCCTCTGTCTTCTATGCCTGAGCCAGTTCTGTATCCATCTTGCCAGCTCACCTCTGATCCCGTGTGACTTCACCTTTTGTACCAGTCTGCCATGCGGGACCTTGTCAAAGGTTTTACTAAAGTCCATAGAGATAACTTCCACTGCCCTTCCTTCATCAATCATCTTCGTCACTTCCTCAAAAAACTCAATCAAATTAGTAAGACACGACCTCCCCTTCACCAAACCATGCTGTCTCTCGCTAATAAGTTTGTTTGTTTCCAAATGGGAGTAAATCCTGTCCCCAAGAATCCCCTCTAATAGTTTCCCTACCACTGACATAAGGCTCACCAGCCTATAATTTCCTGGATTATCCTTGCCACTCTTCTTAAACAAAGGAACAACATTGGCTATTCTCCAGTCTTCTGGGACCTCACCTGTAGCCAATGAGGATGCAAAGATTTCTGTCAAGGCCCCAGCAATTTCTTCCCTTGCCTCCCTCAGTATTCTAGGGTAGATCCCATCAGGCCCTGGGAACTTATCTACCTTAATGCTTTGCAAGACACCCAACACCTCCTCCTTTTTGATAATGAGATGACTGAGACTATCTCCACTCCCTTCCCTCGGCTCATCATCTACCAAGTCCTTCTCTTTGGTGAATACTGATGCAAAGTACTCATTTAGCACCTCGCCCATTTCCTCTGGCTCCACACATACATTCCCATCTCTGTCCTTGAGTGGGCCAACCCTTTCCCTGGTTACCCTCTTGCTCTTTATATATGTATAAAAAGCCTTGGGATTTTCCTTAATCCTGTTTGCCAATGACTTTTCATGACCCCTTTTAGCCCTCCTAACTCCTTGCTTAAGTTCCTTCCTACTGTCTTTATATTCCTCAAGTGCTTCGTCTGTTCCTAGCCTTCCAGCCCTTACAAATGCTTCCTTGCACAGGGTAAACTCGAGGAACATCACCTCATCTTTCGATTAGGCACTTTACAGCCTTCAGGACTCAACATTGAGTTCAACAATTTCAGATCATAACCACTGCCCCCATTTTTTCAGACAGCAGATGTTGGTAATGATTCTGTTGTAGCCATTTACACCTCCTGTGTTTCTTTTCTTGTCCCATTACCATCTCCTTTTGCCTTTCACCATAATTCCTTTTGTCATTTAATCTCTCCTGTAGTCCACCATGCGCAAACCTTCCCTTTTCTTCTTTTCCTCCCCTCTCCCCATTCCCTGCCTCTGTACTTGCTCAAAACCTGTTAAATCTCCAACTTATTACAATTCCAATGAAAGGTCATCGACCTGAAACGTCAATTTGCTTTCTCTCTTCATAGATGCTGCCAGACCTGCTGAGTAATACTTGACCCTATTTACAATCTTTGGTACCTCTGTTTCACCAAGGAAACTGACACATAGCAAGACTATCTTCTCGAGGTCCAACATGCAGGTTGGTTCTTCCAGTGATTGGTATGGTCATCATCACCATCAGCAATCCCTTGTGTCAAAGATGATTCTTCCTTGCGAATGGCTGGTGGAAGTGAGATGTCGGTGTTGGCTTTGGATTTGCTGATGGCTGATGAGCCCTATCTTAGCTTTGCAGGCTGTCCCACAATGAGGACATGGGTTGTCGGCCGGTAGAGGTGGTGGCGGATTGTTGGCTCAAGCATCTGTCCTTTTTTTCCGTCTCTCGCCGTTCTCTCTCAGTGGCTGCTCTTGTCGATTGGAAGGTCTTGACACCATTTTTGATGGTGGATCATCATTTTGGTCATGATTGGGCATCTGCTTCCCATGTGTTGATGTCAATAGAGCAGACCTTCATGGAGGTTTTGAGATTGTCTTTGAAATGTTTCCTTTGGCTCCCGTGTGAACAGGCTCCCTGGCATAGCTCTAGGTAGAGCACCTTGAGTCAGGCATCCTGACAGCATGTCCCGTCTATTTGAGCTGATGTGAGATTAACATGGCTTCTATACTTGGCATATCTGTTTCTTGGTAAACTCTCATATTTGTTCTTTGTCTATCCACTTGATTACAAGATTTAGGCGGCACAGTGGTGCAGTGGTTAGCACCATAGCCTCACAACTCCAGCGACCCAGGTTCAGTTCTGGGTACTGCCTGTGTGGAGTTTGCAAGTTCTCCCTGTGACGGCGTGGATTTCCGTCAGGTGCTCCAGTTTCCTCCCACAGCCAAAGACTTGCAGGATGATAAGTAAATTGGCCATTATAAATTGCCCCTTGTGTAAGTAGGTGGTTGGGAATGTGGTAGGGAATATGGGATTAATGTAGGATTAGTATAAAATGGGTGGTTGTTGGTTGGCACAGGCTCAGTGGGCTGAAGGGCCTGTTTCAGTGCTGTATCTCTAAATAATAAAAATTAATAATAAGATCCTTCTAAGACAACATTGATAATGTTGTTTGAGGCCCTTGATATGGAGTCTATAAGTTGTCCAAGCTTCAGCACTGTAGGGAAATGTGTGCAACCACTGCCTGGTAGACTTTGAGTTTAGCGTCGAGTCTGATTATCATGATACTCGAGTACGTAATTTACCATAGGCTGAGCTAGCACAGTGGATTCGCTGGGGTACCTCTTCATCAATATCAGCTTTTTGGAATAGATATCTTGCAAGATATGGGAAGTGAGGAACATTTTCCAACACTTCACCATGAATCTCAGTTGAGGGCATTGGATTTGATGCATTTGGTGTGGGTTGGTAGAGGACTTTGTTCTTCCTGGAGGTTACAGGGAGGGGGTGAGGGGGGTCAGCAGCAAGGGAATGGGGCTGAAATGAAGCCCGGGTGGAAAGACCTGTGAACGGCCTTCCTGCACCGCCGCCAATTGAGGCCCTTAACTAGGCAATTAATGTCCAATTGAAGGCCTCATCCCGCCGTCACCGCAGTTAGCCCTGTCACTGCACGGGAAGCAGGGCACGTAAAAACCCACTTGCCTTGCCACTGACCCCCCTACACCCCCTCCCTGTGACCCCCAACCTGCGAGACCCCTCCTGCCCTGACCTACCTGTGGCCTGGGTGCAGTGACGCTCCCGGACCTCGGGTAGTAGCTCCACTGCCAGGAGCCACTGCCTCCACAGTGGCACTGCTCAGTGGAAGAGCTGCCAGCCTCTGATTGGCTGGCAGACCTCAGAGGTCCTGACTTCCATCGCCGGGGTCCTTGATCCCGCCGAAGGCCCGCTGCTTTCCAGTTAAGTGCCTAATTGGCACTTGATTCAGTGGGCCTCCCACAGAATGGGCGATGTGGGATTCTCGGCAGCACTTTTGGCGCAAGTTGAGATGCCCATCACTTGGATAAAATTCCGGCCTATATCTCTTTTCAGATTTTTGTGTCCTCCTCGCAGCTTACATTCCCACTAGCTTTATATCATCAGCTAACTTGGATACATTTCTCTAGATCTCCTTGTTTAAATCATTAATCTAGATTGTAAATAGCTGAGGTCCAGCAGTGATCCTTGCAGCAATTACAGCCTGCCAATTTGAAAATGGCCCATTCATCCCTACTCTCTGCTTCCTGTCTATTAACCGGTCCTCTTTCCATGCAAATATATTGCCCTCAACTCCATGAACGTGTATCTTGTACATTAACCTCTTGTGTACCACCTTATTAAATGCCTTTGGAAATCCAAGTATACTACATCTACTGGTTCGTCTTTATCTTTTTTTTATTCATTTCATGGGATGTGGGCATCGCTGGCCAGGCCAGCATTTATTGCCCATCCCTAATTGCCCATGAGAAGGTGGTGGTGAGCTGCCTTCTCGAACCGCTGCAGTCCATGTGGAGTAGGTACACCCACACTGACTATGAGGAAGGGAGTTCCAGGATTTTGACCCAGCAACAGTAAAGGAACGGCGATATAGTTCCAAGTCAGGATGGTGTGTGACTTGGATGGAAACTTGCAGTTGGTAATGTTCCCACGCATCTGCTGCTCTTGTCTTTCTAGGTGGTAGAGGTCGCGGGTTTGGAAGGTGCTGCCTGGGTTCTGCCAGGGCCACTCAGCTCCTGACCTCATTACAGCCTTGGTTCAAACACGGGCAAAAAAGCTGAACTCAAGAGTTGAGGTGAGAGTGACTGCCCTTGACATCAAGGCAGCATTTGACCGAGTACGGCATCAAGGAGCCCTGGCAAAACTGGATTCAATGGAATCATACCTAGCGCAAAGGAAGATGGCTGTGGTTGTTGGAGGTCAATCATCTTCCAAACCAAATCAGCACCTTCCAAACCTGCGACCTCTACCACCTCGAAGGACAAGAGCAGCAGATGCATGGGAACACCACCACCTGCAAGTTCCCATCCAAGTCACACACCATCTCACTTGGAACTATATTGCCGTTCCTTCACTGTCGCTGGGTCAAAATCCTGGAACTCCCTTCCTAACAGCACTGTGGGTGTACCTACCCCACATGGACTGCAGCGGTTCAAGAAGGCAGCTCACCACCACCTTCTCAAGGGCAATTAGGGATGGACAATAAATACTGGCATAGCCAGCGAGGCCCACATCCCATGAATGAATAAAAAAAAATGTAGCCTTGGTGCATTGCTGCAGTGCATCTTGTAGATGGTACACACTGCTGCCACTGTGCATCAGTGGTGGAGGGAGTGAATGTTTGTGAATGGGGTAACAATCAAGCGGGCTGCTTTGTCCTGGATGGTGTTGAGCTTCTTGAGTGTTGTTGGAGCTGCACCCATCCAGGCAAGTGCAGAGTATTCTATCACACTCCTGACTCGTGCCTTGTTGATGGTGGACAGGAGGTGAGTTACTCAGTGCAGAATTCCCAACCTCTGACCTGCTCTTGTAGCCACAGTATTTATATGGCTGGTCCAGTTCAGTTTCCATCCAATGGTAACCCCAGGATATTGACAGTGGGGAATTTAGCGATTGTAATGCCATTGAATGTTAAAGGGGGATGGTTAAATTCTCTCTTGTTGGAGATGGTCATTGCCTGGCACTTCTGTGGCATGAATGTTACTTGCCACTTATCAGCCCAAGCCTGGACATTGCCCAGGTCTTGCTGCATTTCTACACAGACTTCTTCAGTATCTGAGGAGTCGTGAATAGTGCTGAACATTGTGCAATCATCAGTGAATATCCCCACTTCTGACCTTATGATAGAAGAAAGGTCATTGATGAAGCAGCTGAAGATGATTGGGCCGAGGACACTACCCTGAGGAACTCCTGCAGTGATGTCCTGGAGCTCAGATGATTGACCTCCAACAACCACAACCATCTTCCTTTGAACGAGATATGACTCCAACCGGGGGAGAGTTTTCCCCCTGATTCCCATTGACTCCAGTTTTGCTAGGGCTCCTTGATGCCACACCCGGTCAAATGCTGCCTTGATATCAAGGGCAGTCACTCTCACCTCACCTCTTTTCTTTTCTTTCAAGCAATTTAAATCTGTGTCCTCTGGCCCTGGATGCTTCTGCCAACGGGAATCGTTTCCCCCATATCTGCTGTGTCTTGACCCCTCATAATTTTGAACACGGCTATCAAATCTCTTCTCAACTTTTTCTTTTCCAAGGAGAACAACCCAGCTTCTCCAATCTATCCATGTAACTGAAGTTCCTCATCCCTGGAACCATTCTTGTAAATGTATTTTTGCATTCTCTCTAAAGCCTTCACATCCTTTATAACGAGCGGTGCCCAGCATTTGACATAATATTCCAGTTGACGCCGAACCTATAAATGATTGGTCATAACTTCCTTGCTTTTTTACTCAGTGCCTCCAGTTATAAAGTCCTGATATTTATATAGCTCTCCTAACCCTCCCAAGGCACTTCACAGGACTATTATCAAACAAAATTTGACACTGAGCCACATAAGGAGTATTCGGATAGATAACTAAAAGCATGGTCAAGGAAGTTTTAATGAGGAGAAAGAGGTGGAGAGGTTTAAGGAGGGACTTCCAGAGCTTGGGCAGAGCAGGGAAGGCATGGTCAACAATGGTGGAACGATGGAAATCGGGGATGCACAAGAGGCCAGAATTGGAGGAGTGTAGAGATCTCAGAGGACAGTCTTCTGACATGATGACCTCCTGCAGAGACTCAGAGGTTCACTGATCAGAGGCAGAAGACAATTTAAAATATTGGACAGAAACGCTCTCTGGAAAATCGTTCTTCGATAATATCAATGCATAAGGTGAGACTGGTACTTAAATTATTTAGTTGGAGCGTGCTGAAGGACACATGTTATCGGCCAAGGACTTGCAGGATTTTATTACTTATTCCTTGTTGTGCATATGAAGGGGGCTTTGTCGACTTTTCAATGAGCAGATGCATTTATGATTGCAAACGACAAGGAAATTATTCTGCATTTACTAGATTCCTCAGCCTCCTTGAGAATGAGCTAATATCACATTGCACAGTTCAATATCTGCTTGATTATTTACTTTGTCCTTTCACCAGCCTATGGTGTAATCTTAATCTCTCCCTTGTATTCTGATTTACAGGTGTTTGATCCCCCGTGACAAGCATTTCTGGCTATCTTAAACTCAATGAAAGGTTCACTCTTGGAATAAGACTGACACGGGCTTTATTGCAGGCATATGGTGTGATTATTGCTTACTTTTCTCTCAGTATCCAAGAACAGGTACATAAAAATTCTGTTTCTCAAAACTGCAACCACTTTTGAAATTTCTCACCTGCTATTTTTGCAACATTGCTGCCACAGCTTTTTGCATAGGTCATGTCACATAATTGCATGACTAAACATGTTACATCCATATTAAAGCAAGCAACATCTGATTGGATGGCTTCAAATTTAGCTAATACATTACAGACAATTTTTACAGAGTTATCTCTGCAACAGATAACACTGAATCAATCGACCAACATTACATGCTACCTAGGATTTTGTTACACTTCCGATTTTCATCACAGCACTTTTAGCAGCCTTGCCTTCAGTCGCCTGGACCCTCAGCTCTGTAATTCTCTCCGTAAACCTCTCCACCTTTCTACCACTGTCTCCTCCTTTAAATCGCTCCTTAAAATCGGCTAAACCTTTGGTTACCTGGCCTAATACTTCCTTATGATGTCCGGTTATCTTTGATAAGCTCCTGTAAAGAGCCTTGGGACGTTTTACTACCTTAAAGGTGCTGTATAAATGTAAGTTTTTTTTATTCGCTCACAGGATATGGGTGTCACTGGCAAGGCCAGCATTTGTTGCCCATCCCTAATTGCCCTTGAACGGAGTGGCTTGCTCGGCCATTTCAGAGTGAGGGCAGTTAAGAGTCAACCACATTGCTGTGGGTCTGGAGTCACATGTAGGCCAGACCAGGTAAAGACGGCAAATTTCCTTCCCTAAAGGGCATTTCTGAACCAGATGGGTTTTTACAACAATTACTGATAGTTTCATGGCACCGTGACTGAGATTAGCTTTCAATTCCGGATTTTTTTCATTAATTAATTGAATTTAAATTCCACCAGCTGCAGTGCTGGGATTTTAACCCATATCCCCAGGACATTAGCCTGGGCCTCCGGATTACTAGTTCAGTGACATTACCACTACGCCACTGTCTTGCTCCTGTTGTTTTTGGTAAGCTGCACTCTGCATTGTTATGGGCCAGAGATGAGGTGAATTATAAGGGAAACCTTATCAAATGCATGAATGCTAAATCCCATAAAGTATGTAAGAAATATTGTAACCAAAATCCCAATAGGTACTTGGTGTTCGTCAAACAGGATCTGATGGAGATTGAGCTGTTCCCCTTCTAACAAGGATACAGGAAAAATTGGACTGGAATCCATTGTTCATGGCTGATTTCGCTGTGCAAGCAGCCTGATTGCAACATGAACGTAATATGTCAATTTCTCATACAGTCATAACAACACAGGAGGAGGCCATTCAGCCCATCGAGCTCATGCTGGTTCTCTGCAGAGCATGTCAATCAATCCCATTCACCCGCTCTATCTCCATAGTGCTGCAAGTATATTTCCCACAAGCGCCTGTCCAATTTACTTTTGAAATAATTCATCATCTCCGCTTCCACCACTCTTGTAGACAGGAAGTTCCAGGTCATTACCACTCGCTGCACAAAAAGGTTCTTCCTCTCATCCCCCCTGCATCTCTTGCCTAAAACCTTAAATTTGTGTTTCCTAGTTCTTGTACCATGAGCAAATAGGAACAGCTTTTCTTTGTCTACCTTATCTAAACCTGTCATAATCTTGTATACCTCTATTAAAACTCCTCTTCATCTCCTCTGCTCCAAGGAGAACAACCCCAGCTTCTCCAACCTAACCTGGTAGCCTTTTAGAAATCTGTGCCGCCTCTCCTTAATTAACTCAAACCTTTCCAACTGCCTGTTGATTTGTTTCTCTGATTATTGTTTCCAGAACCTTACTACCACAGGTGTTAAACTATCTGGCCTGTAGTTACTAGGAATGTCCTTACATTCTCCAATCTCCTCCATATCCAGGGAAGATTTTAAGATTATGGCAAGCCCTTCTGCTTTCTCCACTCCCACTTCCTTTAGCAACCTGGGATGCAAGCCGTCCGGACCGGGTGACCTATCCACTCAGCACAGCCAGCCTTTCCAGTACATCCTTCTTATCAATTTGCACCTTATCCATTACCTCTACCGTCTCCACTTCTACCAATATTTTGTCAGCATCCTCTTCCTTAGTAAACACCGATACAAAGTGCTCATGAAGTATTCTAGACTTGCCCTGTGTCTCTAGGCAAATATCACCCTCTTTGTCCCTAATACGCCCCATCCCACCTCTTACTACCCGCTCACTATTTGTATGCCAGAAGAAGATTTTTGGGTTCCCTTTTATGCTAACTGCTCACATTCTCCCTTTGCCAGTTGTTTTTCCCTCTTCACTTTCCCTCTCAACCTATTGTATTTAGCCTAGTTCTAACTTGACGAGTTCACCTGACATGCATCATACACCCTCTTTTTTTTGTTAATCATATTCTCTATTTCCCTCGTTATCGAAGGAGTCCTGGCTTTGGTTCCATTATCTTTCACCCTTGTTGGAATGTACCTAACCTGTACCTGAAACATCTCTTTAAAGATCACCCATTGTTCCGTTACAGTTTTTCCTACGAATCTTTGATTCCATTTTACCCTGGCTGGATCCCGTCTCATCCCATCGAAGTTAGCCCTCTTCCAATTTAGACATTCTACTTTCGATTTCTGTGAGAGTCACAGAATCATGGAAGCAAAGAGTCATAGTTATACAGCACAGAAACAGGCCCTTCAGCCCATCGTGTCTGTGCCGGCCATCAAGTGCCTAACTATTATAATCCCATTTTCCAGCACTTGGCCTGTAGCCTTGTATGCTATGGCATTTCAAGTGCTCACCTAAATACTTCTTAAATGTTGTGAGGGTTCCTGCCTCGACCACCCCTTCAGGCAGTGTGTTCCAGATTCCAACCACCCTCTGGGTGAAAACATTTTTCCTCAAATCCCCTCTAAACCTCTTGCCCAATCAATCATAGAATCACCTGGAAACCATTTGGCCCATTGTATTTGTGCCAGCTCTCTGAAAGAGCGATCTAATTAGTCCCACGCTCCTTGCTATTTCCCCATAGCCATGCAAAATTTTTCAAGTAGATGTCGCACTTACTTTGAAAGTTACGACTGAATCTGTTTCCACCGCCCTTTCAAGCAGCGCATTCCAGATTATAACAACTCACGGTGTAAAATAATTTCACCTCAACTCCCCTTTAGCGCTTTTCCCAATCACTTTAAATCCTCTGGTTACTGACCCTCCTGCCAGTGGAAACAGTTATTCCAGATTAAGTCAGACAAAGATGCATTAACAATGTCTATGATAATATAACCAATGCAAGGTGAAGCATTGAAAAATATAATAACTGTTTGGTCACATATAATCTAGATCAACATAACTGTAATTAAACCGTATCACAGTATCACAGCCAAGGCTTTGCTTAATACCAGTATGACAGTTGGGTATAACATTGAAGACTACAGAATTATTTAGCAAGGTTAAGCTTACAGTTGGCATTTAACATATGACTGATAAGTCTCCAGCTTTCATATAATTGACTGTGGCATGATCATAAAACATGTGAAGGTCAGGAGTTGCATGGTAATATCCCAGTATATGTACCGAGATGCACTGTCCAGGACATTCAGTTCCTGATCCTGTTAAATTCATGGGCTCAGGGGAAAGTTCCTTAATTTAGTCAAAAGGACCTGGGTTTAAGTCTACTCCAGAGACTTGAGTCTAAGATCCAGGCTGACAGTCCCAATGCAATCCTGAGGAGTGCTGCACTGTCGGAGATGCCGTCTTTCGGATGTGACATTAAGTCGAGGCTCAGTCTGCCCTCTCAGTTGGATGTAAATTATCCCCTGGCTCTATTTTGAAGACGAGCATTGGAGTTATCTCTGGTCTTCTGGCCAATATTTATCGCTCAACCAATATCACTGAAAGAAAACAGATTATCTGGTCATTAACACATAACTGTCTGTGGGATCTTGCTGTGTGCAAATTGGCTGCTGCATTTTCCTACAATGCAACAGTGATTACACTTCAATGGGCTGGAAGGACAGTATAAGGCCAATTAAGGGCCTGTTCCCGCTGCCGCTGGGATCTAACCAGTGACCGGGGTGGGGGGCAGGGGGGCGGGTGTCTCCGCCATATGGGGAGGCTGCCTTGCAAAATGAGGCATCCTCCCTGTGGGCCTGGGGGGGGGTCCCTTCTCCGTGGGCAGTGGGCAATCTGTGGCCCAAAGAGGATACCTGCCGGCATGGACCTCCATGGACTGCCCTTCCTCCTGTACTTCATTCCCACCCCTCCTCTTTGGCAAGGCCTTCTGGACTGGCCCCAGCAGCCCCACCTCTCTTACCTGAGGTCTGGGGTTCCCGCGCTGGGCCTGGTTCCAAGGCCTCTTCTGTACCATCAGTGGTCACCACTCCCAGTGGCACTGCCAATACTGCTGAGCTGCTGGCCCTCTGATTGGCCAGCAGTTCTTGGCGGTGGGGTCCCCATCTTTAAAGAAACAGAGATCCCGGTGCCTGAAACTTTGCCTCCAGAACAATGAATGTTTGTGCTGCGGGAGTGCGAAAAGGGAGAGGCGGGGATCCCGCCCTCTTTTTCAGCCGAGCACCATGAGCCCCAACACCTCCTAAAGATCCCGGCCTACAAGTGAAAGCCTTTTTTATTTGAATTTCAATAACCCTGGGTGGGCGCTATGCCACTTCGGGCAGAACGCAGATGCCAACCCGCTAAATGAGTGAACTTGGTTTGGGAGAATTGTCTGAAATCCTCCACAGAAAGAATGAAACATCTCTTCCTTTATAAGTGATCCAGAAAATGTTCAAACAGAATTTCTTATCTACAGTGCTCCAGACCTTGACGCAAGCTGAGACCTTGATATGGGGTTGTCCATATCATCAACAAAGCAACCATTCTATTTGACATAGTGACCGCTAATGCTTTGACAGAGGGTACTCAACAACAACTTTCAATTATATAGCACGTTTAATGCAGTCTAATGTCCCAAGCTGCTTCAGCGACGTGTTATTTGACACTGAGCTACATAAGGAGGCTTGAGGACAGGTGACTAAAAGCTTAGTAAATGAAGCAGGTTTTAAGGAGCATCTTAAAGGAGGAGGGGGAGGTGGAGAGGTTTAGAGAAGGAATTCCAGAGCTTTGGGCCGAGGCAGCTGAAGGCACGGCAGCCAATGTGCCAAAGGTACACTGGACCTTCTGACCTAGACATCTCTGTCCCTGGGATCATACTTCCTAACCTCCTGCCCTTGTTTGAAGTGAGCAGAAGGCTCCATCCCTTGCAATATCCCACAGAAACTCGAGGAGAAGACGAGGATTAAGTATATCTGCATCCTGATTCATTCGCTGCATTCCCATCGGATGTTGAAAAGAAAGACTAGCATTTATGTAGTGCCTGTCACAACTCCAGGGCCATGTCGGGAACATCAGGAATGATCGACATGACAGTGAGCTGCTGCAGTCTCCAGTTGGCCACTGTTCTTGTCAGATCTCCCATCATTGTTATATGTTTAAAGTCACCTGTGAGAGTCTACAGCTCTTACTTGATGTAATTGTCCTTGGTGATGCTCTTCAAAAATATGAAGACTGTTGATAACAAGGCAGCATTTGACCTGGTATGGCCTAAAGGAGCCATAGCAAAATTGGAGTCGATGGGAATCAGGGGAAAACTCTCCGCTGGTCATACCTAGGACAAAGGAAGATGGTTATGCTTGTTGGAGGAAAATCATCTCAGCCCCAGGACATCACTGCAGATGTTCCTCAGGGTAATGTCCTAGGTCCAACCATCTTCAGCTACTTCATTGATGACCTTCCCTCCATCATAAGGTCAGAAGTGGGGATGTCCACTGATGTTCCGCACCATTTGCAACTCCTCAAGTACTGAAGCAGTCCATGCCCACATGCAGAAAGACAGGGACAACATCAAGGCTTGGGCTGATAAGTGGCAAGTAACATTCGTGCCACACAATGAACCATCTCAAACAGGACAGAATCTAACCATCTCCCCTTGATGTTCAACAGCAATACCTCCACTGAATCCTCCACTATCAACATTTTGGAAGTTACCATTGACCAGAAACTGAACTGGACCAGCCATATAAAGACTGTGGCTACAAGAGCAGGTCAGAGGCTGGGAATTGTGTGTTGAGTAACTCACCTCCTGACTCGCAAAATCCTGTCCACCATCTACAAAGCGCAAGTCAGGAGTGTGATGGAATACTCTCCACTTTGCCTGGATGGGTGGAGCTCTAACAACACTCAAGAAGCTCGACACCATCCAGGATAAAGCAGCCCGCTTGTTCGGCACCCCATCTATCAACTTAAACATTCACTCCCTTCACCACCGATGCACAGTGGCAGCAGTGTGCAGCATATACAAGATGCACTGTAGCAACTCGCCAAGACTCCTTCGACAGCACCTTCCAAACCCGCGACCTCTACCACCTAGAAGGACAAGGGCAGCAGATGCATGGGAACACCACCACCTGCAAGTTCCCCTCAAAGTCACACACCATCCTTACTTGGAACTGTATCAACAAACTTCAATGTCAGAGTCATAAACAACAATAATACAAGAATATGATGCTTGTGAGCAGGCAGCAGAGATTGTGCCAATGCCTGCTGTATGCTAAAGAAAAGAAAGGACTTGCATTTATATGGAGCCTTTGACAACCTCAGGACATCCCAAAGCATCTCGATTTTAGAATTCTCATTCTTGCTTTCAAAACCTTCCATGACCTCATCCCTCCCTATCTCCAGAACCTCCTCCAGTCCAATAACCCTCTGAGATCACTGAGCTCTTCCAATCCTGGCTTCTTGCGCTTCCCCAATTTTTATCATTCCACCATTGGTGGCCGGACGTTCAGTTGCAAAGACCCTAAGTTCTGGAATTCCCTCCCTAAACCTCTCCTCCTCTCTCCCGCTCTTTCCTTCCTTAAGATGCTCTTTAAAACCTACCTCTTTGATGAAGATTTTGGTTATCTTTCCTAATATCTCCTTATGTGGCTCGATGTCAAATTTCATTTGACAATGCTACTGTCAAGTTTTTTTTTGTTGTTGTCATTGTTGTTGTTTACAGCCAATGAGGTACTTTTGAAGTGCAGTCACTATTGTAATGTTGGAAAGACAGCAGTCAATTTGCGCACAGCAAGTTCCCACAAACAGAAATGTGATAATGACCAGATGATCTGATATTGGTTGAGTGATAAATATTGGCCAGGAAAGATCAAGTTTCCACGCTGCAAAAATTAGCCCCACTGATTCCATGACCAATGCCAGTGGCTGTCAAGAGTATCAGTTCTACCAGGGAAAAAAATAGCTCTTAACCTGTCTTAATCTCCCAATTTCTACTTATGACTCTCTCTCTCTCTTTTCTGAAGAACTTCTTGAAAAGTTGTTTGCAACTTCCTTAGTTGTTCCATCTTTTACAGAATCCTTTAAACAGCCGTTCTGATTTGTGACAGATAAGGCATAACATTGTGTGCAGTTCCATTGCTCTTAGTAAGCTCCACTTAAGAGACAGGATCATTAGTGACCAATCCAATATGATCAATTCTCTCCTGGGTATCTTCTCCAAGGTGCTATTCAGCTGGATGTGCTTGTGTCAGAATCTATACTTGTCAGATGTCAATTAATTTGATGAAAGGCAGAATTCCAAGTACCTTCTACACGTTTCTTTATGCTAGTTTTCAGGTCATGGCAAGGACAGCAGGATTTTCTTGCTCATTAGTTCTATTTGCCAGATCTAAAGCACATTAATCAATCCACTTGTCTACAGTCTTGACAGGTTTACAAGTCATTCACACTCAAGTAGAATCTAACATTAATATCTTCAGTCTTGAGCTAGTTCCTCAAGCTCCTAATGATCTCTGAAGCTCTTGATTTCTCTATCTTTGGGGTAGGCCATTTAGGACTGAGATGAGGATTTTTTTCACTCAGAGGGCGGTGAATCTTTGGAATTCTCTCCCCCCAGTGGTCTGTGGAAGCTCAATCATTGAGCAGGTTCAAGACAGAAATTGATGTGGGAAGAAGGGGTTTCGATTCTTGGGGCACTTGCATCAGTACTCAGGGAAGAGGGAGCTATTGTGTTGGGATGGGCTTCACTTGAACTGGGCTGAAACCAGTTCCCTGGCCAATCGCATAATGAGGGCTGTGAACAGGGCTTTAAACTAACAGAGGGGGAGGGGGAGGGTTTGGGTAAAGGAAATTTATAAATTCAAAGAGAGAGGTCAGGGTATTGGAGAAGTATAGTGATGTGGGTAAGTCCCAACAGAATGGGACAGGAAGGGACAGAGAGTTTAACAAACATTGTACATTGGCAAATAAGGTAATTGCAGGGAATAGAGATTTAAAAAAATGAAATTAAAGTTCCTTTATCTGAATGCACAAAGCATCTGTAATAAGATAGATGAACTAGTGGCGCAAATAAAGGTAAATGATCTAGATCTAATTGCCATTCCCGAGACATGGTTACAAGGAGATCAAGGCTGGGAAATGAATATTCCAGGGTACACAATATTTCAGAAAGACGGACAGAATGGCAAAGGAGGAGGGGTAGCTCGAATAGTAAAGGATGACATAAAGACATTAATAAGAAGGGATCTGGCCTCAGAAGATCATGAAGTAGAATCAGGAAATTAGGAATAGCAGGAGTCAGAAAACACCAGTGGGAGTAGTATACAGGCCCCCTAACAGTAATTATATAATTGGATGGAACATTAAATGGGAAATTATTGGAGCGTGTAAAAAAGATAATGTATTAATTGTGGGGGACTTTAATCTGCATATAGACTGGGACAATCAAATTGGCAACTGTGGTCCAGAAGATGAATTTGTAGAATACTTTTGTGACAGTTTCTTGGAGCAATACATTGTAGAACCAACTAGGGATAAAGCTATCTTAGATCTCCTATTGTGTAATGAAGCAGGGTTAATAAGCAATGCCATAGTAAAAGATCCACTGGGAAATAGTGATCATAATACCATTGAATTTCATGTTAAGTTTGAAAGTAACACATTTCAATCACAAACAAGAATCTTAAACTTAAACAAAGCCAATTATGAAGGTATGAGGGGAGAACTGGCTAAGGTTAATTGGGTAAATAGACTGGAAGGTATGGCAGTAAATGAATAGTGGGAAACATTTAAAGAAACAATTCAAAGGGTTCAACAAAAGTACATTCCATTCAAAAACAAAAACTTGCCAAGAAAGACCCATCTGTGGTTCACTCAGGAAGTTAAGGAAGTTCAGGGTGGAAGGATTCCAAGCGGTTCAAGTGACCATCATGTTCTGGACCAAAGGCATGCCACACCATATTGCGTGAGCTACAATTGTTGGTATACCAGCTATGGATAAAATAGCAAGGGAAGGAGGGACCCTTAGTCGGCAGCTCACAGAGGAGACGAAAACTCTGAATCCAAACCTACGGCTTGGAGACCTCGTTACCACAGTCCCAGTTCACTGGGCCATGACAAATGAGCTCCATACTTAAAGGGTGGCGTCAGTCAGCTCAAGCTGTACTCCACCTTAAAGCATCACTGAGCAGGCAGGAAGGAAATCCATCCACCCCAACTATAACTCAACAAGTCCTGTAGCGACGGGAAAGGGGTGAAAATGGCAGTTGCAAGATGGCAATGGCAGCCACAGTTCTAATCCTGCATGCAGGTGGCTCAGGATAATGTTCATTTTGATGATGACCTAGAGACCACATCATCACCCGGTAGCACCCTGAGCAACCAAGCAGCCTTTTTGAAGGACAGCACTGCATGCTCTGAAATTGGAGAGAGGCCTAGAAAAGGTGGCCTCAACAAATGTTCATCTCCCAACCACCCAGTTGGCTTGCCGCGGACAACAGGCATCTCTTAATGTGGTCAAACTACGACAGAGAAGGAAATGTGGACTCCTAACCTCACTTCAAAAGATGGGAAAAGAAAAATTCTGAAACTCGCCTGCTGGAACATGAGAACAATGCTCGACTCTGGTGACAACAGCCGCCCCAACGACGCCCAGCCCTGGTGGCCCATGAGCTAGCCCGATTAGACATTGATATAGTGGCCTGAGCGAGGTCCCCTTCTCAGAGCGAGGCAGCCGAACAGGACACAATGCTGGCTACACCCTCTATTGGTCAGGTATACCTCAAGGTGAACAATGCCCCTTTGGTGTCAGCTTCATGGTGAAGAAGACTATTGCCACTAAACCTTCAAGCTTGCCAATCGGCCACTCCGAACACATCATGTCCCTGCACCTGCCCCTCCAAGACCAGCAGCATGTAACCCTCATCAGTGTGTATGCTCCAACCATGAAGGCTAACCAGCTGACAAAGATATGTTCTACATAGATCTCCATGAACTCATCCTGAATGCCCCTCCCAAGGACAAAATTGTCGTCCTTGGCGATTTCAACACCAGAGTGGGCCATAACAGCCTGGCATGGAAGGGAGTGCTCAGAAACCATGGAGTTGGAAACTATTGAAAACGGATGTTTACTCTTGGAACTCTGTGCATAAAAGCAGCTGTCCATAACCAACACCTTCTTTCAGCAAAAAGATCGCTTCAAGACCACATGGAGGCATCCCCACTCTAAACACTGGCACCTGATAGATTACATCTTGGTGCGCCAGTGTAACCTAAAGGATGTCCTGCATATGCGAATCATAGTCAGCAATAGAAAGGAGGGTGATCCCACGGTAGTTGGAGCAGTCTGATCTTTCTCCTTTGTTTTTGTAATAACGGCATCACGAAAATCCTGTGGAATCTTTCCCCGTTCCCAACAGGCCGTGAAAAACTCATGGAGCTTGGTGCATAGGGCAGGGCCACCCTGCTTCAAGGCTTCGGGTGGAAAAACTCAACTGTACGCTGATACTGGTGACATAAGAAGTTTCTATGAAGCACTAAAATCTGTCTTTGGACCAGCACATCAAACCCAAAACCCCCTGAGGAGCGCCGATGGCAAGACCCTACACACCAACAAGGAGTCAGTTCTGGATCACTGGTCGAAGCCCTTTGAAACACTCTTCAGCGCCAAGTGCACAGTGTATGATACTGCCGTCAATCACATCCAACAACAGCCTGTCAAAGAAGAACTAGATGAGAGACCAACTCTGGAGGAAACTGTGACCAACATCAACCAGATGAAGAACAACAAAGCCCCCAGAGCTGATGGAATTCCACCCGAAGCCTTGAAGCATGGTGGCCCTGCCCTATACACAAAGCTCCATGAGTTTTTCACGGCCTGCTGGGAACAGGGCAGGATTCCATAGTGATGCCGTTATTAATTAGAATTAGAATTAGAACATTACAGCGCAGTACAGGCCCTTCGGCCCTCGATGTTGCGCCGATCTGTGAAACCATCTGACCTACACTATTCCATTTTCATCCATATGTCTATCCATATGGCTTGTTCTCTAGTTGGTTCCTCAATGTATTGGTCCAGAAAACCATCCCGTACAAACTCCATGAATTCCTCCTCTATGGTATTGTCATGTATTTTTATTTAAAAACAGACTTTTATGAATAAAGTTTGTTTAAATTTTGGAAATAAAAAAAGTAAAACGGGAAAGGTAGCCAAACCATGAATTACAACGGAAATTAGAGATAGCATTAGATCCAAGGAAGAGGCATATAAATTCGCCAGAAAAAACAGACCTGAGGATTGGGAGCAGTTTAGAATTCAGCAAAGGAGGACGAAGGGATTGAATAAGAAGGAGAAAATAGAATACGAGAGTAGTTATCATCACCTTGTACAAAAACAAAGGAGAAAAATCAGACTGTTCCAACTACCGTGGGATCACCCACCTTTCTATTGTTGGGAAGATCCTGGCTAGAATACTTCTGAACAGGCTTGTGCCTACCATTACAGAAAAAAACCTCCCAGAGAGCGAGTGTGGTTTCAGAGCAAACAGAGGCAGCACAGACATGGTATTTACACTGAAACAATTACAAGAAAAGTGTTGTGAGCAAAACAAAGACCTGCACGTCACTTTCATAGACCTCATCAAGGCATTCGACACTGTGAGCAGAGATGGACTTTGGAACATCCTTGAAAAACTTGGATGCCCACCAGGTTCCTGGCCATGGTGAAGCAGTTTCATGAAAATCAGTACGGACAAGTCAAGCAAAACAGCGACTCTCAAATCCCTTCCGTATCTCCACTGGTGTGAAGCAGGGATGTGTGCTGGCCCCGACCCTATTCACTATCTTTTTCAGCATGATGCTGCAGCAGGCAACTGAAGACCTTAAGGAGGGAGTTTATGTACACATCCGGACTGATGGAGGCCTTTTCAACCTCAGGCGTCTTCAGGCTCAGACAAAGACACAAGAAAAACTCATCCGTGAACTTCTTTTTGCCGATGACTGTGCTCTCCTGGCCCACAGTCAGTCAGACTTGCAACGTATAACAACATATTTTTCTCAGGCGGCACAACTCTTCGGACTAAAAATCAGTTTAAAGAAAACTGAAGTCCTGTATCAGCCTGCACCCCAAGAAGAGTATAGACCACCTAGCATTGCCATCGAGGGAACCGAGCTGAATGCCGTCAAGCAATTTACCTATTTGGGGAGCGTCATCTCGTTTGATGCCACCATAGACAAGAAGTGGACAATCGGCTTTCAAAAGCAAACAGTACATTCAGCAGACTCTACGAACGAGTGTGGAGCAACCACAGCCTCAGAGCACAGACCAAACTCACAGTGTACAAAGCCATAGTCCTCACCACCCTTCTGTATGGGGCTGAGTCATGGGTCCTATACCGCTGTCATGTACCCCTTCTAGAGTGCTTCCATCAGCGCTGCCTCTGCAGCATCCTCAAGATCTGCTGACAGGTCCGCGTCACAAACATTGAAGTCCTGGAAACAGCCAACATCAACAGCATCGAGGCCGTCCTCCTGCAAAGCCAACTGTATTGGGCGGGTCACATTGCCCAGATGGACGACAGTCGCCTGCCCAAGATCGTGTTGTATAGACAGCTGACCACTGGTAAAAGGAATAGAGGGTCACCATACAAACGTTTCAAGGGCTCCCTGAAAAAGTCCCTCTCTGTGTGCCACATCAACCATCGCCAGTGGGAAGCGCAGGCCATAGATCGTGATGCCTGGAGATGCTGCATCAGGAGGGCTACAGACACCTTTGGGACTGAGCAAAGAACCAGCATGAAAGATTCTGGATTTCAGCATTTAACTGTGCATGTGCAGACTCAGGAAGTTGCTGCTGCAAGGAGTAATGATGGCAGACGCTGACAGTTTTGCCATCATTAGCATCGCAAAATCCAGGTTATAATTTTTAGCAAAGGAGGGTTTTGCAGAGCAGCGGGATGCCATTTAATCAAGTTTCAACCACGCTGTCGATATTCAGCTTCAGCACAAACCATTGTGTAATGTCACCGAACTAGTAATCCAGAGGCCCAGGCTAATGTGCTGAGGACAGTGGTTCAAATCCCACTATGGCAGCTGCTGGAATTTAAAATTAATTGATAAAAAAACAAGATCTTAAATTGAAAGCTAGTCTCAGTAATGGTGCCATGGAACTATCATGAATTGTCGTAAAAACCCATCTGGTTCACTAATGCCCTTGAGGGAAGAAAATCTGCCGTCCTTACCCGGTCTGGACTACATGACCCAGACTCACAGCAATGTGGTTGACTCTTAACTGCCCTCTGAAATGGCCTTGCAAGCCAATCAGTTGCCAAGGATAATTAGGGATGGGCAACAAATGCTGGTCTTTCCCCTGGTTGGGGAGTCTAGAACCAGGGTACACAATTTCAAAATAAGGGGGAAGCCACTTAGGACAGAGATGAGGAGAAATTTCTTTACTCAGAGGGTTGTGAATCTTTGGAATTCGCTACCCCAGAGGGCTGTGGAAGCTCAGTCATTGAGTATGTTTAAAGCAGAGGTTGATAGATTTCTAAATACAAATGGGGGATGTGAGGATAGTATAGGAAAAGGACATTGAAGTGGATGATCAGCCATGATCATATTGAATGGCAGGGCAGGCTCGATGGGCTGAATGGCCTACTCCTGCCCCTATGTTCCTATGTCTTGCCAGTGATGCCCACATCCCGTGAAAGGATTAAAAAAAAGATGTTGAGCACATCACCCAGGCTGGCGTTATGAGTGTGGTACTGCGGCAGTGCTGCACTGTCAGAGATACTATTTTTCAGATGTGGTGTCAGGTGTAGGCAAAGGCTCCTGTGCTGTTATTTCAAAGAAGAGTTCTTCCTTGTGTCCTCATCACTACTTATGTCAGCCAACATCACTAGTGTCAGGGGGGCTCAGAGGGTAGCGCTCTCACCTCTGGATCAGAGACAAGATCACAAAAATCTAAACTCCAGTGTAGGGACTGAGGAAGTGCCACGCTGTTTTTTTGGATGAGACATTAAACCAAGGCCCCATCTGCTCTCTCAGATGGTCATAAATATCCCATGGCACTATTTTGATGTAAAGCAGGGAGGTCTCCCAGCAGGTAGTGACTATCATCACTAGAACAGGTGATCTGGTCATTATCACATTGCTCTTTGCAGGAGCTTTCTGTGCACAAATTGGCTGCCATATTTCCGACTTTTCAACGGTGGCCACAATCTGAAAAGTACTTCATTGGCTACAAAGGACTTGGGGGTGTTCAGAGACGATGAAAGGCGTTATATAAATGCAAGTCTTTCTTTCTTTCTATATATCCTCTGAACATAGAACATAGAACATAGAAAAATACAGCACAGAACAGGCCCTTCGGCCCACGATGTTGTGCCGATCCTTTGTCCTCTGTCAAGGACAATTTAATCTATACCCCATCATTCTCCTTTATCCATATACCTATCTAAAAGCCGTTTGAAAGTCCCTAAAGTTTCTGACTCAACAACTTCCCCAGGCAAGGCATTCCATGCCCCGACCACTCTCTGGGTAAAGAACCTTCCCCTGACATCCCCCTTATATCTCCCACCCTTCACTTTAAATTTATGACCCCTTGTAACGCTTTGCTCCACCCGGGGAAAAAGTTTCTGACTGTCTACCCTATCTATTCCCCTGATCATCTTATAAACCTCTATCATGTCACCCCTCATCCTTCTCCGTTCTAATGAGAAGAGGCCTAGAATGTTCAGCCTTTCCTCGTAAGACTTATTCTCCATTCCAGGCAACATCCTGGTAAATCTCCTCTGCACCCTCTCCAAGGCTTCCACATCCTTCCTAAAATGAGGCGACCAGAACTGCACACAGTACTCCAAATGAGGCCTTACCAAGGTCCTGTACAGCTGCATCATCACCTCACGGCTCTTAAATTCAATCCCTCTGCTAATGAACGCTAACACCCCATATGCCTTCTTCACAGCCCTATCCACTTGAGTTGCAACTTTCAACGATCTATGCACATAGACCCCAAGGTCTCTCTGCTCCTCCACATGCCCAAGAACCTTACCGTTAACCCAGTATTTTGCATTCGTGTTTGTCCTTCCAAAATGGACGACCTCACACTTTTCAGGGTTAAACTCCATCTGCCACTTTTCAGCCCAGCACTGCAACCTATCCAAGTCCCTTTGCAGACGACAATAGCCCTCCTCGGTATCCACAACTCCACCAACCTTTGTATCATCTGCAAATTTACTGACCCACCCTTCGACTTCCTCATCCAAGTCGTTAATAAAAATCACAAACAGGAGAGGACCCAGAACTGATCCCTGTGGCACGCCACTGGTAACTGGGCTCCAGGCTGAGTATTTACCATCTAAGACCACTCTCTGCCTTCTATCAGTTAGCCAATTCTTAATCCAACTGGCCACATTCCCCACTATCCCATGCCTCCTGACTTTCTCCATAAGTCTACCATGGGGGACCTTATCAAATGCCTTACTAAAATCCATGTACACCACATCCACTGGTTTACCCTCATCCACTTGCTTGGTCACCTGCTCAAAGAATTCAATCAGGCTTGTGAGGCAAGACCTACCCCTCACAAAACCGTGCTGACTGTCCCGAATCAAGCAGTGTCTTTCCAGATGCTCAGAAATCCTATCCCTCAGCACCTTTTCCATCAACTTGCCTACCACCGAAGTAAGACTAACTGGCCTGTAATTCCCAGGGTTGTTCCTATTCCCTTTCTTGAACAGGGGCACAACATTTGCCACCCTCCAATCACCTGGTACCACCCCCGTCAACAGAGAAGATGAAAAGATCATTGCCAGCGGCTCTGCAATTTCATCCCTTGCTTCCCATAACATCCTTGGATATACCCCGTCAGGCCCGGGAGACTTGTCTATCTTCAAGTTATTCAAAAACCCCAACACATCTTCCCTCCTAACGAGCACTTCCTCGAGCTTACCAGTCTGTTTCACACCGTCCTCTTCAGTAATACACCCCTTCTCATTCGTAAATACCGAAGAGAAGTACTCATTCAAAACCTCACTTATCTCTTCCGGCTCAACACACAGTCTCCCGCTATTGTCCTTGACCGGACCTACGGTCCCCCTAGTCATCCTCATATTTCTGACATACGCGTAAAAGGCCTTGGGGTTTTCTTTTATCCTACCCGCCAAGCATTTTTCATGCCCTCTCTTAGCTCTCCTAATCCCTTTCTTCAGATCCTTCCTGGCCATCTTGTATCCCTCCAGAGCTATGCCTGTGCCCTTTTTCCTCAACCTTATATACGCATCCTTCTTCTTCCTAACAAGACTCTCAACCTCTCTTGTCAACCACGGTTCCCTCACATGACCATCCCTTCCCTGTCTGACAGGGACATGCTTATCAATGGCCCCTACTATCTGCTCCTTGAAAAAGTTCCACATTTCGACCGTGCCCTTCCCTGCCAGCATATGCTCCCAACTTATGCTCCTCAGTTCCTGCCTGACAGCATCATATCTACCCTTCCCCCAATTGTAAACCTTGCCCTGTTGCACATACCTATCCCTCTCCATTACCACAGTGAATGCTACAGAATTGTGATCACTATCTCCAAAGTGCTCGCCCACCAACAGCTCTATCACTTGCCCTGGTTCATTACCTAGTACCAAATCCAATATTGCCTCCCCTCTGGTCGGGCAGTCTACATACTGAGTCAGAAAAGCTTCCTGGACATACTGCACAAACACTACCCCATCCAAACTATTCGATCTAAAGAGTTGCCAATCAATATTTGGGAAGTTGAAATCCCCCATAATTACTACCCTGTGACTTCTGCTCCTTTCCAAAATCTGTTTCCCAATCTGCTCTTCCACCTCCCTGCTGCTATTGGGGGGCCGATAGAAAACTCCCATCAAGGTGACTGCTCCTTTCCTGTTCCTGACCTCAACCCACAGTGCCTCAGTCGGCAGATCCTCCTCGAAAATTCTTTCAGCAGTTGTTACACTATTTCTAACTAACAATGCCACCCCCCCACCTCTTTTACCACCATTCCTAATCTTATGAAAACATCTATAACCAGGTACCTCCAAGAACCATTCCTCCCCCTCACCTATCCACGTTTCAGTGATGGCCACAACATCGTAGTCCCAAGTGCCCATCCACGCCTTCAATTCACTCACCTTATTCCTGATGCTTCTTGCGTTGAAGTATACGCACTTTAACCCTTCTCCGTGCCCATCTGTCCTCTGCGACAGTGCTACCTTCCCCAATACCTCACTACACTCTTTGTCTTTCTGAGTGGACCCACTGGTCCCTGGACTACAAGTCCGGTTCCCATCCCCCTCCCAAACTAGTTTAAACCCTCCCGAACAGTACTAGCAAACCTCCCTCCCAGGATATTGGTGCCCCTCTGGTTCAGATGCAGCCCGTCCTGTTTGAACAGGTCCCATCTTCCCCAGAATGCAGTCCAATTATCCAAGAACTGGAAGCCCTCTCTTCTACACCATTCCTGCAGCCACGTGTTCAGCTGTGCTCTCTCCCTATTCCTAGCCTCACTATCACGTGGCGCCGGCAACAAACCAGAGATAACAACTCTGTCCGTCCGAGCTTTCAGCTTCCAGCCTAACTCCCTAAACTCACTTCTAACATCTGTGCCACCCTTCCTTCCTACGTCGTTGGTGCCAATGTGCACCACGACCTCTGGCTGCTCCCCCTCCCCTTTAAGGATCCTGAAGACGCGATCACAAACATCACGGACCCTGGCACCAGGTAGGCAACAAACCATCCGTGCGTCTCGCTTGCGCCCACAGAACCGCCTGTCGGTACTCCTCACCATCGAGTCCCCGATGACTAGTGCTCTCCCATTCTCCCTCCCTCCCTTCTGAGCCACAGTGCAGGACCCCGTGCCAGAGGCCCGTTCACTGCAGCCTGCCCCCGATAGGCCGTCCCCCCCAACAGTATCTAAAATTGTATACTTGTTGCTGAGGGGAACGACCACAGGAGATCCCTGCACTGACCTCTTCCCACCTCTAACTGTTACCCAGCTGCCTTTGTTTTGTGGAGTAACGACATCCCTGTAGCTTCTATCTATCACCCCCTCAGCTTCCCGAATGATCCTCAGTTCATCCAGCTCCAGCTCCAGTTCCCTAACACGGTCTGATAGGAGCTGGAGACGGATGCACTTCCAGCAGGTGAAGTCGGCAGGGTCACCGGAGGTTCCCCTCACCTCGAACATACTGCAGGAGGAGCACTGCACTCCCCTGGCTGCCATTTCTTTTACTCAATTACCCCTTAATTAAGTACAAATATAGATATTAACAAAAACAGTGAAATAGCTTACCTGTTCAGTCCTTTTTGGCTAGAGGAGGAGGGTAAAAAGGGTCTTATTATGTTAGAGGAGGAGGA
Organism: Heterodontus francisci; assembly: GCF_036365525.1. NCBI lineage: Eukaryota > Metazoa > Chordata > Chondrichthyes > Heterodontiformes > Heterodontidae > Heterodontus > Heterodontus francisci. The sequence goes on along the minus strand of NC_090375.1, from coordinate 14,047,988 downwards.
TGGGTGGGAGACACTACATTTGTAGTTTCTCGGGTTAACTCTGCTCCGCACCTTTAAAGAAAATACCTACCCAGGAGTCCTTGCTGCCGTCCAGCTTCCGGTTCCTCCCGCGCCAAAAGTAACTTGAACACAAGGAAAACAGTAAGTACAACTTTTAAAACAACTTTTAAAACACAGCTCCTGTTGCCTTCACTTACCCACCGAAGAGTCGCTACCTTCTCCTGCTTCTCCGCCGGGAAATGAGCTCAAAACCTGAAGATTTATGGTTCTCATATTTGAAAATATTAAATTCAGAACAGTCACGATGAATTAAAAGAACACTCCGGCTGCCCTGATGGACAGCCATTTATACTTTAATGACTGAAAGAGTTGACTATCTTGTCAGCTCTATTCAATCATTAGGACTTGCACTGTCACTTGGAGACCAGTGCACAGTGCTCTGTACAAATGTTTAATAGTATTCATCCAATTCTACCTGCTGTAACATCACCACAACTAATCACTCAGTGAAAACGTGGCTCCCTGTTAACGTCATAGTTAAAAATAATGGTATCCGTCAGAGCAGTACAAAAATGACATCAAAGGAACTTTGACTGTCTTTTCTGCAACCTTCCTCTTTTCTCTTCTATCATAAGAATACAGGAACGGTGGGGGGGGTGGGGGGGTGGGTGGTCGGGGGGGGTGGTTGCATTCAGCCCCTCAAGCCTGTTCCGCTATTCAATTAGATCATGTCTGATCTGTATCTTAACTCCATTTACCAGCTTTGGTTCCATAGTACCCTTAACTAACAAAAATCTATCAATCTCAAGGTTGAAATTTTCAATTGACCCACCAATCTCAACAGCTTTTTGGGGGACAGAGTTTCAGATTTCCACTACCCTTTTTAAAAATTCTTTCACGGGCTGGCGAGGCCAGAATTTGTTGCACATCTTTAATTGCCATTGATAAATTGGTGATGATCTGCCTTCTTGAACTGCTGCAGTCCATGTGGGGTAGGTACACCCACAGTGCTGTTAGGAAGGGAGTTCCAGGATTTTGACCCAGCGACAGTGAAGGAACGGCGATATAGTTCCAAGTCAGGATGATGTGTGGCTTGCAGAGGAACTTGCAGGTGGTGGTGTTCCCATGCATCTGCTGCCCTTATCCTTCTAGGTGGCAGAGGTCACGGGCTTGGAAGGTGCTGTCGAAGGAGCGTTGCTAAGTTGCTGCAGTGCCTCTTGTATATACTGTGCGTCAGAGGTGCAGGGAGTAAATGTTGAATATGGTGGATGGGGTGCCAATCAAACAGACTGCTTTGTCCTGGATGGATTTGAGCTTCTTGAACGTTGTTGGAGCTGCACCCATCCAGGCAAGTGGAGAGTATTCCATCACACTCCTGACTTGTGCCTTGTAGATGGTGGACGGGCTTTTGGGAGTCAGGAGGTGAGTTACTCACCACCGAGTTCCCAGCCTGTGACCTGATCTTGTAGCCACAGTATTTATATGGCTGGTCCAGTTACGTTTCTGGTCAACGGTAACCCCCAGGATGTTGATAGTGGGGGATTCGGCTATCGTAATGCTATTGAACATCAAGGGGAGATGGTTAGATTCTCTCTTGTTGGAGATGGCCATTGTCTGGAACTTGTGTGGCATGAATGTAGCTTACCATTTATCAGCCCAAGCCTAAATGTTGTGCAGGTCTTGCTGCATATGGACACGGACTGCTTCAGAATCTGAGAAGTCATGAATGGTGCCGAACATTGTGCAATCATCAGCAAACATCCCCACTTTGGATATTTGAATCAAGGCTGTAATGAGGTCAGGAGCTGACTGGCAGAACCCAAACTGAGCATCAGTGAGCAGGTTATTGCTATTGCTGAGCAAGTGCCGCTAGATAGCACTGTTGCGACAACTTCCATCACTTTACTGATGATTGGGAGTAGACTGATGGGGCGGTAATTGGCCGAGTTGGATTTGTCCTGCTTTTTCTGCACTGGGCATACCTGGGCAATTTTCCACATTGTTGGGTAGATGCCAATGTTGTAGCTGTACTGGAACAGCTTGGCTAGGGGCGCGGCTAATTCTGGAGCACAAGTCTTCAGTTGTATATGGCCGGAATGTTGTCAGGGTTCATAGGCTTTGCAGTATCCAGTGCCTTCAGCCATTTCTTGATATTCCATGGAGTGAAATGGATTGGCTGAAGATTGGCATCTGTAATGCTGGGGACCTCAGGAGGAGGCCGAGATGGATCGGCCACTCGGCACTTCTGGCTGAAGGTGGTTTCAAATGCTTCAGCCTTGTCTTTTGCACTGATGTGCTGGGTTCCCCCATCATTAAGGATGGGGATATTTGTGCAGCCTCCTCCTCCTGTTAGTTGTTTAATTGTCCATCACCATTCATGACTGGATGTAGCAGGACTGCAGAGCTTAGATCTGATCTGTTGGTTGTGGGATCGCTTAGCTCTGTCTATTGCATGCTGCCTCCATTGTTTGGCATGCAAGTAGTCCTGTGTTGTAGCTTCACCAGGCTGACGCCTCATTTTTAGGTATGCGTGGTGCTGCTCCTGGCATGTCTTCCGCAGACCCAGTCTAGCAGCTATGTCCTTTCGGATTCAGCCAGCAGTAGAGCTACTGAGCCACTCTTGGTGATGGACATTGAAGTCCCCCACCCAGAGTGCATCTGTGCCCTTGCCATCCTCAGTGCTTCTTCCAATTGGTGTTCATCATGGAGGAGTCCTGATTCATCAACCAAGAGGGGTGCGGTAGGTGGTAATCAGCAGGAGGTTTCCTTGCCCATGTTTGATCTGATGCCATGAGACTTCATGGGGTCCAGAGTCAATGTTGAGGACCCCCCAGGCAACTCCCTCCTTACTGTATACCACTGTGCCGAAAGGCCAGACCAGCAGATTTCCTTCCTTAAAGGACATTCATGAACCAGATGGGTTTTTACAAAAATCATCAATGGTTGCATGGCCACCATTAGACGAGCTTTTCAATCCCAGATTTATTAATCAAATACAAATTTCACCATCTGCCGTGGTGGGATTTGAACCTCCGTCCCCAGAGCATTAGCCTGGGCTCTAGAATACTATTCCAATGACATTACCACTATGTCACCACCTCTTCTTAGAGGTGCTCACAATGCGGTCTCCTCTACATTGGGGAGACCCAACGCAGGTTGGGTGACTGCTTTGCAGAACACCACCACTCAGTCCGCCAAACATGACACTGAGCTTCTGGTTGCTTGCCATTTCAACACACCATCCTGCTCTCCTGCTCAGATGTCAGTCCTTGGCCTGCTGCAATGTTCCAGTGAACATTAACGCAAGCTCAAGGAACAGCATCTTATTTTCCGATTAGGCACTCTACAGCCTTCCGGACTCAACTTTGAGTTCAATAATTTCAGAGCATAACTGGCCTTTTTCATTCTTACTTTATTTTAATTTATTCTTTTTGAACCATGTGCCTGCCTTAAACTTGGTTTTTCATGTTTGTGCTTTTGGACAGAGCTGTTCATTATTCTGTCATTAACACTCTCTCTGGGCTCATGCTTTGTTTTTCATCACAACCATTAGCACTCTCTTTGCCTTCATCCTATGACATCTTTGTTATTTAATTTCTCCTGCCCTCTACCCTATCACACACCATCCCTTTAGTTCTCTCACCCCCACCCCGCTTCACTTGTTTAAACCTATTACATTTCTAACCTTTGCTAGTTCTGATGAAATGTCACAGACCTGAAACGTTAACTTTGCTTCTCTCTCCACAGATGCTGCCAGACCTGCTGAGTATTTCCAGCACTTTCTGTTTTTTTTTTCACCTCTGAACAACCTAGTTCTAATTTTAAAGTTATGCCCTTTGTTCCAGACTCCTCCCACCAGAAGAAATAGTCTCTCTCTATCTACCCTATCAACTCCTTTAATCATCTTAAACATTTCAATGAGATCACCCTTTAATCTTCGACACGCGAGGGAATATAAGCCAAGTCTACGCATCCTGTCCTCTTAATTTAATCCTCTCTTTCATCTTATCCTGTATGCCTCTTCTCTCTCTCACTCTCTCTTCTGTCTGCCCAAGAGATTTGCCACTGTGATAATTCTGGACTATCTTTTCCTCCTTGCTTGAAGGAGCAATGTCAGATTGTGAAATTATCATTGGTCAGTGTAGTCAGTGGAAATAGAACAAATTTTTGATTTAAAACAATTAAAATCGCAATGTCCCAAAGAATCCTGGATACTTGAGATGATTATTTTCCTCAGCAATGTTTTAATTTTATTGAGACAGTAATAATCCATTATTACCTTTGAACTGTCAGTCATTCGACTCCAAAAATGATCAATGTACCATAGTTCCAAGATGGTCCGTCTGGCATAAATAGTTAAAATAATTGCTACCTGCAGAGTTAATCATAATGCTGGGCTGAAATATCCAATTGACTAAATATGGAGCAATAAAAAATCACTTGTTTTCACTCCCTTTGAATAATGAATAATGAATAAACACCACAAAATCCTTGAATCAAATTGCTCAATTTTGTTTTTGTTTTAATTTTAGGAAATCTCAACCAGCAACAACAAAAAATAAACCAATCAAATACTGCTTTTGTCTGTGATGTTCTTTCCATTATTTAGATCTGAGTATATGGCTGATAAGATTTGCAGCATAAACAGTCTGGAAAAGAAAAGATAGTCACGTCTACTCAGAAATAAGGAGCTATGAAAATTATGCTGAAAGGCTGAGATGAGGCAGATGGAAGGGGAAGAGACTGAGTGCAGTATAAACATCAGCACAGACTAGTTGGATCGAAAGGTCAGTTCCAATGCTACATATTCTATGTAATTCTTTGTAAGTGTAGGGTGACCACAGTCGGAATTTTATGGTGGGCAGGGGGGATCCGTCCACCAGCCGCAAAGTTGGTGGTGATCCTAAATCTGCTGGGCCTGGGGATCAAGACCAGATTTTACAATCCCCAGGCCATTACCTGGTATTGGGCGGGACTTCCACCTCATTGAGGCAGGAAGTCCCACCTAATGGAGCTGCCAGCCAATCAGCGGGCCAGTACCTCTTTGTCTCAGTAGCGCCTCTGGGAGCGGTGGCCACTGCTGGGACTACACCCAACTGCAGGAGGAAGATGACAGACGACCCCGAAAAAAGTAAGTTTTTAGGGCCTCGCCGGGGGCAATCGGTTGGGCCCTGTCAAGGCGAGGGGATCGGTTAGGAGGGGCGGGGGCATATTGTGCATTGGGGGCAGTTGGGGCTTCAGGGGAAGCCCTCCATGGGACACGGGTGCCCAATCAGGAGGGCATCCCCAGACCCCGCCAGAACGCCGCCTGGTTTTATTAGGCGAGTTTTCTGAGGCCTCAGTCGCCTGCCAACCAAACACAAAATACCAGCAGCGGAAGGTGGAGGCCCTTGAGTGGCAGTTAATTGGCCACTTACGGGCCTTGATTTTTGGCCTTGGACAGGCAACCTGTTTCCTGCCACCACCGCCCCACATAAATTGGCAGCGGAGGCGGGAGCAGGTCAAGAAGGACCCCCCAAGCCTCCCACTCCATTTTATGACCCCCCACCCCTCACCACCAGCCCACTCTTTTGGGGGCGTAAAATTCCGGCCCATATTTTCTAAAATGAATCCAGGGACACACAGCCTGACACCATCCAAGGCCAGGCAGCATGCCCTTTATGGGGCAGTGGTGGCATAGTGGTAATGTCACGGCACTAGTAGCCCAGAGGCCCAGGCTAGTGATCTGGGGACATGGGTTCAAATCCCACCATGGCGGATGGTGAAATTTGAATTCAATTAATAAATCTGGAATTAAAAGCTAATCTAATGGCGACCATGAAACCATTGTCGATTGTTGTAAAAACCCATCTGGTTCACTAATATCCTTCAGGGAAGGAAATCTGCCGTCCTTACCTGGTCTGGCCTACAGAAGGCTCCAGATCCACAGCAATGTGGTTGACTCTTAAATGCCCTCTGAGATGGCCTAGCAAGCCACTCAGTTCAAGGGTTGGCTCCAGGGCCTATTTCCCTTCAACCAGATTTCACAGGAAGACTGGGTGCAATCCAGAGATATGGTCGGAGGTGGCTGGTGGTTGGAAGTTGTGAGGTTGGGGTGGGGAAGAACTCTGCATAAATTAAAGTCCCTCAGTGAGCCCACCCATCCCACTGGTTGAAAATAGAAGGTTAACATCCATCCCACCCAATTGGAACCATGCTGCCGCACAGCCCCACCCAATTTCATGGCCAACTGCAGGGCACATGGCTCCTGATTTGAACCTACGTCGCTGTTAATAGTTGTGATATTAATTCAGGGATGAATTTTGTAAACGGGGGTCTCTTCTGGGAACATTGTTTGACCGGGGGGCAAAAAAAAACTGCATCTGAGGACTTCCCATAAAACAGGAACTGATGGGTATCCTCATGTGGCAGCAAACTCGTGCGGAATAGACCAGTTGGGCCAAATGGGCTGTTTCTGTGCTATACATTCCATGTGATACAAAATTTGTCAGTTAATGTTAGATTTCTCTCCAGGAGGCTGACTGTTAAGAGTATGCAGGGAGAGCGGGAATGACCACCAGGCAGTCAAAAAGAATCAGGCAGGTAGTACAGGAGACCCCTGAGTGCATCTCACTCTCCAACAGGTATTCAGTTCTGAATACTGAGGAAAGTGATGCCTCACGTGGGGTGTGCAGCCAGATCCAAGTCCGTGGCACCACAGGTGGCTCAGCTGCACAGCGGGGTACAGGGAAGACTGGAAGAACCATAGTGATAGGTGATTCAATAGTCAGGGGAACAGACAGGCGTTTCTGTGGCCGCAGACGTGAATCCAGGATGGTGTGTTGCCTCCCTGGTGCCAGGGTCAAGGATGCCACTGAGCGGCTGCAGAGCATCCTGAAGGGGGAGGGTGAACAGCCAGCAGTCGTGGTCCACATCGGAACCAACGACATAGGTAGAAAGAGGGATGTGGTCCTACAGTCAGAATTTATGGAGCTAGGTAAGAAATTAGCAAGCAGGACCTCAAAAATAGTAATCTCTGGATTACTCCCAGTGCCACGCGCAAGTGAGTATAGAAATAGAAGGATAAGACAGATGAATGCATGGCTAGAAAGATGGTGCAGGAGGGAGGGCTTTGGATTCCTGGGATATTGGGACCAGCTCTGGAGGAGTTGGGACCTGTATGAGCTGGACGGGTTGCACCTGAACAGAGCAGGACTGAGTTCCTTGTGGGACATTTTGCTAGTGCTGTTGGGGAGGGTTTAAACTAGTTTGACAGGGGGGTGGGGACCTGAGGGTAGACTCAGCTGGGACAATATCAGAAATGAAAATGGAAGGCAGAAAATTAATGGATGGGTCTGGAAGACAGAGGAAACAAGGGTTAGAAAATAAAAAAAAGAGTTTGGCAGTGCTCAAGGGTATCTATTTCAATGCAAGGAGTATCGCAAATAAAGCAGTCGAGCTGAGGGCACAGATAGACACGTGGCAGTATGATATCATAGCTATTACAGAAACATGGCTTAAGGAGGGACAGAAATGGCAGCTCAACATTCCTGGTTACAGGATTTTCAGACACGATAGAGAGGCAAATAAGAAAGGAGGGGGACTGGCAATTTTGGTCAAGGAAACTATTGCAGCTGTGAGGAGGGATGATATGTTGGAAGGTTCATCAAATGAGACCATATGGATTGCGCTAAGGAACAAAAAAAAAGGGCTGGGAGTATACTATAGACCCCCAAACAGTCAGAGGGAGATAGAAGAGCAGATATGTTGGCAAATCTCTGAGGAGTGCAAGCACATAGGGTTGTAATAGTAGGGGATTTTAATTACCCCAATATTAACTGGAATAGTTTTAGTGTGAACGGAATCGAGGGAGCAGAAATTTTGAGGTGCATTCAGGAGAACTTTTTTGCCCAGTATGTAGCAAGTCCAACAAGAGAGGGTGCAGTTTTAGGTATAATTTTAGGAAATGAAGATGGGCAGGTGGAAGGAGTGGCAGTGGGAGAGCATTTTGATGGTAGTGATCATAATTCAGTCAGTTTTAAGATAATTATGGAAAAGAACAGAGACAGAACAGGAGTTAGAATTCTCAATTGGGGCAAGGCCAATTTTACTAAACTGAGCAGTGATTTAGCGAAAGTGGACTGGAAACAGCTACTTGAAGGTAAATCAGTGTCAGAACAGTGGGAGACATTCAAAGGGGAGATTCAAGGGGTTCAAGGTAAACATGTTCCCACAAAGAAAAAGGGTGAGACGGCCAAATCTACAGCCCCATGGATGTCAAGGAGCTGACAGGGTAAGATAAGGCAGAAAAGGAAAGCTTATGTCTGACACCGAGAACTCAATACTGCAGAAAGCCAAGAGGAGTATAGAAAGAGGAGGGGTGAAATCAAAAGGAAATTAGGAAAGCAAAGAGAGAGCATCAACGAATATTGGCAAGCAAAATCAAGGTGAACCCAAAGATGTTTTATCAATACATTAAGAGTAAGAGAATAACTAAGGAGAGAGTAGGGGCCATAAAAGACCAAAAAGGTAACCTATGTGTAGGAGCGGAAGATATTGGTATGGTTCTTAATGAATACTTTGCGTCCGTCTTCACAAAAGAGGGGGGCGATGCAGATATTGTAGTTAAGGAGGAGGAGTGTGAAGAATTGGATGTGATAAACATAGGGAGAGAGGAAGTATTAATGGGATTAGCATCCTTGAAAGTAGATAAATCACCAGGGCCAAATTAAATGTACCTTTGGATGTTAAAAGAAGCAAGAGAGGAAATAGCAGAAGGTCTGACCATCATTTTCCAGTCCTCACTGGATACAGGTGTGGTGTCAGAGGATTGGAGAACTGCAAATGTTATACCTCTGTTTAAAAAGGGAGCGAAGGATGGACCAAATATTACAGGCCAATCAGTCTAACTTCAGTAGTGGGCAAATTATTGGAATCTATTCTGAGAGACAGGATAAACTGTCACTTTGAAAGGCACAGGTTAATCAAGGATAATCAGCATGGATTTGTTAAGGGTAGATCTTGTTTGACCAACTTGATCAAATTTTTTGAAGAAGTAACAAGGAAGATTGATGAGGGCATTTGATGTGGTCTACATGGATTTTAGCAAGGCTTTTGACAAAGTCCCACATGGCAGATTGGTTAAAAAAAAATCCCCTGGGATCCAGGGAAATGCAGCAAGGTGGATACAAAATTGGCTCGGTGGCAGGAAACAACGGGTAATTGTTGACGGGTGTTATAGTGACTGCAGGGCTGTTTCCAGTGGTGTTCCACAGGGCTCAGTACTGGGTCCCCTGCCTTTTGTGGTATATATTCATGATTTGGATGTAATTGCAGGGGGCATGATCAAGAAGTTTGCAGATGGCACAAAGTTTGGCCGTGTGGTAGATAGCGAGGATAGCTGTAGGCTGCAGGAAGATATTGATGGTCTGGGCAGAAAAGTGGCAAATGGAATTCAACCTGGAGAAGTGTGAGATGATGCATTTGGGAAGGTCAAGCAAGGCAAAGGAATACATGATCAAGGGGAAAGTACTGAGAAGTGTAGAGGAAGTGAGGGACCTTGGAGTGAATGTCCACAGATCCCTGAAGGTAGCAGGACAGGTTGATAAGGTGATCAAGAAGGCATATGGAATCCTTTCCTTTATTAGCCGAGGTATGGAATATAAGAGCAAGGAGGTTATATTGGAACTTTATAACCCATTAGTTAGGCCACAACTTGAGTACTGTGTGCAGTTCTGGTCACCTCAGTACAGAAAGAATGTAATTGCACTAGAGAGGGGACAGAGGAGATTTACGAGGATGTTGCCAGGACTGGAAAAATGCTGCGATGAGGAAAGATTGAATAGGCTGGGGTTGTTCTCCTTGGAACAGAGAAGGCTGAGGGGAGATCTGATTGAAATGTATGAACTTTTGAGTGGTCTGGATAGAGTGGAGGTGAAGGGACTATTCAACTTAGCAGAGGGGTCAGTGACGAGGGGGTATAGAATTAAAGTGATTGGTAGAAAAATTAGAGGCGAGATGAGGAAAAACTTTTTCACCCAGAGGGTGTTGGGGTTCTGGAACTCACTGCCTGAAAGGATAGTTGAGGCAGGAACCCTCAACTCATTCAAAAGGAGTCTGGATATGCACCTGAAGTGCCGTAATCTGCAGTGCTACGGACCAAATGCTGGAAGGTGGGATTAAGATGGGTGGATCATTTTTCGGCCGGCACAGACATGATGGGCCAAGTGGCCTCTTTCTGTGCCTTAAACTTTCTATGATTCTATGATTCCTGTGCCTGAAGTCTGGGCATTTAGCTCTGCTTAAATTGTTGAGTTGGTCATTTGACCTGGGGTTTGGATTTCAGGAATTTCCACTTTCCTTTAGCAACTTGTGAAAGGCATTATGGGATATAGTTTCCTCTCTGCTTCGATGAAAGTACAATATTCAAAGAGTGTGTCATGGTAACCAACCCATATTACATGGTAACCAAGCAACACGTTTATAAATAACAATTGTGAGATACCTGAAATAAGAAAAATTCATTTTTCTCCGCACTTTATACATGCGTCTGCAGGTTTGGAAGGTGCCTTCGAAGAAGGCTTGGCAAATTGCTGCAGTGCATCTTGTTGATGGTACACACTGTTATTGGTTTGGTAAATAAAATATTGATACTGATATTGATTTAATAAATACAAATTCTGAGCTACTGATGTTTTACCAACAAAAGAAATCAATGAGCAAGAAAGGACCAGTGGTTCATCAAGCCTGCTTCACACTCATGATGGCTGGAGCATTGTGACTAAACACATCCACTTCCGCACCCCAACCCCTCCCCCACCCAACCCCAAGCCAAATCCCCAATGCCCCGCGATCCCCATCCCCCAACCCAAACCCCCCAACACCCACTAACCCCCTACCACCCAACCCCAACCCAAACCCCCCAACACCTCCTTAGCCCCCACCCAACCCCAACCCCCCCAATGCCCTGCTATCCCCATCCCCCAATCCAAACCCCCCAACACCCCCTACCTCCCTACCACCTAACCCCAATCCAAACCCCCAACACCCCCTACCCCACACCACTCAACTCCAACCCCAGCCCCCCCAACATCCGCTTAGCCCCCACCCAACCCCAAGACAAACCCCTCAATGCCCACTATCCCCCATCCCCCAAAGCAAACCCTCCAACACCCCCTACCCCCCACCACTCAACCCCAACTCCAATCCCCCAACATCCCGTTAGCCCCCACCCAGCCCCAACCCCAACCCCCACAATGCCCTGCTATCCCCATCCCTCAACCCAAACCCCCCAACCCTGCCGACTTCACCTGCTGGAAGTGCATCCGTCTCCAGCTCCTATCAGACCGTGTTAGGGAATTGGAGCTGGAGCTGGATGAACTGAGGATCATTCGGGAAGCTGAGGGGTTGATAGATAGAAGCTACACGGAGGTCGTTACTCCACAAATCAAAGGCAGCTGGGTAACAGTTAGAGGTGGGAAGAGGTCAGTGCAGGGATCTCCTGTGGTCGTTCCCCTCAACAACAAGTATACAGTTTTAGATACTGTTGGGGGGGACGGCCTATCGGGGGCAGGCTGCAGTGACCGGGCCTCTGGCACGGGGTCCTGCACTGTGGCTCAGAAGGGAAGGAGGGAGAATGGGAGAGCACTAGTCATCGGGGACTCGATGGTGAGGAGTACGGACAGGCGGTTCTGTGGGCGCAGGCGAGACGCACGGATGGTTTGTTGCCTCCCTGGTGCCAGGGTCCGTGATGTTTGTGATCGCGTCTTCAGGATCCTTAAAGGGGAGGGGGAGCAGCCAGAGGTCGTGGTGCACATTGGCACCAACGACGTAGGAAGGAAGGGTGGCACAGATGTTAGAAGTGAGTTTAGGGAGTTAGGCTGGAAGCTGAAAGCTCGGACGGACAGAGTTGTTATCTCTGGTTTGTTGCCGGCGCCACGTGATAGTGAGGCTAGGAATAGGGAGAGAGCACAGCTGAACACGTGGCTGCAGGAATGGTGTAGGAGGGAGGGCTTCCAGTTCTTGGATAATTGGACTGCATTCTGGGGAAGATGGGACCTGTTCAAACAGGACGGGCTGCATCTGAACCAGAGGGGCACCAATATCCTGGGAGGGAGGTTTGCTAGTACTGTTCGGGAGGGTTTAAACTAGTTTGGGAGGGGGATGGGAACCGGACTTGTAATCCAGGGACCAGTGGGTCCACTCAGAAAGACAAAGAGTGTAGTGAGGTATTGGGGAAGGTAGCACTGTCACAGAGGACAGATGGGCACGGAGAAGGGTTAAAGTGCGTATACTTCAACGCAAGAAGCATCAGGAATAAGGTGAGTGAATTGAAGGCGTGGATGGGCACTTGGGACTACGATGTTGTGGCCATCACTGAAACGTGGATAGGTGAGGGGGAGGAATGGTTTTTGGAGGTACCTGGTTATAGATGTTTTCATAAGATTAGGAATGGTGGTAAAAGAGGTGGGGGGGTGGCATTGTTAGTTAGAAATAGTGTAACAACTGCTGAAAGAATTTTCGAGGAGGATCTGCCGACTGAGGCACTGTGGGTTGAGGTCAGGAACAGGAAAGGAGCAGTCACCTTGATGGGAGTTTTCTATAGGCCCCCCAATAGCAGCAGGGAGGTGGAAGAGCAGATTGGGAAACAGATTTTGGAAAGGAGCAGAAGTCACAGGGTAGTAATTATGGGGGATTTCAACTTCCCAAATATTGATTGGCAACTCTTTAGATCGAATAGTTTGGATGGGGTAGTGTTTGTGCAGTATGTCCAGGAAGCTTTTCTGACTCAGTATGTAGACTGCCCGACCAGAGGGGAGGCAATATTGGATTTGGTACTAGGTAATGAACCAGGGCAAGTGATAGAGCTGTTGGTGGGCGAGCACTTTGGAGATAGTGATCACAATTCTGTAGCATTCACTGTGGTAATGGAGAGGGATAGGTATGTGCAACAGGGCAAGGTTTACAATTGGGGGAAGGGTAGATATGATGCTGTCAGGCAGGAACTGAGGAGCATAAGTTGGGAGCATATGCTGGCAGGGAAGGGCACGGTCGAAATGTGGAACTTTTTCAAGGAGCAGATAGTAGGGGCCATTGATAAGCATGTCCCTGTCAGACAGGGAAGGGATGGTCATGTGAGGGAACCGTGGTTGACAAGAGAGGTTGAGAGTCTTGTTAGGAAGAAGAAGGATGCGTATATAAAGTTGAGGAAAAAGGGCACAGGCATAGCTCTGGAGGGATACAAGATGGCCAGGAAGGATCTGAAGAAAGGGATTAGGAGAGCTAAGAGAGGGCATGAAAAATGCTTGGCGGGTAGGATAAAAGAAAACCCCAAGGCCTTTTACGCGTATGTCAGAAATATGAGGATGACTAGGGGGACCGTAGGTCCGGTCAAGGACAATAGCGGGAGACTGTGTGTTGAGCCGGAAGAGATAAGTGAGGTTTTGAATGAGTACTTCTCTTCGGTATTTACGAATGAGAAGGGGTGTATTACTGAAGAGGACGGTGGGAAGCAGACTGGTAAGCTCGAGGAAGTGCTCGTTAGGAGGGAAGATGTGTTGGGGTTTTTGAATAACTTGAAGATAGACAAGTCTCCCGGGCCTGACGGGGTATATCCAAGGATGTTATGGGAAGCAAGGGATGAAATTGCAGAGCCGCTGGCAATGATCTTTTCATCTTCTCTGCTGACGGGGGTGGTACCAGGTGATTGGAGGGTGGCAAATGTTGTGCCCCTGTTCAAGAAAGGGAATAGGAACAACCCTGGGAATTACAGGCCAGTTAGTCTTACTTCAGTGGTAGGCAAGTTGATGGAAAAGGTGCTGAGGGATAGGATTTCTGAGCATCTGGAAAGACACTGCTTGATTCGGGACAGTCAGCACGGTTTTGTGAGGGGTAGGTCTTGCCTCACAAGCCTGATTGAATTCTTTGAGCAGGTGACCAAGCAAGTGGATGAGGGTAAACCAGTGGATGTGGTGTACATGGATTTTAGTAAGGCATTTGATAAGGTCCCCCATGGTAGACTTATGGAGAAAGTCAGGAGGCATGGGATAGTGGGGAATGTGGCCAATTGGATTAAGAATTGGCTAACTGATAGAAGGCAGAGAGTGGTCTTAGATGGTAAATACTCAGCCTGGAGCCCAGTTACCAGTGGCGTGCCGCAGGGATCAGTTCTGGGTCCTCTCCTGTTTGTGATTTTTATTAACGACTTGGATGAGGAAGTCGAAGGGTGGGTCAGTAAATTTGCAGATGATACAAAGGTTGGTGGAGTTGTGGATACCGAGGAGGGCTATTGTCGTCTGCAAAGGGACTTGGATAGGTTGCAGTGCTGGGCTGAAAAGTGGCAGATGGAGTTTAACCCTGAAAAGTGTGAGGTCGTCCATTTTGGAAGGACAAACATGAATGCAAAATACTGGGTTAACGGTAGGGTTCTTGGGCATGTGGAGGAGCAGAGAGACCTTGGGGTCTATGTGCATAGATCATTGAAAGTTGCAACTCAAGTGGATAGGGCTGTGAAGAAGGCATATGGGGTGTTAGCGTTCATTAGCAGAGGGATTGAATTTAAGAGCCGTGAGGTGATGATGCAGCTGTACAGGACCTTGGTAAGGCCTCATTTGGAGTACTGTGTGCAGTTCTGGTCGCCTCATTTTAGGAAGGATGTGGAAGCCTTGGAGAGGGTGCAGAGGAGATTTACCAGGATGTTGCCTGGAATGGAGAATAAGTCTTACGAGGAAAGGCTGAACATTCTAGGCCTCTTCTCATTAGAAAGGAGAAGGATGAGGGGTGACATGATAGAGGTTTATAAGATGATCAGGGGAATAGATAGGGTAGACAGTCAGAAACTTTTTCCCCGGGTGGAGCAAAGCGTTACAAGGGGTCATAAATTTAAGGTGAAGGGTGGGAGATATAAGGGGGATGTCAGGGGAAGGTTCTTTACCCAGAGAGTGGTCGAGGCATGGAATGCCTTGCCCGGGGAAGTTGTTGAGTCAGAAACTTTAGGGACTTTCAAAAGGCTTTTGGATAGGTATATGGATAAAGGAGAATGATGGGGTATAGATTAAATTGTCCTTGACAGAGGACAAAGGATCGGCACAACATTGTGGGCCGAAGGGCCTGTTCTGTGCTGTATGTTCTATGTTCTATGTTCTAACCCTCCCAACATCCCCTTAGCCCCCACGCAACCCCAAGCCAAACCTCCCCCATGCCACCTATCCTTATCCCCCGATCCAAACCCCCCCAATGCCATTTACACCCCCACTACCCAAAACCCCCAATGCCCCTTACCCTCCATACCACTGCCCCCCCTCCCAAAACCCAACCCCAATCCTATGAGTGGCAAAAAACAGAGAAATACCCAAGACCAACAGAGTTAATATACTTGACCCCCTCGGTAATGAAAACCAGTCCAACAGCTCACCTGGACCTAGTGTTATCTATGAAGTCGCTTACCTTGGTACAGAGAGGGATTTGGGTGTCCTTGTGCATGAATCACAGCAGGTTAATATGCAAGTACAGCAAGCAATTTGGAAGCTGAGTATCATGTCAACCTTTATTACAAAGAGTTTGGAGTATAAGAGTAAAGAGGTCTTGCTGTAATTAGTTTTGGTGAGCCCACACATGGAGTATTGTGTACAGTTTAGATCTCCTTATCTAAGGCTTGGGGGGGAGCAGGGGTGCAATGAAAGCTCACTCAGATGGCTCCTGGGATGAGGGGATTGTCCCATGAGGAGAGAGTGAGTATATCAGGCCTTTATTCTCTGGAGTTTAGAAGAATTACAGGTGATCTCATTGAAACATGTAAAATGCTTAGAGGACTTGACAGGGTAGATACTGGGAGGATGTTTTCCCTAACTAGGGGTTACTGTTTCAGGATAAAGTGTCGGGCATTTAGGACTGAGATGAGGAGAAATTTCTTCACTCAGAGGTTCTGAATCTTTGGAATTCTCGACCCCAGAGGGTTATGGATGCTCAGTCGTTGAGTATATTCAAAGCTGAGATTGACAGATTTTTGAACAAGACATATAGGATAGGGCAGGAAAGTGGGGCTGAAGTAGAAGATCAGCCATGATCTTATTGAATGACGAAGCAGGCTCATGGGGCTGTCTGACCTATTCCTGCTCTTTTTTCTTATGTCACTTTCTCTTTGTGCCATGAAAGGGAGACTCAGGTGTGTGTTTACCTGGTGTGAGATCTTTCTGAGGCACTTCCACGCTGATCCCAGATATTGCCGCCTGATTCAGGCCCGACGTATAGCAAGCGTCCATATATTCAAGGTACGTGTCATTGAAAATAGCAAGAACTGCACATTGCTTTTGGCAGCTGGGGAGGAAGATCTCTGTTGTAACCATGTGAATGATCAGAGAAAAATAAGAGGAGTGTTTTGAAGTGGTCATGAAGGATGAACACCACCAACACCAATTGGCATTCATAACGTGAAAATAGAAAAACATCCCAAGATGTTGCACAGGAGCATTATCAGACAGAGTTGGACGCCAATGAAGGTGATATTAGGACAGGTGACCAGAAGCTCGGTCAGAGAGGTAGGTTCTAAGGAATGGCTTAAGGGAGGAGATAGAGTTGAAGGGGCGGAGATGTTTAGGGAAGGAATTCTAGAGCTTAGGGCCCAGGCAGCTAAAGGCACGACTACCAATGATGGAGTGATTAAAATCAGGGATGCGCTAAAGGCCGGAATTGGAGGAGCGCAGAGATCTCAGAGGAGTGTAGGGCTGGAGGGGATTACAGAGATAGAGGGATTTGAGAAGAAGGATGAGAAACAAAAAAAGTAGTTGCATCTTAAACAAATGCCATAACTCGATCAGGGGAAGTACAAAAATTAATTTGTAATGTTATTATCTGAGAATAAAAGGTGTGGGGGAGGGAAGAAGTGTTATTTGCAATGGAAACAAGATTAGTGAGTAGATCAGTAAATAGTATAACAGATCTATCTGTGGGGCTTTGTGCCTTTCAATAGTAAGGAGTGCAAGATTTTTTTGAAAGAGATTCGTAACAGGGATTTAAATCTTTTTTCTCATGCAGAACACAAGCAAAATGAGTATTAATTATTTTATACTGACTTTTAAACGCATTTGCAGGAACATGTGATTTTCATCATGACTTTTGCAAGATGGTATTTGTAGTAAGCATAAAATCATAGGCTCATACAGCACAGAAGGAGGGCATTCGGCCCATCGTGCCTGTGCTGGCTCTTTGAAAGAGCTATCCAATTAGTCCCACTCTCCCCTACTTTTTCTCCATCGCCCAGCAAGTGTTTCCTTTTCAAGTAACCATAGGTGCAAGGAGCGTATGGATTTCTGTGTTACTAAGATTGAGACCATCCAATCAGCTGCCTCTGTTTGTTCTCTCCCTTCCACTAGTTCATTGGGCCAAACTTTCTCTAAAGCTCCCCCTTGCTCTAGCCCCGATCTTGTATCTTTCTCTCATTCCTCTCCTATCTCCCCTCCTGCCCTCTCCGAGCTCATCTTGTCCATAAAACCCACCTCCTGCTCTCTATTTCCACTAAATGCTGATCACACAACTTCCTTTTCTGGTCCCTCTGTTAGCTAATATCGTTAACGGTTCTCTCTTTTCAAGTATAAACCCCCTTTCCTTTAAATCTGCCATTATCACTCCTCTCCTCAAAAAAACTCTTGATCCCACCATCTTTGCAAACTACTGCCCCATTTCAAACCTGCCTATGCTCTCCAAAGTCCTTGAATGTATTGTCACCTCCCATATCTGTGCCCACCTTTACCGGAACTCTATGTTTAAATCCCTCCAATCAGGTTTCCATTCCCATGAAATTGCTCTTATCAAAGTCACAAATGACATCCTATGTGACTGTGACAAAGGTAAACGTTCCCTCCTCGTCCTTCTTGACCTGTCTGCAGCCTTTGACCTGCTTTACCACACCACCGTCCTCCAACGCCTCTCTGCTGCACTTGCCTGGTTCCATTCTTACCTAATTATAGACAGAGAATCACATACAATGGCTTCTGTTCCAGCTCTCACACCATTGCCTCTGGTGTCCCCCAAGGATCTATCCTTGGCCCCCTCCTATTTCTCATCGATATACTGTCCCTCAGCAACATTATCCAAAAGCTCAGCATTAGTTTTCACATATGTGCTGACGACACCCAGCTCTACCTCACGATCATCTCTCTCGACTCCTCCACTGTTGCTAAACTATCAGACTGCTTATTCAACACCCAGTATTGGATGAGCAAAAATTTCCTCCAGTTGGGAAGACCAAAGCCATTGTTTTTGGTCTCTGCCCCATGACCACAATGACAACACTCCTCAAAAAAGTGTGGATGGAGTGAGGGAGTGACAAATTATCTTCAAGGGCTCTCAGCAATCAGACTCTGTACTGGTTGTGGGAAAGGGTATCAGAAAGGTTTAAGGCAGTGTAGGTGCAGCCTTGGCTAAGTTGGTAGCACTCTCACCTCTGAGTCAGCAGACTTGTGGGTTCAAGTTCCACTCTGGAGCCTTGAGCACAAAATCTAGGCTGACACTCCCAGTGCAGTATTGAGGGTGTGCTGAACTATCAGAGGTGCCATCTTTCAGATGAGATGTTAAATTGAAGCATGGCACTCTTTAAAGAAGAGCAGGGGAGTTCTCCCTGGTTAATATTTGTCCCTCATTCAACAGATCCATAGCCAAACAGATTATCTCAGTACTGCTGTGAGAGCTTGCTGTTTCCCTAAACTAATACAGTGACTATATTTCAAAAGTATTTTCACTGAAAGGACCTCCTAAGGTTGTGAAAGCCTCTTTCTAAATGCAATATTTCTTTTCTTTAATGTTTGCAAAAGGTGGTAACAGCAGAAGATCATTTTCTTAGGTGTGCAGGCAGTGAGCAATCCCTACCTTAGCTGCAAAGGGTCAATTGTATAATTCAGCCCTCCTGGTGGAAGAATCTATTATGTGTGCATCATAACTCTAACTCAGTGAAGGTTTTCAACTCCTTAGTGTCTATGAGAAATAATAAGAAAATGTGACTCAGAAGCCAAGTCAAAAATATCAATTATATCAATGAATTAAGAATGAATTTCAGGTGGAAACCCAAAGGTACATTTAAAACAAAATATTATTACCTTGTGACTACTTATCCAGTTAAAGGTCACAATAAGACAGCAGATTAGATTCCTTTTATAAGTGAATTTCTGACCTAGATTTCCTTAGAACCATAGAAAAGTTACAGCACAGAAAGAGGCCATTCAGCTCATCGTGTCTGTGCTGGCTGAAAAAACTTGCTGCCCAATCCAATCCCACCTTCCAGCACCTGGTCCGTAGCCTTGCAGGTTACAGCACTTCAGGTGCATGTCCAGGTACCTTTTAAATGAGTTGAGGGTTTCTGCCTCCACCACCGATCCGGGCAGTGAATTCCAGACACCCACCACCCTCTGGGTGAGGTTTTTCCTCATATCCCCTATAATCCTTCTACCAATCACCTTAAATCTGTGCCCCCCGGTAATTGATCTCTCCGCTAGGGGAAACGGGTCCTTCCTGTCCACTCTATCTCGGCCCCTCATAATTTTGTACACCTCAATTAAGCCACCCTCAGCTTCCTCTGTTCTAAGGAAAACAACCCTAGCCTATCCAATCTTTCCTCATAGCTGCAATGTTGAAGCCCTGGCAACATTCTTGTAAATCTCCTCTGTACTCTCTCCAGAGAAATTATGTCCATCCTGTAATGTGGTGACCAGAACTGTACACAATACTCCAGCTCTGGCCTAGCCAGCACTTTATACATTTCCAGCATTACATCCCCGTTTTTGTATTCTATACCTCGGCCAATAAAGGAAAGCATTCCATATGCCTTCTTTACCACCTTAGCTACCTGTCCTGCCACCTTCAGGGACCAGTGGACATGCACTCCAAGGTCTTTCATCTCCTCTACCCCTCTCACTATCCTCTTGTTTATTGTGTAGTCCCTCGCTTTGTTTGCCCTCCCCAAATGCATTACCTCACACTTCTCTGAATTACATTTGCCACTTCTCCACCCACTCAACCAAACCATTGATATGATTCTGGAGTCTACAGCTATCCTCTTCACTATCAACTACACAGCCAATATTTGTGTCATCTACAAATTTCCCAATCATGCCTCCCGCATTTAAGTCCAAATCATTAATATATACCACAAACAGCAAGGCACCCAACACTGGAACGCCACTGGAAACCGCTTTCCATTCGCTAAAACATCCATCGACCATTACCTTTTTTTTCCTGTCACTGAGCCAATTTTGGATCCAACCTGCCACAATCCCCTGTATCCTATGGGTTTTTATTTGACCAGTCTGCCATGTGAGACCTTGTCAAATGCCTTACTAAAATCCATGTAGACCACATCCACTGCACTACCCTCATCACTCCTCCTTGTTACTTCCTCAAAAAATTCATTTAAGTTAGTAAGACATGACCTTCCCTTAACAAATCCATGCTGACTATTCCTGATTAATTCGTGCCTTTCTAAGTGACAGTTAATGCTATCTCTCAGAATTGATTCTAATAATTTGCCCACCACCGAGGTCAGACTGACCGACCTATAATTATTTAATCTATCCCTCGCACCCTTTTTAAACAATGATACAATGACTAGGTTTAAAGTGATTGGTAGAAAAATTAGAGGGGAATTGAGGAAAAATGTTTTCACCCAGAGGGTGTTGGGGGTCTGGAACTCACTGTCTGAAAGGGTAGTTGAGGCAGAAACCCTCAACCCACTCAAAAGGAGTCTGGATATGCACCTCAAGTGCTATAATCTGCAGGGCTACGGACCAAATGCTGGAAGGTGGGATTAGAATAGATGGATCATTTTTTGGCCAGCACAGATACGATGGGTCAAGTGGCCTCTTGCTGTGCCTTACACTTTCCATGATCTCTGATTCCATGATATGTACCTCAAGTGCCGTAACCTGCAGGGCTATGGACCAGGTGCTGGAAGGTGGGATTAGAATAGGTGGATCATTTTTTGACTGGCACAGACACGATGGGCTAAGTGCCCTCTTTCTGTGCCTTAAACTTTCTATGATTCTATGATTCTATGAGACAATGGTTGTCTGGTACCTCACCTGTATCTCGTGAGGATTTGAAGATGATCCTCAGAGCATCCGTTATTTTCTCTCTGGCTTCCTTTAACAGCCTGGGATGCAATTCATCTGGCCCTGGTGATTTATCCACTTTCAACAATGTCAAACCCTCGAGTACTTCCTCTGTCATTATGCCTATCGTATCTAATATTTCACACTCCCCCTCTTTAACTATAATGTCTGCACCCTCTCTCTCCTTTGTGAAGACAAAGACAAAGTAAGCATTCAGAACCCTGCCCACATCTTCTGTATCCATGCATAAGTTACCTTGTCCATCTCTGATATGCCCTACCCTTTCCTTAGTTATCCTTCTTGCCTTCAATGAATAATAACCCAGGGAATTGCCCAGTCTCTGAAAGTTTGAAATTCAGATAAAATAAAAGCAAAGTTCTGCAGATGCTGGAAATCTAAAATAAAAACAAAAGGTGCTGGAAATACTCAGCAGGTATGGCAGCATCTGTGGAGAGAGAAGCAGAGTTAACATTTCAGGTCTGTGACCTTTCATCAGGTTAGAAAAGAATTGGGTTTTAAGCAAGTGAAGGGGAGGTGGGTGGGGGAGAGAACCAAGGGGAAGGTGTTTGAGAGGGCAAAGGGCAGGAGAGATTAAATAACAAAGCTGTCCTGGGACAAAGGCAAAGAGTGTGTTAATGCTTGTGGTGAAAGACAAAGCATTAGTCCAGAGAGAGTGTTAATAGTAGAATAATGAGCAGCTCTGACTACATGAAAAACAGGCACATGGTTAAAACATAAAATATTAAAAAAAGGCCTGTCATGCTCTGAAGTTATTGAACTCAATGTTCAGTCCGCAAGGGTGTGGAGTGCCTAATCGAAAGATCGGGTGCTGCTCCTCGAGCTTGCGTTGATGTTCACTGGAGCACTGGAGCAGGCCAAAAGATGGAGATGTTGGCATGAGAGCAGGGCGTGGGCGTTGAAATAGCAAGCAACAGGAAGCTCGGGGTCATGCTTTCGGACTGAGTGGAGGTATACAGCAAAGCAGTCACCCAATCTGCGTTTGGTCTCCCCCAATGTCATAGAGTCGTACAGCATAGAAACAGGCCCTTCGGCCCACCGCGTCCATGCCGACCATAATGCATATCTAAACTAATCCCACCTGCCTGCATTAATTCCATATCCCTCTATGCCTTGCTCATTCAAGTACCTGTCCAGATGCCTCTTAAATGTCGCTACTGTTCCTGCCTCCACCACCTCCTCAGGCAGCTCATTCCAGATACCCACTATTCTTTGTGTGAAAAATTTACCCCTTTGATCCCCTTTAAACCTCCTCCCTCTCACCTTAAATCTATGCCCTCTAGTTTTAGTCACCCCTACCATGGGTAACAGACTCTGGCTATCTACCCTATCCATGCCTCTCATAATTTTATATACCTCTATCATGTCCCCTCTCAGCCTCCTTCGCTCCAGGGAAAACAGACCCAGCCTATCCAATCTTTCTTTATAACTCAAGCCCTCCAAACCAGGCAACCTCCTTGTGAATCTTTTCTGCACCCTATCTAGCTTAATCACATCTTTCCTGTAGTGTGGCGACCAGAACTGCACACAGTATTCCAAATGCAGCCTAACCAATGTTATGTACAACTGCAACATGACGTCCCAACTCTTGTACTCAGTGCCTCGGCCGATGAAGGCAAGCATGCCATATGCCTTCTTCACCACCCTGTCTACCTGTGTTGCCACTTTCAGGGAACTATGTACTTGCACCCAAGGTCTCTCTGCTCAACAACACTCCCCAGGGCACTGCCATTCACTGTATATGTCCTGCCCTGGTTTAACTTCCCAAAATGCGTCACTTCTCACTTGTCTGCGTTAAATTCCATTTGCCATTCCCTTGCCCACTTTCCCAGTTGATCTATATCCTGTTGTAACCTTAGACAAACTTTTTCACTGTCCACTATACCACCAATTTTGGTGTCATTTGCAAACTTACTAATCATGCCCCTGACATTCATATCCAAGTCATTAATATATATGACAAACAACAGAGGGCCCAGCACTGATCCCTAGGCACACCACTGGTCACCGGCCTCCAATCTGAAAAACAACCCTCCACTACCACCCTCTGCCTCCTATCACCAAGCCAATTTTGTATCCAATTGGCTAGCTCACCCTGGATCCCATGTGTTCGAACCTTCTGGACCAGCCTACCATGCGGGACCTTGTCAAAGGCCTTGTTCAAGTCCATGTCGACAACGTCCATCGCCCTGCCCTCGTCAATCCTCTTGGTCACCTCCTCAAAAAACTCAATCAAATTCGTGAGACATGATTTCCCACGCACAAAGTCATGCTGACTATCCCTAATCAGACCTTGCCTTTCCAAATGCATATAACTCCTGTCTCTCAGAATCCCTTCCAATAACTTTCCCACCACTGATTTAAGGCTCACTGGCCTGTAGTTCCCTGACTTATCCCTGCTGCCGTTCTTAAATAAAGGCACAACATTAGCTATCCTCCAGTCTTCTGGTACCTCACCCGTGACTAACGATGATGCAAAAATCTCTGCCAGGGCCCCAGCAATCTTCTCCCTTGCTTCCCAGAGCATCCAAGGATACACCTGGTCAGGCCCTGGGGATTATCCACCTTAATGCGCTTCAAGACCTCCAACACCTCCTCCTTTGTAATGTTGATATGCTCCAGGATATCGCTGTTCCCTCCCTTGAACTCACTCGCTTCCATAACCTTCTCCATGGTAAATACGGATGAGAAATATTCATTTAAGACCTCGCCCATTTCCCGTGGCTCCACACAAAGATTGCCACACTGATCCTTAAGGGGACCTACTCTCTCCCTAGCTACCCTTTTACTCTTAATATACTTATAGAACCTTTTAGGATTCTCCTTTATCTTATCTGCCAGGGAAATCTCATGGCCCCTCTTCGCCCTTCCTTCTTAAATGTAGTCCTACATCCCCTATACTCCTCAAGGGACTCACTCGATCCCAACTGTCTATACCTGACATATGCCTCCTTCTTTGTCCTGACCAGACCCTCAATATCCCTCGTCAACCAAGGTTCCCTAAACTTGCCAGCCTTGCCCTTCCATCTAACAGGAACATGCCAGCCCTGAACTCTTCCTAGCTCACTTTTAAAAGCCTCCCACTTGCCAGACGTCCCTTTACCTGTAAACAGCCTCTCCCATTCAACTTTTGAGAGTTCCTGTCTGATGCCATCGAAATTAGCATTCCCCCAATTTAGGACTTCAACCTGAGGACCAGTCCTATTCTTTTCCATAACTATCTTGAAGTTAATAGAGTTATGGTCACTGGTCCCAAAGTGCTCCCCCACTGAGACATCAACCACCTGCTCATCCTCATTTCCAAAGAGGAGGTCGAGTGTAGCCCCTTCTCTAGTAGGGCCATCCACATACTGCTTCAGAAAACTATCCTGGACACACTTAACAAATTCTTCCCCATCTGATCCCTTAGCACTAAGGCAGTCCCAGTCAATATTAGGGAGGTTAAAATCACCTACTATTACAACCCTATAATTCCTACACCTATCTGTGATTTCCCTACATATATGCTCTCCACTTCCCTCTGACTATTGGGGGGCCTATAGTATAATCCCATCAAAGTGATCACCCTTTTCTTATTTCTAAGTTCTACCCATATGGCCTCGCTGGACATTCCCCCCGGGATATCCTCTCTAAGTACTGCCGTGATGTCCTCCCTAATCAATAGTGCAACTCCACCTCCTCTCTTACCTCCACCTCTGTCACACCGGAAGGATCAGTACCCCGGAACATTGAGCTGCCAGTCCTGCCCATCCCTCAACCACATTTCCATAATAGCTATAATATCACAAACCCATGTACCGATCCATGCTCTGAGTTCAATGTAGAGGAGACCTGGGATGGCACAGTGATGCAGTGGTTAGCACCACAGCCTCACAGCTCCAGCGACCCAGGTTCAGTTCTGGGTACTGCCTGTGTGGAGTTTGCAGGTTCTCCCTGTGACTGTGTGGGTTTCCTCCCAACACCAAAGATTTGCAGGTTGATAGGTAAATTGGCGATTGTAAATTGCCCCTAGTGTAGGTAGCTGGTAGGGAATATGGGATTAATGTAGGAGGGATGTGGTAGGGAATATGGGATTAATGTAGGATTAGTATAAATGGGTGGTTAATGGTTGGCACAGACTCGGTGGGCCGAAGGGCCTGTTTCTCTCTATGACATTGTGAGCAGCGAATACAGTAGACTAAATTGAAAGAAGTACAAGTAAATCACTGCTTCACCTGAAAAGATTGTTTGGGGCCTTGGACAGTGAGGAGGTAAAAGGGCAAGTATTACACCTCCTGCATTTGCATGGGAAGTTGCCTCGAGAAGGGGACAAGGTGTCTGGGGTAATGGAGGAGTGGACCAGGGTGTTGCAGAGAGAATGATCTCTTTGGAATGCCGACAGGGGAGAGGAGGAGAAGATGCATTTGGTGGTGGCATCACACTGGAGGTGGTGGAAATGGTGGAGGATGATCCTTTGGATGTGGAGGCAGGGGGGGTGGAAAGTGAGAACAAGGGGAACCCTATTGTGGTTCTGGGATGGAGGGGCAGAGGTGAGGGAAATGGGTCAGACATGGTTGAAGGCCCTGTCAACCACAGTGGGAGGGAATCCTCGGTTGAGGAAAAAGGAAGATATATCAGAAATGCTGTTGTGGAAGGTTGCATCATCAGAACAGATGCCTCGGAGACAGAGAAACTGGGAGAATGGAATGGAGTCCTTACAGGAAACGGGGTGTGAAGAAATGTAGTCAGGGTAGCTGCAGGAGTCGGTGGGCTTAAAATTAATATTAGTGGACAGTCTATCCCCGGAGATGGATACAGAGAAGTCGAGGAAGGGAAAGGAAGTGTCAGAGATGGACCATGGAAAGGTGAGAGAAGGGTGAAAATTGGAAGCAAAATTGATAAGGTTTTCCAGTTCAGGGCAGGAGCAGGAAACGGCAGCGATACAGTCATCAATGTACCAGAAAAGAAATTGGGGGAGGGGACCTGAGCAGAACTGGAACAAGGAATGTTCAACATATCCCACAAAAAGACAGGCATAACTAGGACCCATGTGGGTAACCATAGCAACACCTTTTACCTGAAGCAAGTGAGCAGAGTTGAAGGAGAAGTTGTTCAATGTGAGAACAAGTTCAGCCAGGTGGAGGAGGGTGGTGGTGGATGGGGACTGGTTGGGCCTCTGTTCAAGGAAGAAGCGGAGGGCCCTTAAACCATCCTGGTGGGGGATGGAGGTGTAGAGCGATTGGACGTCCATAGTGAAGGGGCGGCGGTTGGGGCCAGGAAACTGGAAATTGTCAAAATGATGTAGGGCGTCAGAAGAGTCACGGATGTAGGTGGGAAGAGACTGGACCAGCAGAGAAAAGATAGAGTCAAGATAGGAAGAAATAAGTTCAGTGGGGCAGGAACAGGCTGAAACGATGGGTCTGCCGGGACAGTCCTGTTTGTGGATTTTGGGAAGGAGGTAGAAGTGGGCTGTTCAGAGTTGCGGAACTATGAGTTTGGAAGCTACAGAGGGAAGATCTCCAGAGGAGATGAGGCCAGTGACAGTCCTGTGGACAGTAGCTGGATGTTTGGTGGTGGGGTCATGGTCTAGGGGGAGGTAGGAAGAAGTGTCTGAGAGTTGGTGCTCAGCCTCTGCAAGGTAGAGGTCGGTACGCCAGACAACAGCAGCACCACCCTTGTCTGCAGGTTTGATCACAATGTCAGGGTTCGACCTGAGAGCACGGAGTGCAGCAAGTTCAGAGGGAAACGGGTTAGAGTGAGTGAGGGGAGCAGAGAAATTGAGACGGCCAATGTCTCGCTGGCAGTTCTCAATGAAAAGCACCTGATCTTTTGATTAGGCACTCTACAGCCTGGCGGACTAAACATTGAGTTCAATAACGTCAGAGCATGACTGGCCTTTTTTTCACATTTTATTTTTTAACCATGTGACTGATTTTCATGTAGTCAGTACTGCTCATTATTCTGCTTTTAAGACTCTCTCTGGACTAAACCTTCTCCTTTCTTCTCTCCTCCACCCCCCTCTCCTTCGCTTGATTAAAATTCTATTCTTTTCTAACCTTTGCCAGTTCTGATGAACGATCACAGACCTGAAACTTTAACGCTGCTTCTCTCTCCACAGATGCTGCCAGACCTGCTGAGTATTCCCAGCACTTTTCATTTTCATGTTTGAAATTCAGACCCTGGTGATAATCCTAAGAGTATTTTATAGTTTGATTATCTGACTGAAATTGAAACTGTTTCAAGTTTTCTCCATCCCCACTGCTCACATGCCAACCACCTCCCCTTCTCTCTGACCTGATGTATTGTCAAGCAGCACAATGGCCTGATTTTAACTCTATGTAAGTGAATGGGTTTTGATTGAGTTAAAATCTCGCCCATTCCATGTTCAAAGCAGTAATCCTGCACTCATTCTCCAGTACCCACACAACTAATATCATGAATCATGAGCTTGTTGCAATGCGGACAGTTGTGGCTGAATTAGTCACATTCGGCTCTCTGAGTCAACAGCTTGCGAGTTCATGCCCTACTCCAGGGGATTGAGCACAAATGTCTAAGCTAACATGTAAGAGTAAGTGCTATACTATGAGAGGAGTTGTCCTTCAAATGAGATACCCATCTGCCCTCTCAGATGGATGTATAAAGATGCTGTTGCAGTATCTGGGAAATATGGTGAGAGAGTTCTCCCTGGGGTACTGCCCAATACTTATCCCTCAATCAATATTGCTAAAAAAAAATCTGGTCATTATTGCTTGCAAAAAGCTTGCTGTTTACAAATTGACTGCTGTGTTTCCTATATCGTAACAGTTACTGCACTTCAAACATACTTCTTTGTCTGTCAAGCACTTTTGGTTGTTCTGAGATCGTGTAAGTCGCTATATCAATGCAAGTTTTACTTTCTTTACAAAATGTATTTTTTAAATGCAAGCATGAGCAATATCATGCAAATGCTTTAACTGCTGTGACGATGGTGTTTTAAACCAATTGAAAGTGAATAAGATTATGACAATTGGTTGCATTTATATATCTCAATGTCGAAAAATTTCCCGAAGCACTTCACAGAGGCATAATCAAAAAAATGGAAACTGAGACGGGGGCAGCCATTTTAAAGAGGGTCTTAAAGGAAGAGAGAGAGAGAGAGGTAGAGAGATTTAACGAGGGATTTCCAGAGTGTGGGGCTGAAGGTAAAGCTGTCAATGGGAGAGTGATGGGAGGAAGGAATAGTTAAGGAGCTAGAGTTAGTGGAATTGTGGCATGGAGGACTTGGTGGAGATAGGGAAGGACAAAGCCACAAAGGATGTTAAAGACAAGGATGATCATTTTAAACTTGAGGTTTAGGTGGAGTGGGAGCCAAAGTAGATCAGTGAGCACAAAAAGGAGGGGTTAGTGTTGGATGAGCTGAAGTTCATGGAGGGTGGCAGTGAAAAATAAATCAGTTCAATAATTGAGTCTGGAGTTGGCAAAGACATGGATGAGAGTTTCTGCAGCAGATGGGCGGAGGTAGGGCAGAGGATAGTGATATCCCAGGGGTCGAGGGAAATGATCATTGTGAAGGGAAGGATACGGGTTTGAAAGATTAGCTACAACACTGAAAAGATACGAAGCAGTATTCACTAGAAATAAAATTCTATGAATATGGACTTAATAGATTTATCCTTCAGTAATTTTATGAGGTAACTCACCAATGGTTCGATTTGACCCATAATTCTCCTTCACCTCACAAACTTGCAACTATCTGCAAAACATAAATGCTAACAGTGTCAACACTGCATTATTGCTAGAATCATTGCATCTTACTACACAGAATGAGGCCATTCAGCCCATTATGCCTGTGCCAGCACTTTGAAAGAGCTATCCAATTAATCCCACTCCCCTTTCTCTTTCCCCATAGCCCTGCAATTTTCTCCCATTCAAGTATTTATCCAATTCCCTTTTGAAAGTTACTATTGAATCTCCTTCCACCAGATTTTCAGGCAGTGCATTCCAGATCCTCATCTCACCTCTGTCTCTTTTGCCAATTACCTTTAATCTGTGTCCTCTGGTTACTGACTTTTCCTTACTCTATCAAAACCCTTCATGATTTTGAACGCCTTTATTAAATCTCTCCTCAACCTTCGTTAAGGAGAACGATCCCATGCTGTCTAATCTTTCCAGGTAACTGAATTCCCTCAACCCCACAACCATTTTAGTTAATCTCCTCTGCATACAGTCCAAGGCCTTGACATCCTCCATAAAATACATGGTTCCCAGAATTGGACACAATACTCCAGCTGAGGCCTAACCTGATTTATAAAGGTTTAGCACAGGGTTATCCAACATACGGCCCGCGGGCCAGGATCCAGCCTGCAGGTGTAAACTGTACCCAGGATTGTTCCTCATCCTCAACAGGGGACAGAGAGAAAGAGAAAAGGGGATAAAGAGAGAGAGCGAGAGAAAGAAAGAGGGGACAGAGAGAGAGAGAGAGAAAGGGGGACAGAGAGGAGGGACAGAGAGAGAAAGGGGGACAGAGAGAGGTGGTCAGAGAGAGAGGGACAAAGAGAGAAAGAGGGGGCAGGGAAAGAGAGGGGGACAGAGAGGAGGGACAAAGAGAGAAAGGGGGACAGAGAGAGGGGGACAGAGAGAGAGGGGCAAAGAGAGAAAGGGGGACAGAGAGAGGGGGACAGATGGAGAGAGGGGCAAAGAGAGAAAGAGGGGGCAGGGAGAGAGAGAGAAAGGGCTGAGAGGGGGGACAGAGAAAGAGAGAGAGGGTGAGCAGAGAGAGAGGGAGAGGGTGTGAACAAGATCACTCCTGAAAGAATGATATCTATCCAGAATACTCCGCATCACTACAACAAGTTTGCGGGCAAATATTGACTAAATCAATGTCCAACATAGTGAGGAGAAAGTAAGTCAATAAATTAGTCTTGTCATTTAAAGCTTCTTCACAAAAATGTACATTTGTTGCTGTTTTGATTAATAGTAAGATACATTTTAATGCCTTTATCTTTCCGAAATTGTCTCACTGGCCCCTCCTGTAAGACAAAAATTGTAATGTGGCACCCCACACAAATAGGTTGGACTCTACATTGAGTCTACATTGAGGAGACTCTACAGTCTCCTCTACATTGGGGAGACCAAATGCAGACTGGGTGATCGCTTTGCGGAACACCTCCGCTCAGTCCGCAAGCATGACCCCGAGCTTCCGGTTCCTTGCCATTTCAACACTACCCCCTGCTCTCATGCTCACATCTCTGTTCTGGGATTGCTGCAGTGTTCCAGTGAACATCAACGCAAGCTCAAGGAACAGCATCTCATTTACCGATTAGGCACACTACAGCCTGCCGGACTGAACATTGAGTTCAATAATTTCAGAGCATGACGGGCCCCCCATTTTACTTTTATTTTTAGTTATTTTTTCTTTTTTATATATTATTTTTGTGTGTTTATTTTATTTTATTTCATCTTAGTTTGTTCAGTTTGCTTACCCACTGTTTTTTTTCATGTTTGTGCTTGCGGCTGTTCAATATTCAGTCCGTTAACACCCTATCTGTACTAATGCTTTGTCTTTCAACCCACCATGAATATATCTTTGTTCCATGACCTTCTGGTCAGCTACTCTGTGACCTTGTCCTACCTACACCTTCTCCTTTGTTATCTCTTGCCCCACCCCCGCTTTACTTGCTTATAACCTTTCACATTTCTAATATTTGCCAGTTCTGGTGAAGGGTCACTGACTTGAAATGTTAACTCTGCTTCTCTCTCCACAAATGCTGCCAGACCTGCTGAGTATTTTCAGCATTTCTTGTTTTAATTTTATATTATAATAGGTTGGACAACCCTGGTTTAGCATTACTTCCTTCCTTTTCCACTCTACAGCTCTCTTTATAAAGTTACCACTGTCACAAAGTCTACAACAGACACATGTGTGCCCTCTCACCAAATTGAAGATAAGCTGTCTAACAGCAAGGCCGGTGCGAGCCTGTCAGTCCATCAGGCAGACCCTCAGATTCTGAAGAGATGTCCATTGTCACAACTCTTGAATAAGAAACTAATCAAATAGTCAAAAATGCTAATGGAATGCTGGCCTTTATATCTAGAGGACTATAATACAAGGGGGTAGAAGTCATGCTTCAGCTGTACAAAGCCCTGGTTAGACCACACCTAGAGAAC
Source organism: Heterodontus francisci (assembly GCF_036365525.1). Classification (NCBI taxonomy): domain Eukaryota; kingdom Metazoa; phylum Chordata; class Chondrichthyes; order Heterodontiformes; family Heterodontidae; genus Heterodontus; species Heterodontus francisci. The sequence continues at coordinate 14,016,771 of NC_090375.1, read as the reverse complement.
TATGAGCAGTTCTGGGCACTACATCTTAGGAAGGATATATTGGCCTTGGACGGAGTGCAGTGTAGATTTACTAGAATGATACCTGGACTCCAAGGGTTAAATTACAAGGAGCGATTAAACAAACTAGGGTCGGATTCCCTAGAGTATAGAAGGTGATCTGATCAAATTTTTCACAATAGTAAGGGGAACAGATAGGGTAGATTTCCGCTGGTTGGGGAGTCTAGGACTAAGGGGCATAGTTTTAAAATTAGAGCCACGCAGGGTGGGTGAAGTTTGAAACGCTCTTCCGCAATTTTCAATCGATGTTCGATCAATTGTAAATTTTAAATCTGAGATTGATAGATTTTTGGTAACCAAAGATACTCCAGGATATGGGGCAAAGGCCCAAGGAGTTATGTCATATATCAGCCATGATCTCATTAACTGGCAGAATAGGCTTGAGGGGTTGAATGGCCTCCTCCTGTTCCTATGTTCCGATGTTTACATTTTCCTCCCTTCTGTTGAAATTATTTTGTGACATGTTTACCAGATTTGCCTGTTTATTCAGCTCCAGAATTGCCTGTGATTTGACCTCATTATGAAATCATAACATGTTTACGATACTTGTCAAGGAATCTTCAATCCATTATAATTAGATTCAATCAAGATGCACACTTCAACCAATCAACAACCAGTTTCCATGCTGAGTGTAATATATTGACAATTTAGAAATTTTTTCTCCTGACCATAAACAAAATCACTCAGGTGTAATTGAATTATATTTCCATTTTTTGTTTTTTTCTGTTGGTGTTCTGATAGGTTTGGCCAAGTAATGTTAACCTGCCAGCATTTCAGGAATACAAACAGCCCAGCACATTCAGTGTGGTGCTGAATCTCCCTCCTACACACTGCTCTCAACATTCACATTGCAACAAGAATTAACCCTGAAAATATAGGGCCTGAAGTATAGGTTGGAATTTTACGCCACCCCAATGAGCCGGATGGTGATGGAGGGGTGGTGTAAAATGGAGCGCGAGGCTCCAGGAGGCCTTCCCGACCCACTCTGCCTCCACCCCACTTTACATAGGGCGGGAGGGCAAAAAAATGGGCATTTAAGGGCCTTCGCCCACCTCCACGTGGATTTTACGCGTGGCAAGTGGGCATCCTGGAGCCGGGAAAGGCCACCTGGGGAAAGCTGGCGGCCTCTCAGCGCCCTGGGGGTGCCCAATTGAGGGCCGTCCCCGTTTCCGCAACCACTGCCAGGACCCAAGACGACCCCCTCTTCCCCTCAAACGACCACCCTTGGCTCACCGGGGCCCAACCGATTACTCCCGGCAAGGCAACCCAAACTTACCTGGACTCCTGGCTCCATGTCCTCGTCTGGGCTGCAGTCCCAGCAGTGGCCACCGCTCCCGGTGGCGCTGCTGGAACTAAGAGCTGCCGGCCCACTGATCGACCAGCAGCTCAATGAGGCAGGACTTCCTCCCTCGAGCGGGTGGAAGTCCCGCCTCGGAACACTTAAAGCCTGAGGACCCGTAAAATGCGGGACGGATCCCCAGGCTAGGTGGAAGTGGGTTCGCCACCGACTTTTATGTCGGTGGCCAGCTCCCGTCTGCCCAACGTAAAATCAAGCCCATCGCCTTAATATTCTTAATTTCATTGCACATGAGTAAACACAATCAAATTCCTGCCATTGATTGTGGTTTTCAGTCCAGTGGTCGACACCAGTACTCCATTGTTTCCAAGCTTTCCAATGCTCTCCTGGCTATTCCCAATCCTTGCACCCTACGTAAACTTGAACTGATATCTGAACTTGTGCCAAGTCCCGTTCAGCCATCACCGCTGACCTAAACTGGCTTCCAGTTAAGCAATGCTTCGATTTTAAGATCCGCATCCATGTTTTCAGATCCTTCCATGGCCTTGCCCTTCCATGTCTCTTTAGGGTGGCACAGTGGTTAGCACCACAACCACACAGCTCCAGCAACCTGGCTTCGGTTCTGGGCACTACCTGTGCGGAATTTGCAAGTTCTCCCTGTGTCCGTGTGGGTTTCCTCTGGGTACTCCAGTTTCATCCCACATGCCAAAGACTTGTGGGTTGATAGGTAAATTGGCCATTGTAAATTGCCCCTAGTGTAGGTAAGTGGTATGAGAACTGAGGGAAGGTGGGGAATGAGAGGGAAATGGAATTAATGTAGAATTAGTATAAATGGTTGGCATGGACTCATTGGGCTGAAGGGCCTGTTTCGGTGCTGTATCTCTCTATGACTCTAACCTCCTCCTGCCCTACAACCCTCCAATATCTCTATGCTTCTCCAAATCTGACCTCTTGCACATCCCAAATTTTAATCGCTCCACCTCCTGAATTCCCTCCCCGCACCTTTCCACATTGTCACTGTCTCTCCCCTCCTTTCAGATGCTCCTTAAAACCTACCTCTTTGGCCAAGCTTTTGGGCATCTATTGTAGTATCGCTTTATGTGGTTCAGCATCAAATTTTGATTAATAACGCTTCTGTGAAGCGCCGTGGGACATTTAACTATGTTACAGATTTTATATAAATGCTAGTTGTTGTTGAGAACTATTTATTTCTTAAACGTACATAACAGAGCGTGTCGAATGCTTAGACTCCAGCTGTTGTTTTGTCTTCATGGGTGAACTGCAGAGATTGAGGCTAAACCTTAACTGTTCACCTCAACAACCTCATCCCTACCAGGAAACCTCAGCAAAGCAATTCAAACAATCACAGCACTCACAGCCAACAAAACAATGGCACATAACAATGACCCATTTCACTGCTTCGAGAGAAAGTAATAAGCTTGATGAAGTGGGGAGGTCAGTCCATGCTTCATTGTCGTGCAGCAAGTCACCTGTACTTTATTCTGACTCTCCGACCTTTACTGATCTGTAGCATTTGATACTTGTGTTGTTAATAATACTCGTACAATTCAAGAGAAGAGCATGGAAGATTGGAACATATAGTAGACATCTGTCTTGTTGCTGGATTAATAGGTTTCCTTCTATTTTATCACTTGTTTTTGAAGGGCAGTATTGGGGTAAGGTTGCCTTGAGAGCTGGTCTGTCCACTTTTGGGGCAAAACGTCTGCTCGGTCCTGAGGTGTCACCTTGAAATTAGCTTTAGATGGCTGGGGTTATTTTCCATTGCTGTATTATGCTGAGGTTTTTATTTCTCATTGCACTGTATGTGTTGTACTTTAAAGAGAAATACAGATTTATATTAGAATAAAGCTGGCACTGTTGGAACCCTTTATTTATTGCTGGATGATTTTTCAAATGCTAGGTGCTGTACTATTTTTTCCATAAATCATTGATTTATGACCCTACCAACATTAGCAAGTGTTTCATTTGTTCGGCCCAAATACTTATTGCAAATAAGGGTCTAGGGCTTGATGAAGTGCAACCTAACCTCATTGAAACATATCGGGCTGGATTTTACAGCCACCCCCCCCTGACCTCAGGGGTCATGGTGGGGACGAGGGGGGGGGGGCCAGAAAATGCCTCCGGCAGAGGCCCGCTGCGGGCCTTAATGCTGGGCAGGCCCAGCCCGATATTGCCGGGTGACGTTGAGCCAAATTTGCAGAGGTAAATGTATAGAAATTAATGAATTAATGACTTACCTGCACCTGCCATCCATTCCAGTGCCATATTGGTGCCGGTGGCCATCACTCTCGTGCCTTCGGATCTCCGAGGCGGAACACTGGTTGGGAGGGGGGGGGGAGCAGGTAAGTTTCTCTGTGCAGGAGTGGGGGTGGGAGTGGCGTCAGAGTAATTTAGTTGGTCGATGGGAAGGGTGGGAAGTTTAAGGTTTATGAACTTTGTTGGGGGGGGGGAGGAAGGTCAGGTGTACCAGCTAAGTGTTTTTTGGGGGGGATTTTTTGACAGAAGATCAGCCTTGATCATATTGAATGGTGGAGCAGACTCAGGGCCTACCCCTGCTCCTATTTGTTGTATTTTTATGTTCTAAATGAATGGCCAATGCTGCAACTGATTCCAACATGTTTTTATTAACAAATGGCTTCCAAGACATATTCGCTTTGATTTTACATGTAGGCAGATGTCATTTCTGCCAGCAAAGGACAAATATGTTAGGGGCATGGATTTAAACTGGAGTTTATGGCAGGACCAGTATTTGGAGTCACTTTTCTTCATCTTCCTCTGCCTGTTCCAGTTAGTTGACCCTATCGGTGGGGACGTCAGTTCAAGAAATAGACTGCCTGAAAGGGCAATGGAAGAAGATTCAATAGTAACTTTCGAAAGGGAATTGGATAAATCCTTCAAGGGGAATATTTTGACGGGTTGTGGGGAAAGAGTAGGGTCAGTGGGACTAATTAGGCAGCTCCCTCAAAAAGCCAACACTGGGACAAAAGGCTGAATGGCCTCCTTCTGTGCTGTATGATTTTACAACAGCAATAAGATAAAAGACCAGGTAATCTGTTTAAATGGTGTTGCTTGAGAGATAAATATTGGCCAGAAAACTGGGGAAAACTATCGTGCTCTTGTTCAAATAGTATCGGGGTTGGGGATGGGGGGTGTCTTCTCAGTTCAGCTTGAGGGCAGACAGAGCTTCGGTTTAGCATCTTACCTAAAAGACAGCGCCAGTGACAGTGCAGCACTCCCTCAGTGCTACAGTGGAGTATCGGCCTGGATTCTGTTCTCAAGTCTCTGGACTAGGAGTTAAAACCATGACCTTCTGACTCAGAGGGCTGACTTTTGCCAGCTCTTTGGTGGCGGGCTTGGAGGCAGAGGGGGCTGGGAAATAGTGGGGAGCCGCGTCAAGGTGATTCCCTGACACATTCCCGCCAGCAGGTAACTTTCCCATGGAGGCGAGCAGCCAATTTGCAGAGTTAAGATCCCAATTAGGGGCGATTTTGCGGCCTCTCTACCATTTTGCTGGTTTGCCGCTCCATGTCGCAAACAGCGAGCTAAGATAACAAAAGGCTGCGATCACGGCCGAGATCAATCCAGCAGAGGAGGGTTCCCCTCCACCCCAAATCACCTACACATCTATTTCCCGGCTATTGCACTTTTGATGTTCAGGCAAGTGAGAGCGCCTCTATATTGAAGTGCCTCGTGGTCCCCGACCTGCCTCTCCTGTTGGAGCTGCCATGACTCTAGGATGCCAGCAGAATCAATGTCGTTAAAAGGATGGCAAGCTCGGAGGTGGCCAGTCAGGTGACCATCTCCCTGAAGACTGTGACGCTGGCTTCGCTGCCGGCAAGTATGAGCTCCAGACCCCCATTTGATCCCAAAGGCCGCAGGAAAATTCTGCCCAGAAAGTTATTACTGAGCCATGGCTGACCTAGAAAGATAACTCCAGATCTTCTTTACTTCCAAAGTCAGTGTGGAAATGTGCGGACAAATGGTATCACTATTTCTGTTCATTCTTCACACCTGGTCTTCCATTGTGGTTCGACGGTGAACAAGGGCACAATTCATTTAAAGTAGCAAAACAGGCCAACAAGGCAATAAAAAATGCAAACAAAGCACTGTTCATTTCTAGAGGAATAGAAATGAAAAGCAGAGATGTTAAACTTGTATAAGTCCTTCGTTAGACCATATTTGGGGTAGTGCGCATGGTTCTGGTCTCCATGTCTCCATATTGTTCAAAAAGTGTGCAGAGGTACTGGAAATGGTGCAAAGAAGATTTACAAGGGTTATACCAGAACTGACAGGTAATACCTATCAAGAAAGACTGAATAGGCTGGGCCTTTATTCTCTAGAAGAAAGAAGGCTGAGGGGTCACCTGTTAAAAGTCTTTAAGGTTATCAATGGGCTAGATAGGGTCCGCATGACTTTAGCATTGGAGCTGATACCTGTGCACATTAATCACAGGCTATCCCACTGCTAAATTGGTCTGCTTTGTGCCTGTTTTATGCTCAAGGAAAGAGAGCAACGCACAGCAATTTCTACCCTAAGAGTGCACTCTCTGCTGATACAGTTTATTTCTCCCCTCATGATCTGAATTAAGTGAGGCTTTTTTGCCATGCTGGCTATACTTCTTTTTTCTTATTTCAGCAAGTATGTGGGAAAAATAATTGGGAAAATGATTAATGTTTAATACGTGCTTTGTGTGTCCAGCCAAGGAAAATGTAATTAGCACAAACATTTCTCATTTTTTTTCTCTCTGACTCTGTAATCAGCACAGCCTGTGAGCTCAGAAGTGAGCTATAATTGTTTATTCTTGCTCGTTGATATTTACTTCTGCATTCATAAAATATAAGATTAGAAAAACAAATATGTCTCAAGGACTGGGTTTGATATCTGCGGAAATGGAACATAAAAAGTTATTTGCTTCAAACTGCTGCCAGGGATTTTTGGTAATGATTAAAAAAAGATACACATTACGATTCAAATGCATTGCTTTGAAAGAAAGTTAGCAATTGAAGTTTGTGCAGAGTTTCTGGCAGCCCTAACATTAACTGATAAAATATTTTGATTGGCAGCATTTTAACTCATTCCACTTGGTGTATAACCAAGCAATACGGTAGTGAGAGTCACGCAGGTTGACGTCCGGCTCATCGTTCCATCCCTGAGGCTATCATAGAATCATAGAATACAGCACAGAAGGAGGCCATATTCTGCCATCATGTCTGTACTAGCTCTTGCGTAAAGATGTCCAAAATAGGTGACAGGTTTAGATGGAGGATCTGGATCGGCGCAGGCTTGGAGGGCCGAAGGGCCTGTTCCTGTGCTGTAATTTTCTTTGTTCTTTGTTGTTCTTTAATCCCACGCCCCTGCACTTTCCCCATAGCCTTGCAATTTTTTTTTCCTTTTCAAGTATTTATCCAATTTCTTTTTGAAAGTTATTATTGAATCTGCTTCCACCACCCTTCCAGGAAGAGCATTCCAGATCGCAACAACTCGCTGTGTAAATGAATGTTTCCTCATGTTGCCTCAGGTTAATATACCTTAAAATTGGGCCAATGTGACTCTTCTGCCAGTGGAAACTGTTTCCCCTTATTTACTCTATCAAAACCCTTCATGATTTTGAACCCCTCTATTAAATCTCACCTTCACCATCTCTTCTCTAAAGGGAACAACCACAGCTTCTGCAGTCTCTCCACATCACTGAAGTTCCTCATCCTATCTTAAATCTGAGCAGCTGAGCTGCCGACCTGGACTCAGGTGGAAGCCTCTTCAATTTCTGACCATTAGACTTCCATTGCATCTCAATTTTCAGCCTACTGGGCAGAACACCTACCATGGAAGCGTTTTTCGATTTGTTCAGGGGATGTGGGCGTCGCTGGCCAGGCCAGCATTTACTGCCCATCCCTAATTGCCCTTGAGAAGGTGGTGGTGAGCTGCCTTCTTGAACTGCTGCAGTCCTTGGGGTGTAGGTAGACCCACAGGTAGCCCTGTGCCTCGAAACATCTTTGTCCCTAATAGGCCCCACCCCACCTCTTACTACCCACTGACTATTTACATGCCAGCACAAGATTTTTGAGTTCTTGTAAATTACCATTTTATTCCCATATTCTCTCTTTGCCAGTCGTGTTTGCTTCTTCACTTCCCCTCTCAATTTATTGTATTTGGCCTGGTTCTCACTTTAAGAATTCACCTGACATGCATCATATATCATCTATTTGTTTCATTAGATTCTTTATCTCCCTTGTCATCCAAGAAACCCTGGCTTTGGTTCCTTTACCTTTCACCCTACTTAGCCTGTACCTGAAACATCCCCTCCTTAAAGATCACCCATTGTTCTGTTACATTTGTTTCCTGAATAGTAAAACAATCCTTTGAGCCCAGCTTAGTCTGCCATTAGCTTATTCAGATGGGCTTTAGATCATAATCCTATCCCGTCCAAATTATATAATCTTTAGTTACTAGTGGTGTACCGCAAGGATCTGTTTTGGGGCCACTGCTGTTTGTCATTTTTATAAATGACCTGGATGAGGGTGTAGAAGGGTGGGTTAGTAAATTTGCGGATGACACGAAGGTTGGTGGAGTTGTGGATAGTGCCGAAGGATGTTGTAGGTTACAGAGGGACATAGATAGGCTGCAGAGCTGGGCTGAGAGATGGCAAATGGAGTTTAGATTAGATTAGAGATACAGCACTGAAACAGGCCCTGCGGCCCACCGAGTCTGTGCCGAACATCAACCACCCATTTATACTAATCCTACACTAATCCCATATTCCTACCAAACATCCCCACCTGTCCCTATATTTCCCTACCACCTACCTATACTAGTGACAATTTATAATGGCCAATTTACCTATCAACCTGCAAGTCTTTTGGCTTGTGGGAGGAAACCGGAGCACCCGGAGAAAACCCACGCAGACACAGGGAGAACTTGCAAACTCCACACAGGCAGTACCCGGAATCGAACCCGGGTCCCTGGAGCTGTGAGGCTGCGGTGCTAACCACTGCGCCACTGTGCCGGAAAAGTGTGAGGTGATTCACTTTGGAAGGAGTAACAGGAACGCAGAGTACTGGGCTAATGGGAAGATTCTTGGTAGTGTAGATGAACAGAGAGATCTTGGTGTCCAGGTACATAAATCCCTGAAAGTTGCTACCCAGGTTAATAGGGCTGTTAAGAAGGCATATGGTGTGTTAGCTTTTATTAGTAGGGGGATCGAGTTTCGGAGCCACGAGGTCATGCTGCAGCTGTACAAAACTCTGGTGAGACCGCACCTGGAGTATTGCGTGCAGTTCTGGTCACCGCATTATAGGAAGGATGTGGAAGCTTTGGAAAGGGTGCAGAGGAGATTTACTAGGATGTTGCCTGGTATGGAGGGAAGGTCTTACGAGGAAAGGCTGAGGGACTTGAGGTTGTTTTCGTTCGAGAGAAGGAGGAGGAGAGGTGACTTAATAGAGACATATAAGATAATCAGAGGGTTAGATAGGGTGGATAGTGAGAGTCTTTTTCCTCGGATGGTGATGGCAAACACGAGGGGACATAGCTTTAAGTTGAGGGGTGATAGATATAGGACAGATGTTAGAGGTAATTTCTTTACTCAGAGAGTAGTAGGGGCGTGGAACGCCCTGCCTGCAACAGTAGTAGACTCGCCAACTTTCAGGGCATTTAAGTGGTCATTGGATAGACATATGGATGAAAATGGAATAGTGTAGGTCAGATGGTTTCACTGGTCGGCGCAACATCGAGGGCCGAAGGGCCTGTACTGCACTGTAATGTTCTAATTTCTAATTATTCAACTTTAGTATATTGAATATTTTTAAAACACGATGATTTGATTTCAAATCCCTGTACAGGCTCTTTTCATGCAATTGGTAAATCTCCACTTAACCTGTACTCTCCCTTTCCCAGCATCTGGAATACTGCTTCATCCTAGGGTTCCAAACTCTGGTTGGAGATATTCCTGGAGGTGTCGTCACGTGATGTCCCAACTTCAGATGCCTCTCCCCCATACTCCCACCCATAGGTTCATCCTCGCTGTGCCCACTTTCCAAATCCAATCAGAAAGGGAATAGATTCTTCTTAAGAGGAAGGGGCCGAAGAGTGGGACTAATTAAATTGCTCTTACAAAGAGCTGGCACAGACTTGATGGGCTGAATGGCCTCCTTCTATATTGTAATCATTCCTTAATTCTATGATTCGATGCTTCATTACTCAATTAGATGATTCTTGACTGTTAGTCAAGTAGATTTTTTTTGAAGTCTGATATTTTTAGAACTAATAAACAAAATCATAGAATGTATTGCTCAGTATCCATCTTTTTCACCCTGTAAAGTGCTCTAAGATTCTTTTTGTTATGAGGAGCACAGTACAGTGATATGCTTCTGTTGATTTGCTGCTGACTGATTTCCCGATCCCATTAAAGTCGCACATCCTAAAAACGTCATTTGAATTTCAAACAACAGCATTGTATGGATTTTGAAAGCAGATACGCACTGCCATAGTCTGAGAACACATTGGGAAGTGTCTAATCTGTCAATTAATTTAATACATGATGGACATGTCGTTTAAATGAAGAGGAAGCTAGAATTTGACTGTAGCATTTAGAATCATTGAATCATTGAATGGTTACAGCACAGAAGGAGGCCATTCAGCCCATTGTGTCCATGCTGGCTCTCTGCAAGAGCAACTCAGCTAGTCCTACTACCTCGCCCTTTTTCAATAGCCCTGCAAACTTTTCTCTCTTCAGATACTTATCCAAGGCTCTGATTGAATCTTCCTGCACCACAATATCAGGCAGTACATTCTAGATCTCAACCATTCACAGTGTAAAAATGTTTTTCCTAATGTCGCCATTGGTTCTTTTGCCATTCACCTTAGGTTGGTGTCCTCTGGTTTCGAATTCTTTTGGCAATGGCAACGGTTTCTCCTAATCTACTCTGTCAAGGCCCCTCAAGATTTTGAACACCTCTATCAAATCTTTTCTCAACTGAGGGGCCCAGGACTGTCCCAGTGCCCCTAGAACCAATTTTAGCCCATTACAGTGATGCAGACATCAAAACCACCCACCCGTGCTTCATTCTCACCAGACTGTTGCCACTTACTGCTGGAGGATACTGACTCACAAGCGGGTGAAGTCACACTACCAACACCCGGCTTGGGAATGGGCCTGAATGATGTGTACTATGACGCAGATACCTCCTTGTAATTAGCCATTTATAACGTTTCCTTTTGGAGCCTACTCTGATAAAATTGAACTTATTTTCATTGGTGTACAATTCCCATTTCTATCGAATGGTCAGAATGTGAAACTCACTACCACATGGAGTGGTTGAGGCAAATAGCACAGATGAATTTCAGCTAGTCTCAGTAATGGTGACCACGAAACTGCCATTAATTGTCATAAAAACCCATCTAGTTCACTAATGTTGTGAGGAAAACTCCACTTCAAATGGAAAATATAAATTTCCTTGTATGGAACTTCACCTGAGAATTTTGACTGAGACTGTTACAAATAACTTTTAAAAAAACAGAACAGAGCACCCAAAGATGGCCATGCACAATTTGCACATGAAAAGCCAAAGGATCAGACAGGAGACAACATGACTGATTCACCCTAACCAGAACAATGGGGGTGCTCTCTGATTAAATTACCTAAAATGGTTTTGTCAAAATGGTTGCCAAAAGCCATCGACACCCATTGACTGTGAAAGAGCCAACCCACGCAACCCCCCCCCCCCCACCCCCACATGTATGTTTGAGCAGCCTTGAATTTCAAAGCTCATTCCAAAAGACGTTGTCTCAAACAAAGAGTTGGTCACATCACATGACTGCTTGTGTAACTCTGGGAGTTTGTGAATTGCATCTCGGAAGGAGATTGTAACTGTAAGCCAGCAAGAGAGCTGCAGTCTCTATCTCTCTCCCTCTCTGCAGTAAAGTTCCAACGAAGCCTCAGCTGCAAACCAATAGCCCAGCACAGCCAGCAATGAGGGGTCACGGATAAAACCCCTTTTCTGCCTCCCAGAACATGAAAAGCAAGCCCGAAACTTGTGTGGCCCAGCGAGGACCTCAGGACTACAACTTCAACCAAGAACTCTGGGACTAAATTTCAGTATTTAAATTCCATTTATTGCGGACTTTACACCAACCTCCCAACTCTGTTTTTTCCTCTGTAATCTATATGTATGTGTGTGTGTGTGTGTGTCTGATATGAATGCGATAACATGGATAATTTTAACCGGTTTAGAGTGATAAGGTTAACAAACATGCATCATTCTTGCATAAACGCAAGAAAACCTGTCTGATTGGTTCATTTGCAATTATATTAGAGGAACAAGAGTATGTGCTCACAGTGGTGGTCCGTTAAATCACTGTGTTAAAAAAATAAACCTGTTGCAGTCAAAGCAGAGAAAGGGCGAAAGGGGAGCCCGAGACCCCTTCCTCAACAGATCGTAACAAAGTTCTTTAGGGAAGAAAATCTGCTGTCCTTACCAGTTCTGGGATACATGCGACTCCAGACCCACAGCAATGTGGTTGACTCTTAACTGCCCTCTGAAATGGCCTAGCAAGCCACTCAGTTGTACAAAACCACTACACAAAAGTTGAAAAGGAATAAAACATGAGGGATAACCCAACATTGATCCAGGCACCAGAAATGACAACAGCAAACCCAGCCAAATCGACCCTGCAAAGTCCTTCTTACTAACATCTGGGAATCTTGAGCAAAAATTAGGAGAGCTGTCCCACATATTAGTCAAGTACCAACTTGACATATTCATACTTGTGTAATCATATCTTACATCCAATGTCTCAGACACCATCATCACCATTCCTGGGTATGTCCTGTCCCACAGCAGAACAGACCCCACCAGAGATGGCGGCACAGAGGCATACAGTTGGGAGGGAGTTGCCCTGGGAGTCCTCAACATTGACTCCTGACCCCATGCAGTCTCAAGGCGTCAGGTCAAACATGGGAAAGGAAACCTCCTGTTGATTACCACCTACCGCCTTGCCTGGGCTGGTGAATCAATTCTTCTCCATGTTGAACATCAATTGGTAGAAGCACTGAGGGTAGCAAGGGCACAAAATGCACTCTGCATGTGGACCCCAATGTCAATCGCCAAGAGTGGCTCAGTAGCACCATGACTGACCGAGCTGGCCGAGTCCTAAAGGACATACCTGCCAAACTGAGCCTGCAGTAAGTAGGTGCTGAGGGAACCAACAAAAGGGAAAAACCTATTTGACCTTGTCCTCACCAATGTACCTGCTGCAGATGCATCCGTCCATGACAGTACTGGTAGGAGTGACCACTGCACAATCCCTGTGAAAACGAAATCCCATCTTCACATTGAGGATACCCTCCATTGTGTTGTATGGCACTACCACCCTGCTAAATGGGATAGATTCAGAACAGATCTGGCAACTCAAAACTGGGCATTCATGAGGCACTGTGGACCATCAGCAGTCGCAGAATTGTATTCAAACACAATCTGTAACCTCGTGGCCTGGCATATTCCCCCACTCTACCATTACCAACCCTGGTTCAATAAAGTGTGCAGGAGAGCATGCCAGGAGCAGCACCAGGCATACCTAAAAATGAGTATCGGCCTGGTCAAGCTACAACACAGGACTACTTACAAGCCAAACAGTGGAAGAAGCATGCGATAGACAGAGCTAAACAATCCCACAACCAATGGATCAGATCTAAGCTCTACAGTCCTGCCACATACAGTCATGAATGGTGGTGGACAATTAAACAACTAACAGGAAGAGCAGGTTCCACAAATATCCCCATCCTTAATGATGGAAAAGCCCATCACATCAGTGCAAAAGTCAAGGCATTTGCAACCACCTTCAGCTAGAAGTGCCGAGTGGATAATCCATCTCAATGCCCTCCTGAGGGCCCCAGCATCACAGATGCCAGTCTTCAGCCCATTCAATTCAATTCACTCCTCTTGGTATCAAGAAATGGCTGAAGGCACTGGATACTGCAAAGGCTATGGGTCCTGACAACAGTGCAGCTATAGTACTGAAGACTTGTGCTGCAGAATTAGCCACACCCCTAGCCAAGCTGCTCCAGTATAGCTACAGCACTGACATCTACCTAACAATGTGGAAAATTGTCAAGATATGAGCTGTCCACAAAAAGCAGAACAAATCCAACCCGGCCAATTACCGCCCCATCAGTTTACTCTCAATCATCAGCAAAGTGATAAAAGGTGTTGTCGACAATGTCGCAAACCTGTTTTCATTCTCCTCAGGAAATATTGCGGTGCACGTTTAACGCTGTAAAAAAATCAGTATTTCTGTAAGACAGCAAGCTCCAGAGACTGTAAGCCAAAGTGCATTTTGGTTGCCAGGAAACAACCATACAGAGGGTGTAAACAGAGCTTCAATGTATCCGTTCTGACTTTGAAACTAGCTGGCAAAAAACTGGTTTATTCAGTTGACAGACTGTTCCAGCACGTGAAGGAAATAGGAGAGTTCTCTAAATTGACTTAGAGAAATTATTGATCTGCTATGTTCATCGCTGGAAAAAGAAGAGTTTAATACTACAACTGCTGAACTGAACTGCTGGATTCATATCTTTGAAAGGATCTTCGGATTCATCAGGCGTTGGAAGACAGTGGTTGTATTAGAAGACCGTTCGTTGGAAACATAATCTTCAAAGACTTTATTGTTTTTTCTATTTTTTCGGGCAGCTAATTAAAAAACAAACTACTGTTAGTTTGAGTATATGTATGCGAATGCAGGAGTTAGATTTTTAAATAAGAAGTTATAAGGTCTTTAGATATTGGTTTATCTTAATAGTCATAGAGTCATAGAGTCGTACAGCACAGAAACAGGCCCTTCGGCCCACCATGTCCATGCCGACCATAATGCCCATCTATACTAATCCCACCTGCCTGCATTAATTCCATATCCCTCTATGCCTTTCTCATTCAAGTACCTGTCCAGATGCCTCTTAAATGTCGCTACTGTTCCTGCTTCCACCACCTCCTCAGGCAGCTCATTCCAGATACCCACTATTCTTTGTGTGAAAAATGTATCCCTTTGATCCCCTTTGAACCTCCACCCTCTCACCTTAAATCTATGCCCTCTAGTTTTAGTTACCCTTACCATGGGAAACAGATTCTGGCTATCTTCCCGATCTATGCCTCTCATAATTTTATATACCTCTGTCATGTCCCCTCTCAGCCTCCTTCGCTCCAGGGAAAACAGACCCAGCCTATCCAATCTCTCTTTATAACTCAAGCCCTCCAAATCAGGCAACATCCTTGTGAATTTTTTCTGCACCGTCTCTAGCTTAATCACATCTTTCCTGACCAGAACTGCACACAGTACTCCAAATGGAGCCTAACCAATGTTATGTACAACTGTAACATGACGTCCCAACTCTTGTACTCAGTGCCTCGGCCGATGAAGGCAAGCATGCCATACGCCTTCTTCACCACCCTGTCTACCTGTGTTGCCACTTTCAGGGAACTATGTACTTGCACCCCAAGGTCTCTCTGCTCAACAACACTCCCCAGGGCCCTGCCATTCACAGTATATGTCCTGCCCTGGTTTAACTTCCCAAATTGCATCACTTCGCACTTGTCTGCGCTAAATTCCATTTGCCACTCCCTTGCCCACTTTCCCAGTTGATCTATATCCTGTTGTAACCTTAGACAAACTTTTTCACTGTCCACGATACCACCAATTTTGGTGTCATCTGCAAATTTACTAATCATGCCCCTTACATTCACATCCAAGTCATTAATATATATGACAAACAACAGAGGGCCCAGCACCGATCCCTGCAGCACATCACTGGTCACCGGCCTCCAATCCGAAAAACAACCCTCCACTACCACCCTCTGCCTCCTATCACCAAGCCAATTTTGTATCCAATTTGCCAGCTCACCCTGGATCCCAAGTGTTCGAACCTTCTGGACCAGACTATCATGCGTGACTTTGTCAAAGGCCTTGCTAAAGTCCATGTAGACAACAACCATCGCCCTGCCCTCGTCAATCCTCTTGGTCACCTCCTCGAAAAACTCAATCAAATTCGTGTTTAGGTTTTCTTTTAGTTTTTTAATGAATAGTTGATTTATTAATATCTAAAGATACCTGGTTTGGTTCACTTCATTCACAATCACTAGATTGTTCAATTTGGCTGTACTTTTTCTGATTTGGGAAAATTTGGGTGTACTGGTCTCCTTATTTAAGGAAGGATGTAGATGTGTTGGAGGCGGTACAGAGATGGTTTACTGGACTAATACCTGGAATGAGCGGCCTGTCTAACAAGGAAAGATTGGACAGGCTGGGTTTGTATCTGCTGGAATTTAGAAGAGTAAGAGGCAACTTGATTGAAACATATAAGATCCTGAGGGGTCTTGACAAGGTGGATGTGGAAAGGATGTTTCCCCTTGTGGGAGAATCTCAAACCAGGAGTCATTGTTTAAAAATAAGGGGGCGCTCATTTAAAACAGAAATTAGAAGAAATTTTTTCTCTTTGGAACTATTCATCAAAAGGCAGTGGAAGCAGAGTCTTTGAATATTTTTAAAGCAGAGGTAGATAGATTCTTGATAAGCAAGGGGATGGAAGGTTATCAGGGATAGGTGGAATGTGGAGTAATCAGTTCAGCTATGAACTTATTGAATGGCTGAGCAGGCTCGAGGGGTTGAGTGGCCTACTCCTGTTCCTAATTCGTATGTTCGTATGTATGCAAAGAAATATTATGTGAACTGTGGACCGACAGGACTGAATTGAAAGTGCGTTGCTTCCACCGTGATCAGAATCATATAATTTAATTGGGGGGTTTGTCCTGAGCGATCATAACAATTTTTTTAAAAATTCATTCAGGGATGTGGGCATCGCTGGCCAGGCCAGCATTTATTGCCCATCCCTAATTGCCCTTGAGAAGGTGGTGGTGAGCTGCCTTCTTGAACCGCTGCAGTCCATGTGGGGTAGGTATACCCACAGTGCTGTTAGGAAGGGAGTTCCAGGATTTTGCTTCGGCAACAGTGAAGGAACAGTGATATAGTTCCAAGTCAGGATGGTGTGTGACTTAGAGGAGAACTTGCAGATGGTGGTGTTCCCATGCATTTGCTGCCCTTGTCCTTCTAGTTGGTAGAGTTCGTGGGTTTGGAAGGTGCTGTCTAAGGAGCCTTGGAGCATTGCTGCAGTGCATCTTGTAGATGGTACACACTGCTGCCATTGTGCGTCGATGGTGGAGGGAGTGAATGTTTGTAGATCAGGTGCCAATCAAGCGGGCTGCTTTGTCCTGGATGGTGTCGAGCTTCTTGAGTGTTGTTGGAGCTGCACCCATCCAGGCAAGTGGAGAGTATTCCATCACACTCCTGACTTGTGCCTTGTAGACGGTGGACAGGCTTTGGGGAGTCAGGAGGTGAGTTACACGCCTCAGTATTCCTAGCCTCTGACCTGCTCTTGTAGCCACGGTATTTATATGGCTACTCCAGTTCAGTTTCTGGTCAATGGCAACCCCGATGATGTTTATAGTGAGGGATTCAGTGATCATAATGCCATTGAATGTCAAGGGGAGATGGTTAGATTCTCTCTTGTTGGAGATGGTCATTGCCTGGCACTTGTGTGGCGCGAATGTTACTTGCCACTTATCAGCCCAAGCCTGGATATTGTCCAGATCTTGCTGCATTTATACACGGACTGCTTCAGTATCTGAGGAGTCACGAATGGTACTGAACATTGTGCAATCATCAGCGAACATCCCACTTCTGACCTTATGATTGAAGAAAGGTCATTGATGAAGCAGCTGAAGATGGTTGGGCCTAGGACACTACCCTGAGGAACTCCTGCAGTGATGTCCCGGAGCTCAGATGATTGACCTCCAACAACCCCAACCATCTTCCTTTGCGTTAGGTATGATTCCAGCCAGCGGAGGGTTTACCCCCTGATTCCCCTTGACCTCAGTTTTGCTAGGGCTCCTCGATGCCATACTCGGTCAAATGCTGACTTGAGGTCAAGGGCAGTCACTCTCACCTCACCTCTTGAGTTCAGCTCTTTTGCCCATGTTTGAACCAAGGCTGTAATGAGGTCAGGAGCTGATTGGCCCTGGTGGAACCCAAACTGAGTGTCACTGAAGAGATTATTGCTAAGCAAGTGCCACTTGATGGCACTGTTGATGACACCTTCCGTCACTTTACTGATGATTGAGAGTAAGCTGATGGGGCGGTAATTGGCCGGGTTGGACTTTAGAATTAGAATTAGAATTAGAACATTACAGCGCAGTACAGGCCCTTCGGCCCTCGATGTTGCGCCGACCTGTGAAACCTTCTGACCTACACTATTCCATTTTCATCCATATGTCTATCCAATGACCACTTAAATGCCCTTAAAGTTGGCGAGTCTATTACTGTTGCAGGCAGGGCGTTCCACGCCCCTACTACTCTCTGAGTAAAGAAACTACCTCTAACATCTGTCCTATATCTATCACCCCTCAACTTAAAGCTATGTCCCCTCGTGTTTGCCATCACCATCCGAGGAAAAAGACTCTCACTATCCACCCTATCTAACCCTCTGATTATCTTGTATGTCTTTATTAAGTCACCTCTCTTCCTCCTTCTCTCCAACGAAAACAACCTCAAGTCCCTCAGCCTTTCCTCGTAAGACCTTCCCTCCATACCAGGCAACATCCTAGTAAATCTCCTCTGCACCCTTTCCAAAGCTTCCACATCCTTCCTATAATGCGGTGACCAGAACTGCACGCAATACTCCAGGTGCGGTCTCACCAGAGTTTTGTACAGCTGCAGCATGACCTCGTGGCTCCGAAACTCAATCCCCCTACTAATAAAAGCTAACACACCATATGGCTTCTTAACAGCCCTATTAACCTGGGTGGCAACTTTCAGGGATTTATGTACCTGGACACCAAGATCTCTCTGCTCATCTACACTACCAAGAATCTTCCCATTAGCCCAGTACTCTGCATTCCTGTTACTCCTTCCAAAGTGAATCACCTCACACTTTTCCGCATAAAACTCCATTTGCCATCTCTCAGCCCAGCTCTGCAGCCTATCTATGTCCCTCTGTACCCTACAACATCCTTCGGCACTATCCACAACTCCACCGACCTTGTGCTGCTTTTTGTGTACAGGACATACCCGGGCAATTTTCCACATTGCAGGGTAGATGCCAGTGTTGTCGCTGTACTGGAACAGCTTGGCCAGGGGTGCGGCAAGTTCTGGAGCACAGGTCTTCAGTCCTATTGCCGGAATATTGTCAGGACCCATAGCCTTTGCAGTATCCAGTGCCTTCAGTCGTTTCTTGATATCACATGGAGTGAATCAAATTGGCTGAAGTCTGGCATCTGTGATGCTGGGGACTTCAAGAGGAGCCGATATGGATCATCAACTCGGCACTTCTGGCTGAAGATTGTTGCAAATGCTTCAGCCTTATCTTTCGCACTGATATGCTGGGCTCTCCCATCATTGAGGGTGGGGATATTTGTGGAGCCACCTCCTCTAGTTAGTTGTTAAATTGTCCACCACCATTCATGACTGGATGTGGCAGGACTGCAGAGCTTAGATCTGATCCGTTGGTTATGGGATTGCTTAGCTCCGTCTATCACATGCTGCTTACGCAGTTTGGCACACAGATAGTCCTGTGTTGTAGCTTCATCAGATTGACACCTCATTTTGAGCTATGCCTGATGCTGCTCCTGGCATGCCCTCCTGCACTCTTCATTGAACCAGGGTTGATCTCCCGGCTTGATGGTAATGGTGGAGTGGGGGATATGCCGGGCCATGAGGTTACAGATTGTGGTTGAGTACAATTCTGCTGCTGCTGATGCAGAGCGCCTCATGGATGCCCAGTTTTGCATTGCTAGATCTGTTCAAAATCTATCCCATTTAGCACGGTGGTAGTGCCACACAACACGATGGAACGTATCTTCAATGTGAAGGCGGGACTTCATCTCCACAACGACTGTGCGGTGGTCACTCCTACCAATACTGTCATGGACAGATGCATCTGCGGCAGACTGATTGGTGAGGACGAGGTCAAGTATGTTTTTCCCTCTTGTTGGTTCCCTCACCACCTGCCGCATACCCAGACTAGCAGATATGTCCTTTAGGCATCGGCCAGCTCG
The DNA here is from genome assembly GCF_036365525.1 of Heterodontus francisci. Lineage (NCBI taxonomy): Eukaryota > Metazoa > Chordata > Chondrichthyes > Heterodontiformes > Heterodontidae > Heterodontus > Heterodontus francisci. Next base: position 13,997,307 of record NC_090375.1, on the reverse strand, counting down.
GTCAGTAGTGGTGCTCCCGTGCCACTCTTGGTGATGGACATTGAAGTCCCCCACCCAGTCTACATTCTGTGCCCTTGCCACCCTCAGTGCTTCCTCCAAGTGGTGTTCAACATGGAAGAGTACTGACTCATCAGCTGAGGGAGGGCGGTAGGTGGTAATCAGCAGGAGGTTTCCTTGCCCATCTTTGATCTGATGCCATGAGACTTCATGGGGTCCAGAGTCAATGTTGAGGGCTCCCAGGGCAACTCCCTTCCTACTGTATACCACTGTGCTGCCACCTCAGGTGGGTCTGGCCTGCCGGTGGGACAGCGATGGTGATGGCAGTGTCTGGGACATTGTCTATCAGGTATGATTCCGTGAGTATGACTATGTCAGGCTGTTGCTTGACTAGTCTGTGGGACAGCTCTCCCAACTTTGGCACAAGCCCCCAGATGTTAGTAAGGAGGACTTAGCAGGATTGACAGAGCTGGGTTTGCCGTTATAATAAAAGCAAAATACTGCGGATGCTGGAAATCTGAAATTAAAAAAAAGAAGTGCTGGAACCACTCAGCAGGTCTGGCAGCATCTGTGAAAAGAGATGCAGAGTTAACGTTTCGGGTCAGTTCCGAAGAAGGGTCACTGACCCGAAACGTTAACTCTGCTTCTCTTTCCACAAATGCTGCTTGACCTGCTGAGTGGTTCCAGCACTTCTTTTTTTTTATTCCAGATTTCCAGCATCCGCAGTATTTTGCTTTTATTCCAGCATTTCTTGTTTTTATTTCTGGGTTTGCCGTTGTTGTTTCCAGTGCCTAGGTCAATGCCAGGTGGTCCGTCTGGTTTAATTCCTTTTTATTGACTTCGTAACGGTTAGATACAACTGAGTGGCTTGCTAGGCCATTTCAGAGGGCATGTAAGAGTCAACCACATTGCTGTGGGTCTTGAGTCACATGTAGGCCAGACCAGGTAAGGACAGCAGATTTCCTTCCCTAAAGCACCTTAGTGAACAATGCTGTCAAGCGGCACTTACACAGCAATAACCAGCTCACCCACACTCAGTTTGAGTTCTGCCAGTGCCACTCAGCTCTTGACCTCATTACAGCCTTGGGCCAATAATGGACAAAAGAGTTGAACTCAAGAAGTGAGGTGAAAGTGACTGCCCTGGACATCAAGGCAGCATTTGACCGAGTGTGTCATCAAAGAGCCCTAGCAAAACTGGAGTCAATGGTAATCATGGGGAAAACTCTCCAATGGTTGGAGTCATACCTAGCATAAAGGAAGATGGTTGTGGTTATTGGAGGTCAATCTCAACTCCAGAACTTCACTGCAGGAGTTCCTCAGGGTAGTGTCCGAGGCCCAATCATTTTCAGCTGCTTCATCAATGACCTTCCTTCAATCATAAGGTCAGAAGTGGGGATGTTCACTGATGATTGCACAATGTTCAGTATCATTCGTGACTCCTCAGATACTGAAGCAGTCTCTGTCCGTCTGCAACATTCAAGCTTGGGCTGATAAGTGGCAAATAATATTCACGCCACACAAGTGCCAGGCAATGACAATCTCCAGCAGTCCACAATCTAGCCATCTCCTCTTGACATTCAACGGTATTACCATCACTGAATTCCCCACTATCATCATCCTGGGGGTTACCACTGACCAAAAACTGAACTGGACCAGCCACATAAATACTATGGCTACAAGAGCAGGTCAGAGTCTGGGAATTCTGCAATGAGTAACTCACCTCCTGACTCCCCAAAGCCTGTCCTCCATCTACAAGGCACAAGTCAGGAGTGTGATGGAGTACTCTTCACTTGCCTGGATGGGTGCAGCTCCAACAACACTCAAGAAGCTCGACACCATCCAGGACAAAGCAGCCTGCTGGACCAGCACTCCATCCAACACCTGCAACATTCGCTCCCTCCATCACCGATGTACAGTGGCAGCAGTGTGTACCATCTGCAAAATGCACTGCAGGAACTCACCACACCTCCTTCGACAGCACCTTCCAAACCTGCGACCTCTACCACCTAGAAGGACAAGAGCAGCAGATGAATGGGAACACCACCACCTGCAAGTTCCCCTCCAAGTCACACACCACCCTGACTTGGAACTATATCGCCGTCCCTTCACTGTCGCCGGGTCAAAATTCTGGAATTCCCTTCCTAACAGCACTGTGGATGTACCTACCCCACCAGATGAACTGCAGCAGTTCAACAAGGCAGCTCACCACCACCTTCTCAATGGCAATTTGCAGTGGGCAACAAACGCTGGCCTTGCCAGCAATGCCCACATCCCATGAAACAAATTTTTAAAAAGCTAGGTAAATACACGAGGAAGGAATAGATGGATATGCTGATAGGGTGAGATAAATTCGCGACGAAGGAGGCTCGTGTGCAGTCAAAACATAGGCATAGACCAGTTGGGCAAAATGGTTTGTTTCTTTGCTGAAAATTCTATGTCGTGTAGGTACTTCCTCTGCTCTAAGAACAACCCCAGTTCTCCAATCTATCCACATAACTGAAGGCCCTCATCCATGGAACCATTCTCGTGAATCTTTTCTGCACCTTCTCTAAAGCCTTCACATCCTTTCTAATGTTATGATGCTCATAATTAGAAACAGTGGGCTGGATTTTACCAAGACCTCGATGTCAGGTTAATGCCGGGAGTTGTGGACGGGGGTGGTGGTGGCCGGAATAGGGGTCCGGCAAAGGCTTGCCACAAAGGACAATGCTAGGAGGTCCCGGCCTGATCTTCCTGGCAGCGGCAAGGCTCCGTGGCGGCCCCCACCCCCCCCCCCCCCCACCACCGCCTCTGGGTGATGGGAACTGGTTGTTAATATTTAAATTAATGACATGCATAAATTTAAATGAAATTACCTTCAGTCTTCTGGGCCAACCACGATCTTCGGCACAGCGGCCGGCCCTCCTGCGCCTTCCGATCCTCGTCCGGGGAAAGGCAGCGTGACACTGGTGGGGAGGGGGGTGGAGTTAAGATTATCAGTGTTGAGGGGGTAGGGAAACGAGTCAAATAAACGTAATGGGGTGAGAAGAGGGAACTTTGTCGGGGGAGGAGGTCAGATTTCAAAGGTAAGTGTTTTGGTGGAGGCGGGAGCGTGGAAGGGCAAATAGTTAATGTAATTGGAATTGTGGGGTGGCAAAGGGGCATTAGAAATTTATTTAATAAATTTTGTGGGGGTGTATCCTTAAAAATTCAAATTGGCCAGCGGGGTTGGCTGCCCTTTAAAAATGGCACCAGTGCCTGCGCACAGGCAGCTGACTCCATTGCCGACAATGGACAGCCCGTCCGCTACATGTGACTTGGGGGGGGTGGGGGAACCAGATGCCCCGGCTATTTAAACGAGTTGCCGTGCGTGAGATCGCGGCGGCTCTTTGGTTGCAGCCTATGCGTGCGGGGTGCCATTTTTGTGAACTTGCCACCGCCTGCCCAATACTCCAGTCAAGGCCAAACCAGTTATTTATAAAGGTTCATCATAACTTCCTTACTTTTGTACTCTATGCCTCTATTTATAAAACCCAGGATCCCACATGCCTTTTTATCGACTTTCTCAACCTGTTCTGCCACCTTGAACGATTTGTGCAGGTCTCGCTGTTCCTGCACCCATTTTAAAATTGTACCCTTTATTTTCAATTGTCTCTGCTCATTCTTCCGACCAAAATGTACCACGTAGCACTTCTCTGCGTTAAATTTCATCTGCCACATGTCTGCCCATTACACCCACCTGTCCTCTTGAAGTCTATCACTACCCTTCTCGTCGTTCACAATTCTTCCTGGCTTTAAGGTCTGGAATGCACTGCCTGAGAGTGTGGTGGAGGCAGGTTCAATTGAAGCATTCAAAAGGGAATTATATTGTTATATGAAAAGGAAGAATGTACAAGGTTACGGGGAGAAGGCGGGGGCATAGCACTGTAAATTGCTCTTTCGGAGAGCAGGTATAGACACGATGGGCCAAATGGCCTCCTTCTGCATTGTAACAATTCTGTGATTCTGTGATTCTTATATCGTCTGCAAATTTTGAAATTGTGCCCCTGCATGCTCAAATCCAGATCATTAATTTATATCAAGAAAAGCAGTGATCCCAGTACTGACCCCTCGGGAACCCCCCTGTATACATTCCTTCAGTCTGAAAAACAATCGTTCACTACTACTCTCTGTTTCCTGCACTCAAGAAACTTCGCAACCATGCTGCTACTGTTCCTTTTATTCCATGGGCTTTGCTGGTGAGTCTATTATGTGGCACTTTATCAAATGCCTTTGGAAATCCTGTATACCACATCGACCACATTACCCTCATCAATGCTCTCGGTTACCTCATCAAAACACTCAAGCAAGTTAGTTAAACATTATTTGCCTTTAACAAATCGATGCCGGTTTTCCCTAATTAATCCGCACTTGTCCAGGTGACTGTTAATTTTGTCCTAGATTATCGTTTTTTAAAGCTTTTCCACCACCAAGGTTAAACTTACTGGCCTGTAGTTGCTGAGTTTATCCTTGCACCCTTTTTGAACAAGGATGTAACATCTGCCATTCTCCAGTCCTCTGGCACCACCCCTATATCTAAAGAGGATTGGAAGGTTATGGCCAGAGCCTCTGCAATTTCCACCCTTACTTCCCTCAGCATCCTTGGCTTCATCTGATCCGGCCCTGGTGACTTATCAACATTAAGTACAGCCAACCTTTCTAATACCTCCTCTCAATTTTTAACCCATCCAGTATCTCAAATATCTCCTCCTTCACTATGACTTTAGCAGGATCTGATGGAAGGTCACAGACCTGAAGCATTAACTCAGTTTCTCTCTCCACAGATGCTGCCAGACCTGCTGCGTATTTTCCGTAATTGATTTTATTTCAGATTTCCAGCATCAGCAGTATTTTACTTTTGTGTTGACAGCATCTTCTTCCTTGGTAAAAACAGATGAAAATTTGCTCCTTTAGTGCTTCAGCCATGCCCTCTACCTTCATGTGTAGATCCCCTTTTAGGTCCCTAATCAGCCTCACTCCTCCTCTTACAACCCTTTTACTATTTAAGTCCTTATGGAAGTCTTCTGGATTCCCTTTTATGTTAGTTGCCAGTCTCTTCTCATACTCTCTCTTTTCCTCTCTGATTTCTGCTATCAATCAGGAACATTTTAACAGGATGAGCCATTTAGCCTCTCGAGCCTGTTTTACCATTTAATGAGATCATGGCTGATTAGCTACCTATCTCCATATACCCGCTTTTGCACCATATCTCTTAACATCTTTGGTTAACAAAAATTAACATTTGATATAACGTAACATAGGAACATAAGAAATAGGAGCAGGAGTAGGCCATTCGGCCCCTCGAGCCTGCTCTGCCATTCAATAAGAGCATGGCTGATCTGATTGGAGCCTTGACTCCACTTTCCTGCCTGCCCCCCATAACCCTTGACTCCCTTGTCAATCAAAAATCTGTCTCACTCAGCCTTGAATATATTCAATGACCCAGCCTCCACTGCTCACTGGGGAAGAGAATTCCAAATACTAACAACCCTCTGAGAGAAGAAATTCCTCATCTCTGTCTTAAATGGGAGACCCCTTAATTTGAAACTGTGACCCCTAGTTCCAGATTCCCCTCAGCTGTCAAGCCCCCTCAGAATTTTATATGATAAGATCACCTCTCATTCTTCTAAACTCGAATGAGTATCGGCCCAACCGCTCAACCTTTCCTCATAAGACAAATACCTCATCCTAGGAATCAGACTAGTGAACGTCCTCTGAACTGCTTCCAATTAGAGCATGGCTATCTGACCCGAACCCGACGGGTTGCCCTTCCGGGTCCGGCATTCAGGCTCGGGTCAGGCCAGGTCGGACACACTCTATCACCACCTCCAGTACGTGGCTCCAATGTTAATGTACTTTTTGGAATTGAAAGGTTGTTTAGTTACAGTTTTTATAAGCTTGTGCATATAAGCAACAAAGTGAAAAATGGAAGCTAGGTTAACTGATGGTCGGGTCGGGTCGGGTGCAGGAAGAAATGAAAAGACTTGGGCCGGGTCGGGCTCAGGGTTAGTTGTGGTTCTGTCGGGCTCAGGTCGGGTTTCATTTGCAGACCCGAGCCGGCCTTTACTTCCAATGCAAGTATCTCCCTCCTTAAATAAGGTGACCATAACTGTGTACAGTGCTCTCGGTGCGGACTCACTAATGCCCTGTACAGTTACAGCAAGATTTCCCTTTCTTTTTTTAATCCATCCCCCTTGCGATAAAGGCCAACATTCCACTTGGCTTCCTAATTATTTGCTGTACCTGCATGCTAACTTTTTGTGATTCTTGTACAAGGACACCCAGATCCCTCTGCACTGCAACATTCAGCAGTCTCTCTGCATTTAAATAATATTCTGCTTTTCTATTCTTCCTGCCAAGATGGGCAACTTCACATTTTCTCACATGATACTCCATCTGCCAAATGTTTGCCCACTCACTTAACCTATCTATATCCCTTTGCAGACTCTTTTTGTCCTCCTCACAATTTGCTTTCCCACCTATCTTTGTATCATCAGCATATTTGGCTACAATACACTCTGTCCCTTCATCCAAGTCATTAATATAAATTGTTAATAGTTGAGGCCCCAGCACTGATTCCTGTGGCACTTCACTAGTTACAGTTTGCCAATCTGAAAATGACCCATTTATCCCGACTCTCCATTTCATGTTAGTTAGCCAATCCTCTATCCATGCTAATATATCACTCCCAACACCATGAGCTCTTATCTTGTGTAGTAACTGTTGTGTTACTGCTTTAAATGCTAGTGTTGCTTTAAGGGGCATACCTTAAACAGCAACAACACTCAAGAAGCTCGACTCCATAGAGGACAAAGCAGCTCGCTTGATTGGCATACCATCCAAACCTTCAACATTCACTCCCTTTACCACCGACGCACAGTGGCAGCAGTGTGTATCATCTACAAGATGCACTGCCGAAACTCAAAAAGTCTTCTTCGACAGCACCTTCCAAACCCATGACCTCTATCACCTAGAAGGACAAGGGCAGCAGATACATGGGAACACCACCACCTGCAAGTTCCCCTCCAAGCCACACACCATCCTGACTTGGAACTATATCGCCGTTCCTTCACTGTCACTGGGTCAAAATCCTGGAACTCCCTTCCTAACAGCACTGTTGGTGTACTTATATCCCAAAGACTGCAGCAGTTTAAGAAGGCAACTCACCACCATCTTCTCAAGGGCAATTAGGGATGGGCAATAAATGCTGGCCTAGCCAGCGACGCCCACATCCCATGAACAGAAAAAAGCTGTCCAACAGCCAGACAGGATACGATGCGCTGACCCCTGTGACCTCTGAGTACTCACTGCAAGCAGCTAGCAATGTAACAACCAGGAACAGGATCTTCTCCCATATTGCTGTGGATGTTTGTATCTTCAATAAAGAACCAACTTTTAGATTCACTGATTGTGTCTGTAAATCACGTAATAGTAACCTTTTATGTGGCACCTTATCGAATGCCTTTTGGAAATCCAAATACACTACATCTACTGGTTCCCCTTTATCCATCAGGCTTGTTACATCCTCAAAGAACTCTAATAAATTCATCAAGAGAGTTGCAAACTTCTACCACCCTTTGTGTGTCGAAGTCTGTCCTAATTTCACTCCTGAAAGATCTGGCTTTAATTTTTAGATTATGCCCCCTGGTCTTGGGCTTCCAAACTAGCAGAAATAGTTTCTCTCTATCTACCCAATCTGTTGCCCTGAATAAAGAGTCATGGAGTCATAAAATGGTTACAGCACAGAAGGAGGCCATTTGACCCATCGTCTCCGTGCCGGCTCTCTGCAAGAGCAACTAACTTAGTCCCACTCACCCGCCTCTTCCCGGTAGCCCTGCAAATTCTTCCTCTTCAGATAATTAAATCTTAAAATAATACAAACCTTCTCTCCATTCACTGTAACACTAACAACTCCAATAGGGACTTGTATCCAAAGTTCAGTTGGATTGAAAAGACTGTGATGTTTGAGATGCTATTCCAACACAACACGAATTTGGAAACTTCAATTTCTCTGTGACCAGCGCATGACCTAAAACAAAATAAACTTTGTTTAAATCACCCCATAATCTTCTAAATTCCAGTGAATGCAACCTTAATTTGTGTCATCTCTCCTCATAATTTATGCCGCAGAGTCCAGGTATCACACTTCATGAATAAGTCCACTCCTTCTTAAATGACAACACTTCAAAATTATATAAACAGCTGCAGAGTGCTTTTGGACATCTTCAGGTCATAAAAGGAGATAGAAATATAAATTTGTTCTTTCTTTCTCTGTCCTCATTATGAAATAAATCTGTTGTCTCATGTTCCTCTCTACCTCTCTCTCCTGCTTTGAAACATTCCTTAAATCCTATCTCTTTGACCAAGCTTTCAGCCACCTGTCCTAACAACTCTTTATGTGGCTCAATGTCAAATTTTGTTGGATAATTGCTCTTGGGGCATTTTACTACATTAAAAACGCTATATAAATGCAGGCTGCTGGTGTAGTAGATGCTGGAGACACTCTCAAAATATTATTTACTTGTTACTATGACTAAATTAGCACAAATAATTTTGTATAGTACGTGCACTCAAAAAAGTGAACCTATTTTGATGATTTATTCTGAGTACTATTGGCTTTTAAGCAGTTAAAAACCTTTTGACAATCTGTATATAATGAGCGTATGTTTATTCTTTGTTTAACCTCACAAGGAGTCAGTGCTATCTAATACTACTCCATGTCAGGCCATCTGTTAGTCAAAGAGAAATTAGGTCATCTTTAACATGTTCTTTTATGAACACGTCTGAGCCCTATGTAGAAAACTGGCGAATGAATTTGGGTATTTTATATTTCTGCAAAGCTGGGTGTCAGTCACCAATTGGAGCAAAAGCGAGAGAGCAGGAGAAGAGCGGGATGCGGAGGAACAAGGGATTAATTAAATTGCCCTGACAGTTCTCCCAGTGGTTCTCTCAGCCTGCAGCATGTCTGGCTTTCCTATACCATTGACATTGTTACACAGCACGCTTGCTGCCAATGACATTCCCAGATGATTGCAACAGAGAGTAGAATTCTTCCAAAATATACTTTGTGCCCATTCACAGGCCCTATGCACAAGAGGTGTCATGAAATGGTTTTCTATGAGGGATTTACCTGCCAATTTTGAGTTCTCTGAAACGAAGTAGAGTTGCTGAACGTTTCAATATTGCTCATTTGATCTGCACACAGAGCTGATTGGATTCAGTCTGGTGAAGCATGTTTAGCATGGCTGAGAATCCTAAGCTACCCTACTGTACAGCGATCATTCTACGCTGAGGCTGGAACCGTGCACATAAATTCACATAAAGAAAAGAAAGACATGCATTCATATCACAGCTTTCACAGCCTCAGGATGTCCCAAAGTGCTTTTCAGCCAATGAAGTACTTTTTGAAGTGTAGTCACTGTTGCCATGTAGAAGACATGGTGGCCCTTTTGTGCACAGATGCAAATGAAGCACATAAATAATTTTAAATTTAAATGACCATTGGATAAAAACAAATATCAATCAATACTCGCATCAGAGTGATAGCGCTTTCCTTCCTTTAACCCAATTGGCCTCTCAACATTCTGTGCTCATCTAAAAAGTTCATATTGAATGCTGCTTTTCCAGCTTAGGGAAGTGTCTCCCATATGTGCCCATCACTCACTGTATCAAGGTTGGTAAATATACATAAGACTACATAGGATATACGGCACAGAAACAGCCAACCAGTCCATGCTGGCACTTGTTCTCCACTCGAGCCTCCTCCATTCTTTCCTCATCTAAATCTATATAGAATCATAGAATGGTTACAGCACAGAAGGAGGCCATTTGGCCAAACCTGTCCTTGCTGGATCTCTGCAAGAGAAACACACCTAGTCCCCCTGCCCTGACTTTTCCCGGTAGCCTCTGCAATCTGTATTCCTCATTGAATACCTTGGTGACTATCTGAGATTGATGGTCTCTAGTTATTCTCTTCCCCACTAGTGGAAACATTGGACTGAATTTTCTGGGCCCATTGTCAATGGGCTGGGAGGTGGGAAGGCTGGCAAAATGTTGTGGGCAGGCTTTGGGTGTGTGCCCAACATCTTCCCGCCATTTTGCCAGTTGCAGGAAAGGTGGCAGACGGGCTGCCCACCCAGAGCCCAATTGAGCCATTTAAGTGACCAATTAAGGGCCTCTTCCTGCCCCTGCAGGTGTTGCGTTATTGCCTTTTGTCAGCAATAAGGTACCTCGAGTTGAAAGGTAAATAAATCGTAGATTCTTTATTGTGAAGTAACAAACTTACAAGAGAGCTCTATCATAAACGTGTATCTAGGTGATCAACACAACTCCACCATATGTTTTTTTACTCGTTTGTGGGACATGGGTGTCACTGGCTAGGCCAGTATTTGTTGCCCATCCCTAATTGTCCTTGAACTGAGTGGCTTGCTAGGCCATTTAAGAGTGAACCACATTGCTGTGGGTCTGGAGTCACATGTAGGCCAGACCAGGTAAGGACAGCAGATTTCCTTCCCTAAAGGACATTAGTGAACCAGATGGGTTTTTACATCAATCGACAATGGTTAGACTAGATTTTTAATACCAGATTTATTCATTGAATTCAAATTTCACCATCTGCCGTGGTGGGATTCGAACCCATGACCCTGGAGCATTAGCCGGGGCTCTGGATTACTAGTCCTATGACATTACCACTACGCCACCGCCCCTCCTCTTGTGATGCTGGGTGAGGTATTCAAACTGTTAAAGTGATATCACAACATTCTTCTTTCTTTAAATGGAAATACATGAAAGATAAACTGTATACATAATGAAGCAGAATAGTTTTGAACACTATTTACATATGCATTGACTTTTATGTCCTTCAGTCAGATGTCTCTCAAAAGTACAGGGTGTCTGCTGACTCGATCTGAACTTGTCAGTGTGTAGCTTCATTGAGAATTAGATTTGTCAACGTTTTTATCTTCATCTGTGTGCGTGTTCTGACAGTCATCCTGTCTTGAGCATTACACTTGTCACTTTTCTTTGCTACGTTCTATGGATTCGAATGTGAACGTGTTCTCGAAGTAATAGGATTGTCAGGCACAATGTTCTGAGCTAGTTCTTTCAACTGACATCCGTTTCATCTTAGTACTGTTCCATTAGGGCTGGTTACTTCATACAATCTTCGCTCGGTGCAGATTTTGGACGCTTCCCCAGATGGATTATTCTGACTTTCTGTCCAATCTGTAATGGTGGTAGTTCCGCGCCTGCATGCCTATCATACACAGCTTTCGTCTACTCTTGACTTGCAATTAGCTTCTCCTGTACTGACGAAGATTTCATGAGATAATGACTTGAAAGGATTGTTTTGACTTGTCTTCCAAATATAATTTCCACAGCTGACGGCAATCCTGTGCCAATTGGTGTTGCTCCCAAGTGCAACTTGGCTACATGCAGATCTTGGTTAGTCTCTTGACACTTCACAATCAGTGACCTGTGACTGTGCGTTCCATTCTTTCTGCTGGTCATTCGACCTAGGGTAATGTGGTAATGATGTAATATGGTTTACATTCCATTTCTTACACGTCTGCGAATGGTTTGCTGGTGTATTGTGGTCCATTGTCTGATATTATCTCCTTCAGGGACTGAATAAGCTGAAAATTGCACTGATGGTGTTTGCAACTGATGTGCTTAGCTTGTCCCTCAATTGACTGATTTGAGGGAATTTGAAGAAGTAATCTGTGAGTAACAGATAATCATCACCTTTTATAGAGAAGAGATCAGTGGTTATCCTTGATCAAGGATGTGACAGGATTTTGTGCAGATGGAGCGGCTCTTTATGCTGGCTTGGTAGATGCTCTTGGTTTGTGTTACATGACCATGCTGCTCGCTTGATATCACCGTTAATTCCTGACCAGTAACTGGTTTCTGGATTTCTCCACACCCATATGATGTTGATGCAACTGTGAAAGAATGTCAAGGCGAAGGATCTGTGGGATTAACGCCTGCTTTCCTTTGAAGACGACACCACTAGAAAACCCAATTCATCTCGGTATGGCCAAAAGATTCTGAGTTCTGCGGGAACTTATTGGATGCTGTCAGGCCATGCTCTGACAACGAGTTGCCATAACTTTCAAAACTGTGTCTTTGAAAGTTTCTTCCTGTAGTTCCTCATGCTTCTTCTGCCCAAAATGCACCTGGAATACATCTTACAGCTCGATATTGATTTCCTCAACCTGGAATCTAGTGGAATGTCATCACACTTTCTGGGATTGGGTAGTCTGTTAAGGGTGTCAGAGGTCACCATAAGGTTCCCAGGCTTATATCTAACTTTGCATTTGTATCCTTGCACCTTGATTAGTAGCTGGTGTGGTTGAAGAGGTGCTTTGGTCAGTGGTTTCTGCCATATCATCACCAGTGGTTTATGATCCATTTCAACTGTCAAAAAAGAATAGTGTGAAACTTGGTAATCCTGAACACCAATGCTAGTGTTTCCCTTTCTATGTCGGGAATAGTTAGCCTGTGTGGGTGATAAGCTTTTCGAACCAAAAGCAATTAGAGTCATAGAGAGATACAACACCAAACAGGCCCTTCGGCCCACCGAGTCTGCACTGACCATCAACCGCCCATTTATACTAATCCTACATTAATCCCATTTTCCCACTCACATCCCCACTGTTCCCTCAATTCTCCTACCACCTACCTACACTGGGAGTAATTTTTATTTTTACAATGGCCAATTTACCTATCAACCCACAAGTCTTCGGCATGTGGGAGGAAACCGGAGCACCCGGAGGAAACACACGCAGTCACAGGGAGAACTTGCAAACTCCGCACAGGCAGTACCCAGGGCCAAACCCAGGTCACTGGAGCTGTGGTGCTAACCACTGCGCCACTGTGCCGCCCTTGGATGACCTTCTCGCAACAAGCATGCTCCAAGACCTTTCAAGAAAGCATCTACTTCAAGAATGGTATCCTTATTTGGGTCGTAATACCGCAAACATGCCTCTGTCGACAATGGTTGCTTCAGTGAGTCAAATGCGTGCTGGCTGTCCTTGTGCCACAAATACGGTGCATCCCTTTGAGCGTTCCCATAGAGATGAAGACCTCTTAGCAAAATTTGGGTTGTAGGGAGCTAGGAAATTAATTCGATCAAGACATCTCTTTAGATCTTCCTTATCTTGTGGACTGGATATCCTCTACCTTGCTGGGGTCTAGTCTTGTGTGCCTGCATCGGAGTAGATCTAGCCAAGGAAAATTGATGTGACTTGCACTAATGACACACTTCTTGCTTTTGAATACAAGGACTTCCTTGTTGGTTGTTTGCATTAGGAGGTGCAGATTCCTGTCCCCATGCTCCTCTTTTCTGCTGCTCATCATCTGCAAAGAGAGACACACCCGAGCACATTTTCCATGATATAATCAACTCATTGTTAAATCAATCTTGGCTTATGCATAAACCAAATGGTGGGCACAAAAAACAATGTCTTCCAAACGGAGTCCTGAAAGTCATCAGCTCTCACGAACTTTCAGAGAGATGGATATCCATGTATCCATGCTCTGTATCTAGCTTTGAAAAGGATCGGGCTTTGGCAAACTTTGGGTTTAATTCCTCCAAAGTGGGGTTTTTATGAGGACATCATTTTAACGCCAGGTTCAGCCTTCTGGAGTCCAAACATTGCCGAATATTACCGTCTTTTTTGATTGCAGCTGTTAGAGAGCTGACCAATCCATGTGCTGCTGGACATGCCAGGTAATTCCTTGCCTCTCCATAGTATCCAGCTTGGCTTTGAGCTTGTCCTTAACATGGATGCTACATTTCCAGGTGAGTGCCTGGAACTTGCTGCCGGGGGAGGTGGTGGAAGCAGGTACGATAGCAACGTTTAAGAGACATCTTGACAAATACATGAATAGGATGGGGATAGAGAGATACGGTCTCTGGAAGTGCAGAAGGTGTTAGTTTAGACAGGCATCAAGATCGGCACAGGCTTGGAGGGCCGAATGGCCTGTTCCTGTGTTGTACTGTTCTTTGTTCTTTGATAAGTTGTTGGGGTCAGATGAAGTAGGGTGGGAGGAGACTCATGTGGAGTATGATCACAGGCTTGGATCTACTGTGCTGAACGGCCTGTTTCTGTGCTGTCAACTCAATGTCAGTAATTGTCGCCCACACAAGCCTCCTCCTGCCCTATCACATCATGTCCCCTAGTTTTGAAGTCCCCACATATGGAAACATCTTCTTTACATCTACCCTACCACACACCTTGCATAACTTTAAAAACCTCTATCAGGTCACCCCTCAGCCTTCTCAGTGTCCCTGTGGAACAGCTACACCTCAATTAATGCAGGATTGTGTAAGCTTGTACTAAATCCATTACAAAACCATTTGTGTCTAATTATCTAATCATACAAGAGGCCTGATACTGGCATTACTCTAATGCGACTATGTTGTCATGGACTGTCTCCTCTCTTAGATCAGGTCGGAAGATACGTGTGATACGTTGATCTTTGTAGTCGACTCACTGCTTCTCTTTAGAAAGGAATGAGCACAGGATTGCTCTGATATAAAGCAATCTTTTGTATTTTGCTACAAATAGACAAGAGAATTTTTGATTCTATTTCACGGATAGAAAACTCCAATCCTAATATTGCCTTTTGGGACTTCTGCAATAATCATTACCTAGAGGCTGTCCCTGTGGTTTACCAGAGTTCTATAGCAGTAAATCAGCCTGTGAAACTATATAATAAACAGTTCCATGTCTCAAGGCTTTAGTTCAATTCTGATTCTTCAAAATGGCAATTTCAGCAGGCACTTTTCATGTTACTGCCTCAAAAGCTTCTGTGAACAAATCCTGGGTGTGAGATGCAAACCTTGTTCCAAAAGTATGCAGACAGAATTAAGCCCTGCCACGCTATGGGTTGCCAACCCTCCAGAATTACCTGGGAGTCTCCAGGAATTAAAGATTAATCTCTAGGACACTGTTCAGATCAATAGCCAAGAGAACAATCATAGAGGCATTAAAACACTGATGTGTATTTGTCATTTTCAATTATTCATTACAAAAATATTGGACAGGGATTGAAAAACGCTGAGTTGGAGACTGGAGAACTTGTGAAGAAACCAATGAAATATATCCAACCAGAGTAGCCTACCCTACTATGAGCAGTAGGAGGTAGCCAAGTGGTATTAGCATTGTTGTATCTCCTCATCGATTTTATCCTGCCTTCCTTTTGTTTTCTCTCTCCTCTTTTTCCCTGTATTGGATAGCTCTTCCCAAGAGCCACAATAGATAGAATGGCCTCCTTTTGAGCTGCATCGTTCTATGATTATATGTTTCTCTGCATTTCTTTTTCTTTAGCTATATTTTCTCTCTTTAATGTCATGGGCTGTATTTTTATCAAAAACAGGGGACTTACAGAACTGCTGTGAATGCTGGGATAGTACCATCATTTTTACTTTTCATATTTGTTCAATTGAAGCATTGTAAAGGGATTTAGACAGTTATATGAAAAGGAAGAATGTGCAGGGTTACAGGGAGAAGGCAGGGGAACGGAACTGAGGGAATTGCTCTTTCAGAGAGCCGGTGCGGACATGATGGGCCGAATGGCCTCCTTCTGTGCTGCAACCATTCTGCGATTCTGTGATAGGTGAAAGATTACATGAGAAACAATGCCTATTATCAGTACAGTCCATACATGCACAGTAACATTATTCTGTCACAATTTCACGCATGAAAATACAGCAATATGAAATGCCTGAATGCCTGGAGAAAAAGGCAAATACACCTCAGTTGCCCAGAATCTGCATGAAACATATTGTATTACATTCAGCCCAACAAGTCAATACCAGTTTATGCTGTCATGCCGAGTTGCTTTGTTGAATGATAATTTCCTTTAATCCACTGACTGGAGATCTGAATTTATATTTTGGAAGAAATTTAAAAAGAACAGATAAAAAAATGACTTTGCTTGCAGCTTAGGGTGCCACCTAATTTGCCACACTGTATCCTATATTGCAATGCCTGTGAGGAGGGAGACGAAATGTCTGTTCCTCCCAGCAAGAACCAAGACCCAGGAAGTTTAAGGGAACTGCTTGTTCTTTTTGTTTTAGTAAGAAGAAATACTGCTAACAACTATGTTTGGATCACTGAGTGACTGTCATGTGACAAGCCCCTCCCCATCTGTGGGTTTTAAGCTGGTGTTTTCTCTGCAGCAGCAAGGGAAAGCATCTGGACTCTGGCATGCGCAGACCCAAGTGGGGGATCCCTCTCTCTCTCTCTCTTTCCATTCAAGCTGGCAAGTTTCAAATCCTGCCTGTTGCCTGACCACCTTTGCATACTCTGGCTACAGTCAGAAACCCCTTTGGAGGAAATCATCTGTATCGCTCTCTCCAAGAGACCCACCGAATCTGTCATCTATCTTTTCAAACTAAAAGCCTCAGGACCACTGAATTCAGCTAAAGGTCATCCGAATCACCAAACTCCACAGACTGTAAACCTTTTTGTTCTATGGAGTCAACCAATCTACCCTTCCCCACACTGTAATGTATTTGTGTGTGTGCAAACCCCGAGTGTGTGAGTGTGAGTGAAAGTTGGCACGTAGTTTATTATTTGTGTTAGTTTGGTTTAAATGAAATAAAATTAACCTCTTTCTTTGTTAAACTCAAGAAAACCTGTCTGATTATTTACTTGCTATGATCATAACAGGAACCAATCAAACATCTACTGATTGGGCAGTACATCCAGTTTAAAAAAGAATTAAATTTCTTCTGGTCAAACGAAGAGAGGAAAAAGAGGGAAGCCTTTTGACTCCTCTTCACTTAACCGTAACAGAACTTTGGGGGCTCACATCTGGGATCAAACCCACAGACAAATGGGAAATTGGAAGCAGGAAACTAATTTGATCCCTAGCAATAATTTAAAAATGTCAATACAGGTTTTCTTGTGGTTTTCACTGCTAGAGTACCAAAGTGTACACATTCGAGGCCAGTACCTTCCTAGAACAGGGTGAAGTAATTTGTACCATGTTAAAAGTCCTATCTGTTGAAGGGTTGATGAATGTAGCTGGGCAGTTAGAGATTACTATCCATCCAAAAACTATGAAGACTGAAATCCTAAAACTCGTGGCCAGCTATTTAAAATCAACACTGAAGAACCAGAGACAGGCACAGAATCTGAAACAGACAGAGTAACATTAGTTAAGCTGCAGCTAGAATAGAGGAGACTAGAATTAGAATTCCAGAGAGAGGAAGGGGAGAGCGAATTCCAGGAAAGGGAAAAAGAAAGGGAGGAAAGGGGAAAAGAAAGAGTTTTCCAAAGGGAGTGAAGGCAGCTCGAACTTAATAGAGGAAGACCCAATGTACTCATTGAAGGCACCGCGAGTGAGGGAACTACCCCAGCTCAGGACCAAGTGCTGAATTCTTAAAGTTCTCCCAATTGATACCAAAGTTCAATGAGAGGGATGTGAAAGCATTTGTCGTCTTTTTTGAAAAGCTTGTAAAACAGTTAAAGTGGCCAGTAGTCAGCTGGATACTGTTATTGCACAGCAAATTCACAGGAAAAGTATGTGAGGTTTATTCACTGTTGCCTGGTGAGAGTTCATCAGTTTATGAGATGACTAAAAATGCTGTCCTGAGTCCATATGAGCTAGTACCAGAGGCATACCGCCAAAAGTTCCGAAATCTCTGAAAGCAGCCGGAACAAACTTACATCGCATTCAACACGGTTCAGCAACTGGCTTTTGACCAATGGATATGGGCACTTAAGATAGAGTTCACTTTTGAAAATCTTAGAGAGGTGATCCTCCACGAGGGGTTCAAAAACTCCCTTCCCCTTTCCAGAAAAAAACACGTGGAGGAACAAAAGATTCCAAGAGCCAGGCAGGCAGCAATCGTGGCTGATGATTATACACTTATTCACAAGGCCTTACCTGAAGGGAAACCTTTCCCTAGTCACCTCCAAAAACATGATAAGGATAGAAGGTGGGAGGGTGATAGGAGGATGAACAGCCAAGAGCGAGAAGGGGGAGCTGGAAACACAGGCGACCCTCTTCAGGCCAAAAAGGAAGGTACTGAGAACAGGAGTGAAGACTGAAAGCCTGTATGTTTCCATTGTAATAAGGCAGGTCACCTTCGAGCTGACTGCTGGAAGTTACAAGGAAAACTCATAGGTTTAGTCAGGGTAAACTAGACCAGTGCAAGAAAAAGAGAACCTGATGGAAAGCACAGCAGACCAGGCTGTGGCTTTAACTGTGGCAGTAAAACCCAGTAAACATACTGCTGAGAGTGCTAGAAAAGATTACAACATTCCTGAGAGTTATCGGGATTTTGTGTCCAAAGGAAAAGTGACCCCATACCTCTCAAGTGAGGCGAGTAAGCCCATAGTCACACTTAGGGATATAGGGACCAGCCAATCCCTTCTGCCGGAAAAAGGCATGACCTTTCCCCCAGATAGTGTATTGAATGTTAGAGTGCTAGTAAACGGTATCGGAGGAAATTCTATGCCCATACCTTTATATCAGGTGCATCTGGAGTGCGACCTTGTTTCAGGACCCGTAACCGTGGGGAGTGTCCCTAGTTTACCTGTGGATGTGGTCGACCTGCTCCTGGGTAATGATCTGGTGGGTGCAAAGGTGATAGCTTCCCCAGTGGTTTTTGGAGAGACCAAAAGCGGTCAGGGTGACAGAGCAGTTACAGGAAAAGGTCCCTGGTATTTTTCCTGACTGTGGTGACCCAGTCACTGGCCAAACAAGCTTCATCAGAGGAGGCTGAACTGGCACTGCAGACGGCTGTCTGGTTATCTGAAATCGTCTTTGGGAAGTTAGAGGAACCAAAGGAAGTGTACAGCAGGTCTTCCTTGGTCGAGGCTCAGCAAGTCGACTCGGGATATAAAAGTTATCACAGACTTCCCAAACTGAAGCTGAAGCAGAGGGAGTTCCAGAGTGCTACTGTTTAAAGAATGAGGTGCTGATGAGGAAGTGGAGACCTCCTCACAGACCTGCAGACAGTGGACAGTGGTTCACCAGGTAGTGGTGCTGCCGAGGTACCGTAGGGAAATATTGAGAATAGCCCAGGAGATTCCAAAGGCTGGACATGTCGGTATCAGAAAAACCCAAGCCTACATTAGACAGCATTTTCACTGGCCACAATTCCACAAGGATGTGGTGGAGTTCTATAAGAGTCGCCACACGTGGCAGGTTGTAGGGAAGCCTCAACCTGCAATAAAACCTGACCCCTAATTCCCTATCTGGCTTTTGGGGAGCCATTCAGCAGAGTGCTGGTAGGTAGTGCTGGGCCCCTGCCGAAAACAAAAGAGGGCTACCAGTATCTTCTCACCATTATGGATGTGGACTACCCAATTTCCAGAGGCTATCCCCTCTTAGAACTGCCTAGGTAGTGGTTGAGGGGCTAACCCAATTCTTCACCCAATATGGGCTGCCTGCTGAGATCCAGTTAATGTGCATTGTTTTTAATCTGTACAAATTTCCTTGCAAATCTTTGACTGAAACCTGAACATTCTGATGCAGGGATTCTATGACAGTTTAGGAAAGGTTATAGTTGGAATATATTTGATCAGGTTTTAAGGAATATCTTAAAAGGAGGAGAGAGATGGAGCGGTTTAGAGAGGAAATCCCAGAGCTTGGGGCCTGGACAGCTGGAGGCACCGAGTGAAAGAAATTGGGGATGCGCAAGAGGCCAGAATTGGAGGATCGCAGCATTCTCAGAAGGTTGTAATGCTGAGGAGAATACAGAGGTAGGGTTCTCCCATTTCCTACGCCACACATCCATAAGGTGAATTTGAATAACATTGACAATAAGTACCAAATTAGGGGCATTCCTGTGATTTTAGAAGCAGTTTTGAGCTGTGAATTGAATCGGGATTGTCCAAACTTATTTTACATAGATTTATTGGACTGGGTTTGAGCCAAAGTCTTAGACATCAAAGGCCAGTAACTAACCTACTGTGCCATCCAACTAAATGTCTTCACCACTCTCTGGAACATAACTGCTTTACCAAGAGAGTGGTGAGAATGTGGAACACACTACCGCCGGGAGTGGTTGAGGTGAATAGTACAGATGCATTTAAGGAGAAGCTGGATAAACACATGAGGGAGAAAGGAATAGAAGGATATGCTGTTAGGGTCAGATGAAGTACGTTGGGAGGAGGCTTGTGTGGAGCATAAACACTGACACAGTCCAAATGTTATGTTTCTGTATTGTAAGTTCCATGTAGTTTTATGTAGTTTGCTATGCCTGAACAACTGGGTACATATTCCACTGCTTGTATCCATGGACATTGGTTTGAAAAGGGGCAGGCATAAAGAGGAAAAATGATAGGAATGTCCAGCCTCATTTATACTTCATTGCTGGAGCTAAAAGCAGGATTTATCAGCACTAATGGCCCAGCATGATTTTATCAGTAACTGCTTAATAACATCAACTGAGTGCTCGCTAAATGGTACCTAATACCAATTGATGTTATTTCCATTACATGATGTAAGTATTCCCTTTTTAAAAAAAAGTATTCATGGGATATGGGCATCACCGGCTAGGCCAGCATTTGTTACCCATGCCTAATTGCTCTTGAGAAGGTGGCGGTGAGCTGTCTTCTTGAACCACTGCAGTCCATGCGGGGTGGGTACACCCACAGTGCTGTTAGGAAGGGAGTTCCAGGATTTTGACCCAGTGACAGTGACGGAATGGTGATATAGTTCCAAGTCAGGATGGTGTGTGACTTGAAGGGGAACTTGCAGGTGGTGGTGTTCCCATGCATCTGCTGCCCTTGCCCTTCTAGTTGGTAGAGGTTACGGTTTTGGAAGTTGCTGTCAAAGGAGCCTTGGTGCATTGCTGCAGTGCATCTTGTAGATGGTACACACTGCTGCCACTGTGTGTCGGTGGTGGAGGGAGTGAATGTTTGTGGATGGGGTGCTGATCAAGCGGGCTGCTTTGTCCTGGATGGTGTTGAGCTTCTTGAGTGTTGTTGGAGCTGCACCCATCCAGGCAAGTGGAGAGTATTCCAACAGACTCCTGACTTGTTCCCAACCTAATAAGGAGTCATAATATCTCTGAAAAGAAACAGCATAGGGAGGCAGTGGTGTAGTGGCAATGTCTAGTAATGCAAAGGCCCAGGTTAGTGCTCTGGGAACTGGGTTCGAATCCCACCACAGCAGCTGGTGAAATTTGAACTCAATTAATAAATCTGGAATTAAAAGGTAGTCTAAAGGTGACGATGAAACCATTGTCAATTGCTGTACAAACCCATCAGGTTTACGAATGTCCTTTAGGGAAGGAAATCTGTCATCCTTACCTGGTCTGGCCTACATGTGACTCTTAAATACCCTCTGAAATTGCCGAGCAAGCCATTCAGTTCAAGGGCAATTAGGGATGCTGTAAGGCTGTGAAACATGGGAGACTTATAGCTACCAGGAAAAGAAGCTCAATAATTTCCATCTTCACTGTCTGTGGTGCATTATGGGCATATCCTGGCAGGACAAAATCACAAATGTGCAGAGCTCCCAAGTGTGTTGGTAATAATCACAGAGATGGCTTCGGTGAATCGGACACGTCCACAGGATGGAAGTTGGTCGCATACCCAAGGACCTTCTGGGCACCCAAATCTCCACTTAAAGGATGCAAGCGTGACATGAAGCCTCTAAATGTTGACTATTGCACTTGGGAGTCACTAGCTGACAAAAGAGAGATATAGCGACACTTCCTGTGGATGACCAGTTGCTACAGCGGCTTGGCAACAGGCGCCAACGTCAAAAAAAACAACTCACAGCATTACTTCTGTTATGACCGAGCTGGGAGGAGTGCACTGTTTATTCTAGTTCCACTTCTCCACAGGTCACAACATATATTTAATTTTTTTCCCACTTACCCTTATGGTCAATCATAGACTCTATTTTTATCCCAGAATAAAACACACCAACCAGGTTTATTTAATAAACAACCAAATTACCAGTTTATTATAAAACAAGTCTTAACAAGTAATGAAGCAAAGCACAAATACACAGATTGAAATATAAAAGTTTCCTTTTTATCTTAGACACACACACAAACACACACACACACGCATGCACGCATGTACACACACACGCACACAGGTTAGCTGAAAAAATAGAGAGATTTACTCTTTAGAGCTCTGGTACAAAAAAAACTCAAAAAAGAATATGTTGGCCAAAATACTTGCTACTTCTTGAAGAAAAAAGAGATGTGAAAAGATGTCAAAAGTCCTTTCTTGTTTGGCATCCCAAATATGTATAGACAGCTGTCACTGGATCTTCCTAGAACAGTTCTTGGCAGGCGACGTTGAAGATCAGTTTGAGCAGGCTTTCCAGGAAAAATGCAGTAACTGGGGTTTCAGGCAATTTCTTACACTTGCTTCTCAGCTTCTCAAGGGATAGAAAACTGGCAGGCTTTTACAAAGAGCTGGAACAGACTGAGCTGGGTGTTGCTCCCTTGGCAAGTGTTTATCCAACTGTCTTTTCAAGCCATTGCCCATATCCCAACTCACTATCCAAAGCGAAACCAATGTCACCAGAGTCAAGCCTCCTGAACCCTATAAATCTCGACTTGTCACTTCTTTGTAAACATCTTTCCCCAAGTCTAAAACAACCCCTGTTGGGTAATTATTTGAAAACAAGTGCCTTCCAGTAACTGTTTACAATTCAGACCTCTCAGTGACCCTTGTAAAGAAAATCCATGGACTCCTTTTCAGTTTTGAAACACAAATCCTCAAAATTTAACCAAAAAAATGGAAGCACTTGTAACAATGGACAGCTTCACATGCAGCACTTGTGGTATGTCACTTATCACAGCCATCAACAAAGGTGCACCAAGAGAAGACACTCCATTTAAAAGTATTATTTGTGGCATGTCCATCATCTTTCGTAGATGGAAGGATGCCAACCACCATTAGAAGATACATAGTGAAACATATGGACATAGAAATGTCACAGGCAAGCTGGTCCATTGAGCCTGTCCCCCTTCTTGTAATAGCTGGAGCATTATGACTAGACACTTCCCCTGCTCCCTCCAACCACGTAATCTCCTGAGGCGGGTGGGAAAACATGGAATAGACTCAGAGCCAATAAGGGAAAAAATATCCTAGGAAGTTCCTCTTGGATGCCCCTCGGGCAAGCTAAGACCAGTCCAGGAGTTCGCACAGACCAAGTCAAACGGAAACAAAGGCCGTGGTGAAGATTCATGATTACCTGCATCGACAACCCAAAGGTTGTGCGTAAAAAAACATGTTAGAGGTATTTATCCAGAGCAAGGCTTTGAGATGTTGAGGTTGCTCAAGGAGATGGTTACCAGCCTATGCCATGCTCCTGAATAACAGGCTGCTGAGAGACTCTTCAGTCAGCATAACCCTCCTCTGTGGTAATCGACATAAAGTCAGAATCATAACAGCATAGAAGGAGGCCATTCAGCCCGTTAATTGAATGCCAGCTCTGAAGAGCAATTCTGGCAGGCTCATTCCCCTGCTCTATCCTCATAGGTTTATTTCCTACAAGAGCTCATCCAGTTTCCTTTTGAAACTATTTATCGTCTCCGCTTCCACCATTATTGTAGACAGCGAGTTCCAGGTAATTACCACTCGCTGCCTAAAAATGTTCTTCCTCACATCTCCCCTGCATCTCTTGCCCAAAACCTTAGATCTGTGTCCCCTAGTCCTTGTGCGATCAGCTATTGGGAACAGCTTTTCTTTGCCCACCTTAGATAAAGCTGTTACAATCTTACACACCTCTAACAAATCTCCCCTCAATCTCCTTTGCTCTGAGGAGAATGAACCCCAGCTTTTCCAACCTAACTCTGTCACTAAAATCCCACATGCCTTGAACCATTCTGGTAAATCTCCTCTGCAACCTCTGAAGGACCCTCACATTTTTCCTCGAGTGTGGAGAAGAGAACTGGATGTAATACTGTAGTTGTGGGCTAACTAGAGCTTTATACAGGTAACCGGTGCTCTCAATATTATGGCACTCACAAGTGTTACAACTGAGGTGGGAGGAGTCCACTGCCTTTTCTAGTTCCACTTCTCCACAGGTCACAACATATATTTAAATGTTTACCTAGTTACCAATACGGTCAATCATATACTCTATTCTTTATCCATAGATAAAGTATACCAACGAGGATTCTTTTAAAAAACAACAAAATTATCAGTTTATCAACAAGACTTATCCAGTAACGAAGCAAAGCATTAACACACAGATTGAAATATGAAAGTTCCCTTTTTACCTTAGCCCCACACAAACAGACTGGTTAACTGAAAAATAAAGAGATTTCCTCTACAGAGCACTTCTAGAAAGAAAAAAAATACTTTGGCCAAATACTTGTTAATTCTTGCTGAAAATGGATGAAATATGTTATGCCCCAAAATGGCATACAGTCTGGCATCCAAGTATACATAGACAGGTCATGGGGATCTTTTCTGGAGCAGTTCTTTTCAGGTGGTATTAAGAATTAATCTGGCAAGCTTTCCAGGAGCTCCTCAGGAGAAATGTGGCATTTTACAGAGACAAGAGGAAGGAAGCAAGCTGGGTGTTTCTCTCTTGGCAGGTTGATCTCCAACTGCTTTCAAAAACAGTCCACACTCCAGATGAGCCAAAACAATATCTCAGAAGCGAAACCAAACAGCAAGTCAACCTCCTGACCCTCATAAATCGTGACATCTCACTTCTCTGTAAACATCTCCCCCAAGTCATCAAGGTTTCTGTTATTCATTGAGCTTAAGGCATTTGACTTCGAGTAAAGGTTGTTTTCAAACAAGACCTCAAGTGTCCTTCCGGTGACCTCCTTTAAAAAACAAAGTCAAACATCTATGGTATTACTTCAGTTTTCCAATGAATCCATTGCCACAATTCCAGCACATGAATTCTCAAAGAAAAATAAGCACCTTCAAAAGACAAGTTCCATCAACAACATGGTACAGGGGTTGTTATTTGCTTCGCAGGGCCAAAGATTGATCCGTTGTTTGTGCATGCCTCGCAGGAAGCAGTCCTTGCAATCCAAACATAAGAGAGCTTCTAGCAACCTGGTCTTCTGTGCTCCTCCTTCACTCCACCATTGGCAGCTGTACCTTCATCCATTGAGGACCCACATCTGCAATTCACTCCTTAAACCCCTCCACCTCTCGCTACTCCTTTAAGACTCTCCTTAAAAACAACCTCTTTGACCAAGTTTTTGCTCACCCCTCCGAGTCGCTCCACCTTTGGCTCAATGTCCATTTTCTTATGGTTATGTTTCTGGTCTTTTGATTATGCACAAAATGGGTTCAGCTCTCATTGGAAGGAATTCAGTGAATCGGCATTCAAAGCGTGAACCAGCAAGCTACTCCAGCGGTCCACTGTTCTCTGGGAGAAGATCCACGTCTTTGTGCCAAACCTAGATCTAGCCTTGTTACAACTTGTACAACTTAAAATTGTAACGCCTGATGTTCCCCTACCAACAAAAGCATTGTCAGAGGCATCAGCATGTAGCTTAGTGATAATCAGCAGGCACCAATGTTAAAATAGGAGATTGTGTTGGGGCCTTTTTATTTGAAATGATTTTATTAAAATAGCAGAAAGAAATTAATGTGCTGTAAGTATGTTAACAATTTCACAGCAGCATTTGAAGATCCTCATAACATCTGAACACATCCCTGATCAGTACTGTTGGTGGAGATAGAAAATGCTATTCATTACCTGCATTTCCTCCCTCCCCTTCATCTTTGAAGCAACTATTTTAAGTGACAAAATAACAATGAATAGGCAGTGATTCCATTCCCAATGATTGGAAGCCAGCGTCAGAGAAACTTCTAAGCCTGTTTGTGAAGAAGACACTAAGACTAGAATGCTTTGGTGGAGATTATTTATTGCTTGCCACAGAGTTTACTTCTCCACTCCGAACAATCTCCAGCCAGCACTGGCTGGCTCTTTATCTATACATTTGAGTACAATTAACTAATCAACATGCAACACCTGTTCACCCGATTACCTTCAACTACTAGGTATTTAAAATGCATTAGAAGAATTTATTAGACACTAGCAGCCAGGGTCCCGTTCCTGTGCATGCTTCTGACATCTTGATCGTAACTGTCCTACCTCTCTCTCCTCCTTTAAGACACTCCTTAAACCACACCCCCCTTCCGCCCCCACCCCCCCCCCCCCCCCATGACCAAACCTTTGGTCACCTGTTTTAATCTTGTTATGTGTCTCAGTGTCAAATTTTGTTTGACACCCCTGAGCAGCACCTTGAGACAGTTTACTATGTTAAAGGCACTATATAAATGCAAGTTGTTGTTGTTCATCGTCAAAATGATTGCACTTAACCAGCAAGATCCCAAATAAAATCTAACTTTGGAAACTAGCACGTGTCATTGTGTTTATGTTTCTTGTGTTATTATTGCCAGCACTTATCACATCATTAAAAACAGCATCACAGGTGAGCAATGCAATTAAAAATGCTAAAAAAAAACACTGGAATTTATTTATAAGTGGATAGCGTTCACAAGTCGTGAAGTTATGTAAAACGTGTATAGGATTCTGGTCAGACCACACCGAGAGTATTATGCTGTTCTGGGCTCCATACCAGAAAAAAGACACTGGGCTGGATTTTAAAGGCCCTCCCACCGTCGGGAATGGTGGGGGGGGGGGGGCGGCAATGAAGATCGGTACGGCAGAGGCTCGCCACTGACCCCAAAGCCGACAGGCCCTGTCCCGATCTCAACAGCAGCAGCGAGGCCTCGTGGCCGCCCCCCACCCCCCCGTCGTTTGGCGACGGAACCTGCATTAAAATATGTTAACGCCTATTTACCACGTAGCCCACAGCGATTTAGACATCACATCGCAATCTTTATTCTTGCGGCTGACAATGCCGCGCCTTCAAATCCCCGTTCGGGGAAATGTGGCGCGACACCTGTGGGGAGGGAGGGGGGAGGAGGTTTTTATCTCTGTGTGGAAGGAGGGGAGCCGGGTTAAAATGACTCGGATTGGTCGGGGCGGGGTGGGGGGGGGGGGGGTGGGGGCGGTGATGGGAAGGGGTAAAGGGCAAAGTTGCCGAGCTTTGGGGAGGGGGGGAAGGTCAAATTTTCAGTATAGGTATTCCGGGGAGAAAAGGGCAGGAATATTGTGATATGGCATTGTGGGGGGAGGGGTGGTGGAGAATACATGGGGAGACTTGTCCATTCATTTTTAAACTTTAAAGTTACTGGCCCGTTAAAAATTCCAAACCTCTTTTCAGGCTGCAAGCCCTTTAAAGATGGCGCCGACCCCTGTGCATTGGTGTCGGACGCCATTGCTGGCGACAGATGGCCCGCCCCCTCCACCCCATCGCGGGGGCCGGGTGCCGCGGCCATGCAAGTAAGCGTTTGAAATCGCGGCGGCTCCATCACGTGGTCTCCGTGCTTGAGGGCCGTATTATTTTTACGCCTGCCGCCTATTTCAGCAGCGGAGTCTTAAAATGCAGCCCATTGAGGCACTGGAGAAAGTGCAAAAAAACAAGGATCAAGTTAGAACTTTTCCCTTGAGAAAAGAGAAGACTTAGAGGTGAGTTGATAGAGGGCTTTAAAATTATGAATGAGT
The DNA here is from genome assembly GCF_036365525.1 of Heterodontus francisci. Classification (NCBI taxonomy): domain Eukaryota; kingdom Metazoa; phylum Chordata; class Chondrichthyes; order Heterodontiformes; family Heterodontidae; genus Heterodontus; species Heterodontus francisci. The sequence continues at coordinate 13,969,746 of NC_090375.1, read as the reverse complement.
TAGACAGGGTAGAGGTGGAGAGAATGTTTGTACTTGTGGGAGAATCGAAAACTATGGCCAATAAATCCAAGATAGTGACTAATAAATCCAATAGGAAAATAAGGAGAAACTTATTTACTCGGAGAGTGGTGAGAATGTGGAACTCGCTACTACAGGAAGTGGATGAGGCAAATATCTTAGCTGCTTTCAAAAGGAAACTAGATGAGTGCACAAGAGTAAGGAAATAGAAAGATAAGTTGAAAGGCGGAGGTGAGGAGAAGGATTGGGAGGAGATTCAAGTGGATACAAACACTAGCACAGGTTAGTTGGGCCGAATGGCCTGTTTCTGCGCTGTACCATCTGTGTAATCCAATGTAAACGTAAAGAGTCAAATCTGTTAATGGGGAAGAATAGGTCATTCATTCCATCGGGTGCATATCTCATTGTCACCTTCACATTATCTACAGGGACATCGTAAATTCGCAACTTAAGACTTGATTTTTCTACAGAGCTCGCAATTGGACAACAATCAGACAGAGAACCAATGTTATGCGATTTCTTCAGAGTCTTGTTGATAAGTGAGCTCAGTGCTTTCATTTGTCTGTCGGAATGAGTGTGAATGACATTGACATGAGCATGGTGAAGGCCAGGCAGGATGGTAATTACAGTAATGTGCATTGTTTCACACATACGCTAAATCTTGCTGTCACCGTCACGCTTGACAAATGTCGGCCTATGTTTAGCGTTCTCGCCCTCTTCACAGCCCAACTGCAATCATTTCCATCTATCAGTGCAACCAGGAGAGTTACTGAGCATCAAATCAAGAAAAAAGGCTCCTTGGCAATGTCATTACAAGATATTTAAATCCATTTTTATATATTTTATGTTCCAGTAGTTGCTGAAAAATGCTAAGAGTGTCAACATGGCACATCACTTGGTCAGGAAATTTGGTAATTATATTGAGAAATGGACAGGGTCCAGAGTTGTTGATGCAGTTCGCAAAGTATTTCCAGAGAGCTACACAAATGGCTGTCAGCTGTTTCCATCGCCCAAGCCATCCCTATAGCATGGAAAGTAGTTAACAATAAGAGCAACTTGCATTTAGATAGCGCCTTTAATGTCCCAAGGCATTTAACCAGGCAGAGATCCTTCCCCGCCCACAATTTTCAACTGCCAGCCTTCCCTTTTCCAGATGAGAAATAAGTCAATTTGAAATGCATCCCATTTCACCCCCGTGAGTTCATTGTGATTGTGTTTTGCCTTCCCACTCTTATGTTCACCACCACCTTCTGAAGGGCGGTTAGAGATGAGAAATAAATGACGGCCTTGCCAGCAATGCAGATATCACATAAATGAATGAAAAAACACTACTGTATAATCACTCTGATACATATATGGCCTACTCCTTAACACAGTTTTCAGAAGTTAAAAGTAAAAGACGGAATCTGTGATTAATTTTACATATATATATATATATATATATATATATATATAATATCTGGATTTTTTGTCCAGTTTTCCACAGAAAGGATTTGAATATAATAATTAATTTTTAACATTCAATTTTTTTTTTAAGAAATGCAGGTGGATTTTCCCAACGCCTTTTATATTGGAAAGTTTGTTGAGCGCTCTCTTACTCTGAAGGGGGAATTAGAAAGAGAGAAATGGAGATACCAGCCAAGAGAGGGAGCATCCTGAAACAGGAAAGATTGTTAAAGAGAAAACTGTGAGTGCTTTCACTGAAGTAAAGAGGTTAGAAATTCTGCAGGATAGTTAGAAGCCATTTTGTTTAAGTTATAGAATCATAGAATGATACAGCACAGAAAGTCATTTAGCTACCTGTATTAGCTCTTGAAAAATCTATCCTGAAAGCCTTGCTTTAATTTTAAGGCTATGTTCCCTTGTCCGAGATTCCCCCACCAGCAGTAAAAGTTGCTCTCTACTTACCCTACCAGTTCCTTCCAGATATTAAAAACCTCAATCAAATCACTCCTGAACCTTCAATATTCCAAACCTAGTTTATGGAATCTGTCCTCATAGTTTAACCCTGGTGGATCTATGCTGCACTCTTCCAAGGTCAATGTATCCTTTCGAAGGTGTGGTGCCCAGATCTGTACACAGTATTCCAGTTGTGGTCCATCCTGGGCTTTGTATAGCTGTAGCAGAGCTTCCTCCATTTTTTTAATTCTTTCATGGGATGTGGGCATCAGCGGCAAGGCCAGCATTTGTTGCCCATCTCTAATTTCCCTTCACAACTGAGTGGCTTGTGAGGCCATTTCAGAGGGCAGTTAAGAGTCAATCACATTGCTGTGGGTCTGGAGTCACATGTAGGCCAGACTGGGTAAAGAAGCTGGGTAAAGAAACAGTGGTTCTCCATGTTGAACACTAATTGGAAAAATCACAAAGGGTAGCAAGGGCACAGACTGCAGTCTGCGTGGGGGAGTTCAATGTCTACTGACCGAGCTGGCCAAGTCCTAAGGCTATAGCTGCTAAACTGTGTCTGCAGCAGGTGGTGAGGAAAAAACATACTTGACCTCGTCCTCACCAATTTACCTGTCGCAGATGCATCTGTCCATGACAGTATTGGTAGGAATGACCACCGCACAGTCCTTGTGGAGATGAAGTCCCATCTTCACATTGAGGATACCATCTGTCGTGTTGTGTGACACTACCTTTGTGCTAAATGGGATAGATTTCAAACATATATAGCAACTCAAAACTGGGAATCCATGAGCCGCTGTGGGCCATCATCAGCAGCAGAATTTATTCAAACACAATCTGTAACCTCATGGTCCGGTATATCCTCCACTCTACCATTACCATCAAGCCGAGGGACCAACCCTGGTTCAATGAAGAGTGCAGGAGGGCATACCAGGAGCAGCACCAAGCATACCTAAAAATGAAGTGTCAGCCTGGTGAAGCTACAACACAGGACTACTTGCATGCCAAACAGCAGTAGCAGCATGCGAGAGGCAGGGCTAAGCGATCCCACAACCAACGGATCAGATTTAAGCTCTGCAGTCCTGCCACATTGTATTGCTGGGTCCCCACCTGCCAAGAGTGAGGCATATTAATTTTGCCATATGGACAGCCTGGGGGAATGTCCAGCAAGGCCATATGGGTAGAACCTAGAAATAAGAACAGGGTGATCACTTTGATGGGATTATACTATAGGCCCCCCAATAGTCAGAGGGAAGTGGATGCTCCTGGATTGAGAAGACCTCTCCTGTGTGCTCCCATCTCTTTCTCACGGAACTGAAAATCCACTGAAGATGTGAACCTCAAGAGAGAAAATTCTTCTACATCGAACAAGGTTTAAGAAGAATACTGGGCCCCAACAAAAAGCAAGATCTACCCACAATCAAGGACTCTACAGCAAGCTCCGAAGAACAGTAACCAAAAACCATCATCAGATATTGCCTCAAACTTTTCCACTTTATTTCTTCTGCTCATTTCTGTCTCTATCTGCATGTGTGTTTAATGCATATGCATGCTAGCCTGGGCACATCGTGTATCTGTAGGCATTAATCGAAGTAGAGTTTAAGTTTAATAAAGTTCAACCTTTCTTCTTTAAACCTAAGAAAATCTGCTTGGCTGGTTTCTTTGCCTTATAATTGGAAAGCAGTGAACAAGGATTCACTAAGGGGGAGCTAAAAACAAGGTGTGTTTAAAAATTAAACCCTGTTACAGTAAGACCAGTTGAAGGCTGAGAGGGAACACTAGACCCCTTCTCACCTGGTCATAACAACATCCAGTCATGTATGGTGGTGGACAATTAAATAACTAACAGGAGGAGGTGGCTCCACAAATATCCCCATCATCAATGATAGGGGAGCCCAACACATCAGTGTAAAAGACAAAGCTGAAGCATTCGCATTTATATTCAGCCAGAAGTGTCGAGTGGATGATCTGTCTAGGCCTCCTCCTGAGATCCCCAGCATCACATTTGCTAGTCATCAGCCAATCCGATTCACTCCATGTGATATCAAGAAACAACTGAAGGCACTGAATACTGCAAAGGCTATGGACCCTGACAACATTCCGGCAACAGTACTGAAGGCTTGTGCTCCAGAACTAGCTGTGCCCCTAGCCAAGCTGTTCCAGTACAGCTACAACACTGGCATCTACCCGGCAATGTTGAAAATTGCCCAGGTATGTCCTGTGCACAAAAAGCAGGACAAATTCGACCCGGTCAATTACCACCCAGCCAATCATCAGCAAAGTGATGGAAGGTGTCGTCGACCGTGCTATCAAGCAGCACTTGCTCAGCAATAACCTGCTCACTGACGCTCAGTTTGGTTTCCGCCAGGGCCACTCAGCTCCTGAACTCATTACAGGCTTTGTGCAAACATGGACATAAGAGTTGAACTCCTGAGATGAGGTGAGAGTGACTGCCCTTGACATCAAGGCAGCATTTGACCGTGTGTGGCATCAAGGAGCCCAAGCAAAACTGGAGTCAATGGGAATCGGGGGAAAACTCTCCAGTCATACCTAGCGCAAAGGAAACTGGTTGTGGTTGTTGGAGGTCAATCATCTCAGCTCCAGGACATCACTGCAGGAATTCGTCAGGGTAGTGACCTAGGCATAACCATCTTCAGCTACATCATCAATGACCTTCCTTCAACCATAAGGTCAGAAGTGGGGATGTTCGTTGCTGATTGCACAATGTTCAAAACCATTCGCGCCCCTCAGCTGCTGAAGCAAACTGTGTTCATATGCAGAAAGACCTGGACAACATTCAGGCTTGGGCTGATAAGTGGCAAATAACATTTGCACCACACAAGTGCCAGGCAATGACCATCTCAAACAAAAGAGAATCTATCCATCTTCCCTTGATGTTCAATGGCATTGCCATTGCTCAGTCCCCCACTATCAACATCCTGGGGGTTACTATTGACCAGAAACTGAACTGGACCAGCCACGTAAATGCTGTGGCTACAAAAGCAGGTCAGAAGCTAGGAATTCTGCAGCCTGTAATTCCCCTCCTGTCTCCCCAAAGCCTGTCCACCATCTACAAGGCACAAGTCAGGAGCGTAATGGAATACTCTCCACTTGCCTGGATGGGTGCACCTCCAACAACACAAAAGAAGTTCAACACCATCCAGAACAAAACAGCCTGCTTGATCGGCACCCCATTCACCACTTTCAACATTCACTCCCTTCACCACCGATACACAGTGGCAGCAGTGCGTACCAGCTAAAAGATGCACTGCAGTAACTCACCAAGCCTCCTTTGACAGCACCTTCCAAACCTGCGACCTCTACCACCTCGAAGGACAAGGCCAGCAGATGCATGGGAACACCACCACCTGCAAGTTCCCATCCAAGTCACACACCATCCTGACTTGGAACTATATCGCCGTTCCTTCACTGTCACTGGGTCAAAATCCTGGAACTCCCTTCCTAATAGCACTGTGGGTATATCTACACCTCAAGGACTGCAGTGGTTCAAGAAGGCAGCTCACCACCACCTTCTCAAGGGCAATAAATACTGGCATAGCTAGCGCCGCCCACATCCCACGAATGAAGATAAAAAAAACCTACTGTTGTCACTAAGTTGCCTTTTACCAAAAAGCCAAAAATTCCCCAAATACACCCCTGACCGCGGCCAACACTTAAATATGTATGTTAGCTGCACATTGGGATTTAAAACTGTTCAAAATATGTCACCCCACCCACCTTCTCAGCATATTGTTAAGTCACTTTTGTCTCCAGATACACATCTAATCACCTCCTTAATCAATTATACTATCGACTTCATTGATCACCCATTGTAATTGGCTATGTCTATTGGCTGTTCGGTGGAAACCTGGCATGGGATTGTCATTCTTATTCCTAGTTTCATCATTTATACCTTATACCCCTTGGCACTTCAATCGTTTTCTATTCTAACATCGCGTCACATTTTTCTCTGTATGAAATACCTGCTTTCCTTCATAGTTCCTGACCAGTGAATGAAATTCTGAGACATCTGATTTTAAATGTCTAATTCCTGAGAATGAATTTATTCATGCTAAAGAATAAAAGCAACCAATCATATCAAATGATGATCTTTTAACAGCTAACAAACTATTTTGAACCACAAAATGATACAGCACAGAAGACCATTCAGCCCATCGTGCCTGTGATGTCTCTTTGAAAGAACTTTACAATTAGTCCGACTCCCCTCCTCTTACCCCACAGACCTGCAAATTTTCTCCTCTTCAAGTATTTGTCCAATTCCCTTTTTGAAAAATGTATCCTCTCCCCTCTGGTTCCTTTGCCAATTACCTTAAATCTGTGCCCTTTGGTTACTGACCCATCTGTCACTGGAAACAGTTTCTCCTTATTTATTCCATCAAAACCCTTCATAATTTTGAACACCTCAATTAAATCTCCCCTTAACCTTTTCTGCTGTAAGGAGAACAATCCCAGTTTCTCCATTTTCTCCACGTAACTGAAGTCCCTCAACCTTGCATGCAAATGGTATGTTTGTCTTTATTGCAAGGGGTTTGGAGTAAGAGAGTCTTGCTGCAATTACATAGGACTTTGGTGGGACCACACCTGGAGTACAATGCACAGTTTTGGTCTCCTTCGAGTTGATGCAACAAAAGTTGACTCGTTTGTTTCCTGGGATGAGAGGGCTGAAGTACAACCTTGACAACCACTGGTCCTGGATCAGCGGGAGATTGAAGTAATGGTCTAATATGCAATGGGTGCTATTCACCCCACAGTACTGCACTGCCAAGCTGTCCTGCTCTTTTGCTCCAAAAATCCAGGTAATTCCAAATTAAGGAAAGAACAAATTTACTGTTGTATAGCACCTTTTCACAACCTCAGGATGTCCCAGGCACTTTACCCGGATGAATTTCTTTCCAACTGTCATCACTAGTGTAATGTAGGGAAACGTGTACAGCAATATTCCACTGACAGCAATGAGGAAATGACCAGATAATCTATTGATGTTGGTTAATGGATAAATATTGACCAGGTCGCTGGGGAGAAGTCTCCTTCGAAAATAGTGCCATGTGATCTTCTAAGTTCACCTGAGCAACAGATGGGGCCTTGGTATAAATGAGGATGAGCAAAGTCTGTGGATCTGAACCACTGCTCCCATTTCTCGGGGAAAAAAGGTGCTGATAATAGAGGGTGGTAGCACCAGAGCCACAGGGAATGAAGAAGATGTGGACTGGTGATCGCTTTCAGGATACACTTGGGATTGGGGAGGTGATCTACATCCCTGAGCTCGCTCTCTGATTTTTCTTCCACGTTCCTGGGATTTCTCTTTGCCAGATTCTACCCCTCCTCCAGACCTATCTTTGCTTCTTGTCTCATTACCACTCCATTTTTCCTTTCACCATCATCCTTTACGACAAACACTCCTGCCCTCCACCCTATCACAGACCTTCCCTTTGGGTTTTTCATACCCTCACCACCTTTTCCACAGCCTCTGTATTGCTTAACACCAATTAAATCCCTAATATCTTCCAGTTCTGACGAAAGGTCGTTGACCTGAAATGTTAACTCTGTTTCTCTGTCTTTCTACAGACACTGGCTGGTTTGCTGAGTGTTTCTTGCATTTTCTGTTTATATTTCATATTTCCAACATCTGCAGCAATTTTCTTTTGTTACTGTAATTTATTTCTTGTTTTATACTTACCATCCTAATGCTGTGTTTGCTTCTGCAATAGCCTGATGGCTGAGGTCTGCATTGGTGGTTTCACATTCACTTGACTTTTCTGTAAACAAATGGCCCCTGTAGTGCAAGACTAGAGAGCGTATCATTTGATCATTACTATGCCTCTCTTATAATTGTTGTTTCTCATAGAATCGGAGAAACCGACTGCACAGAGGAGGCCTTTTGGCCTGTCATGCCTGTGCTAGCTACTGAAAGAGCAGTCGTGCTTAATCCCACATTCCCGCTTTTTGTCTGTAACCCTGTAAGTTCTTCATCCTTAACTACCTGTCCAACTCTCTTTTAGAATTATTTATGGAATCAGTTTCCACCACCTTTTCGGGTCAAGTGTTCCAGATCCCGACAACACTTTGATTGAAAAACATTCTCCTCATCTCCCCTCTAGATCTTTCCCAATTATTTTAAATCTTTGGTTACTGACCCACTCACCAGAGGAAATAGTTTTTCTCACTCTATCAGATCTGCTCATCATCTTGAAAATGTCTATTAGGTCACCTCTTAAACTGTAAAACCACCGCCTAACGGTTAAACTACGAGGAGAAATTAAACAAACTAAGGTTGTAGTCCCTGGAATTTAGTATGTTATGGAATAATTTGATTGAAGCTTTCAAGATATTAAGGCGAACAGATAGGGTAGATAGGTAGAAACTATTTCTGCCAGCTGGGGAGTTTAGGTCTAGAGCGTACAGTCAAAAAGTTAGAGCCAGACCTCTGATGAGTCGGCAAAGCCCCAAAGCCCCAGGCCCCAAAGCCTGTCCACCATCTACAAGGCACAAGTCAGCAGTGTGATGGAATACTCTCCACTTGCCTGGATGGGTGCAGCTCCAACAACACTCAAGAAGCTCGACACCATCCAGGACAAAGCAGCCCGCTTGATTGGCACCCCATCTACAAACATTCACTCCCTCCACCACCGACGCACAGTGGCAGCAGTGTGTACCATCTACAAGATACATTGCAGCAATGCACCAAGGCTCCTTAGACAGAACCTTCCAAACCCGCAACCTCTACCATCTAGAAGAACAAGGGCAGCAGATGCATGGGAACACCACCACCTGCAAGTTCCCCTCCAAGTCAAACACCATCCTGACTTGGAACTATATCGCCGTTCCTTCACTGTCACTGGGTCAAAATCCTGGAACTCCGTTCCTAACAGCACTGTGGGTGTACCTACCCCAAATGGACTGCAGCGGTTCAAGAAGACAGCTCACCACCACCTTCTCAAGGGCAATTAGGGATGGGCAATAAATGCTGGCCTGGCCAGTATCGCCCACATCCCATGAATGAATTTTAAAAAAAGTTCCCCTCCAAGCCACACACCATCCTGACTTGGAACTATATTGCCATTCCTTCACTGTCACTGGGTCAAAAACTCTTCCTAACAGCACAATGGGTGTACCTGCACCACACGGACTGCAACTGTTCAAGAAGGCAGTTCACCATCACCTTCTGAACAGAAGTTAGGATGGGCAATAAATTCTGGCCTTGCCAACAGTGCTCACACTCCATGAAAGAATAATAAAAAAATGTTGGTGGGTAAAAGTAATGGAATAAAGATGGGTAGAATGAGTTAAGATACAGATCAGCCATGATCTAGTTGAATGGCAGAACAGGCACAAGGGGCTGAAGGGCCAACTATTGTTCCGATAATGAACGCTGACAGGGTTCCTCACCGCTACTGATCACTGCAGAGACTTTTTGGCACCTTCGCCATCCCTTCCTTCCCAATAAATCTGCTCGAACAATAAATGTAGACAGTGCTGTTGACTTTGATTAAGTCAAAAGTAGCAACTCATATTGACTAAAACAAAAGAAGACTGCATCACTTGTTTCAAACGCCCACTTAAAGCAAATATTTTGATTCTTGTGACTGGAAAAAGAGGAAAAGCTGAGAGAGAATACATTCTCCTCCTCCCTCGCAATCAGATATTACCAAATCACTTAGGTAACAAGTCTATAGAACATAAAACTCATGTAGCCTCAGAGGTTCATACAGTTACGTCAAATTTTACAGCACAGGAACAGCCCATTCGGCCCAGCTAGTTTGTGAAGATGTTTATGCTTCACATGAACTTCCTCCCACCTTACTTCAGCTCAGCCTATTGATGTATTCTACTATTCCTTTTTCCATTGTGTATCTAATCTCAGAGCTTGCAGAAAGTTACAAAGATAAGAAGAAACAAGACTGTGTATTCATTGAAAGGAGCCATCTGGCAGTCAGCAAGGACTGGTGTGATGGTCGAGCATGACTTGGGGCTGAATTTTACAACCCCCTCCAATGTTGGGGGTTGTGACGGGGTGGGGGAGGGGCCAGAAAATGCCTCCGGCAGAGGTCCACCACGGCCTTGACGCCGGGAAAGCCTGGCCGGATATTCCCAGCGGCAGAGAGGCAGTGTGGCGGCCCCTCCCCCACCACCGCTCGGCAATGGGAGCGAAATCTATATATGCAAATAAATTTAAATACCTGAATTAATGAGCGTCGCGCTCCCACAGTCCGTGCCGGAGCAATATCGGTGCCGGAACTCCCATGCCTTCGGATCCCCGAGCAGGGTTCTAAGCGGAAAACTGGTGGGGGGGTTATGGGGGAGCAGGTAATTTTTCCAGTGTGAGAGGGGAGGAGTGGTGTACAAGACATGTCATTGGTGTAGAGGATGGTGAGAAGGGGTAAAGTTTAAAGTTGATAAACTTTGGGGGATAGGTTGTGAGCACAAGGTAAGGGGCAGGGAGAGGGCAGGTAATTCATTCTATGGCTACGGGGAGAGCCAATTGTGTAACAGCCCCGACAAACAAATTTTTCTGCAGCACCTGTGGAAGAGTCTGTCACTCTAGAATTGGCCTTTATAGCCACTCCAGGCGCTGCTCCACAAACCACTGACCACCTCCAGGCGCTTACGCATTGTCTCTCGAGACAAGGAGGCGAAAGAAGAAGAAGAAGGTATAACTGCAGGTTGTTGCTGGCAATATAAAACTGAACTCTTAGTCTCAAAACATATGCTGCACTATATTACCCAAAAAGTGAAGTGCGTCTGATGAGCAATCCCATATCACCATAGTTACCTTTCTTTTTATTGCATATATCTTCCTGGTTTCTTACAATAACACCATATCAACATATCATCTTGACAACAACATGCTCAGGGCAAGACATTAATGGGAGGTCACAGATAGTACTAACTGGAGAGGGAGAGGGAGTGGATCCAGTAACAAGCTTGTCTTTCAGTAAGGCTCTAGAAATCTTACAGCATAGGTGACATCTGGATATATTCACTTTTACTGAAAAGGAATTCTTAAGAAGGACAATGTCCACATAGTTCACAGATTTCATAACATTTGGCACAATAAAATAAAATGGTATCAAAAATACTTAGAAAAAATTGAGACGTGCCAAACAGCAACTTTTAACGGAAATTAATGAGATTTTAGCACAATTCGGACTAAGGTATTTTTGTCTCACTTAGCACTTAACATCAGAAAGCACTCAAAAGGTAATCCCATGAAAGTTTTGCATATTGTGATCATCACTTATGTTCGAAACAGCAGCAATCCCACCACCTGGGTCGAAAGCGGGAGGCGAACCCGCTTAGGTGGGTGGCAGGACCCGCAGCCACATTTTGCTGGTGGCAGCCAATTAAGTGGTTGCCACCAGGGCTGCCATGCTATTAACTTTCCTGCCACTGGCAAAATGGTATAGAAACATAGAACATAGAAAAATAGGAGCAGGAGTAGGCCATTCAGCCCTTCAAGCCTGCACCGCCATTCAATACGATCATGCCTGATCATCCAAACTCAGTACCCTGTTTCCACATATCTCACCATATCCCTTGATCCCTTTAGCCCTAAGAACTATATCTAACTCTTGAATATATTTAATGATTTGGCCTCAAGTGCTTTCTGTGGTAGAGAATTCCACAGGTTCGCCACTCTCTGGGTGAAGAAATCCCTCCTCATCTCAGTCCTAAATGGCTTACCCCTTATCCTTAGACTCTGACCCCTGGTCCTGGACTCCCCCACCATCGGGAACATCCTTCCTGCATCTAGTCTGTCCAGTCCTGTTAGAATTTTGTCTGGCAGCGGGAGGATGTGGGGATCCCCTCCCGACACATTTCCCCACCATTTTGCCAGCCTTCCTGCTTCTAGGCTATCCCCAAAGGGCCTGAAAATTTTTGGTCAATGTTTCTCTGTTGTAACGAAAACAATTTTTTTTTACCAAGTATTACAATGTATTCGCAGCACAGGAACAGGCCAGTCGGCTCAACTGCTCTATGCTGGTGTTTATTCTCCACACAAGCTTCCTCACACCCCTCTTCATCTCACCCAATCAGTATAACCTTCCATTCCTTTCTTTCAAGAACTTATCCAGCTATCTCTAGTGTCTATACCATCCCCCTCACCCACACCATGTGGTAGCGAGTTCCCCATTCTCACCACTCTCTGGGTAAAGGAGTTTCTCCTGAATTCTCTATTGGATTTATTAGTGACTATCTTATATTGCTGGACCCTAGTTCAGGTCTCGCCCATAAGTGGAAACATCTTCTCCACATCTACCCTGTCAAACTCCTTTCGTAATCTTCTATCAGGCTATATTGCCTTTCCAGAGAAAAGAGCCTTAGCCTGTTCAGTTTTTGTTCTAATCATTCCGTGCATTAATGTCACAACAATTAGTCTTTTCATAGGCTGGACTACATTTAATGTAATATGCTGAAGTAGATGATAGCACTGACAGAATTCCCCACTGTCCTGTCTTCTGGATGCCAAAATCCATGTAGTTTAAACAAATTGTTAATAATCAAACTGACTAATTGGACAGATAAAATCCCAGTCAGTGAAGGAATCCTTACAGAAAAACTGTTGGCTGATTTATAGGCCGTTACACCTCTTTGATGTTTGATGTGAGGAGGATTCCACTTGAATTGTCGATTAAGTTACAAGCAGTCCATCAAGGCAGGCCTGTCCACCTTTTTTGAAAATAAAGCATTCACAAGCCTGAAAAAAAATCCAAAGTTAACACTGCGGCCATCACCTCTGAGAATGTAGGATTGAGGGACACAGACTAAAGAAACTGGGGTTGTTCACCTTAGGGCAGAGAAGGGAAGGTTTCTTGGAGCTGTTCAATATTATTATCCCGCATTCCCAGATGCTGAGAGCTGCAATATTAAACTTGCTTTTTTTTTCAACCATGTGAGTGCTTTATTCTCAAAAGTAAAATTGAGCCTGTAACTTAATAGACAATCTGAGTGGAATTATGACGGGTTTTGCTAGAGTAAATAAGAAGAAATAGTTTCGACTGGCAGGAGGGTCGGTAAGCAGAGGTTTAATTTAAGATAATCGACTATTGACATGCTGTTCTCCCTTCGTCAGATACAGGAGAAATGCCGTGAACAGCAGATGCCCCTCTACATTGCTTTCATTGATCTCACCAAAGCCTTTGACCTCGTCAGCAGACGTGGTCTCTTCAGACTACTAGAAAAGATCGGATGTCCACCAAAGCTACTAAGTATCATCACCTCATTCCATGACAATATGAAAGGCACAATTCAACATGGTGGCTCCTCATCAGAGCCCTTTCCTATCCTGAGTGGTGTGAAACAGGGCTGTGTTCTCGCACCCACACTTTTTGGGATTTTCTTCTCCCTGCTGCTTTCACATGCGTTCAAATCCTCTGAAGAAGGAATTTTCCTCCACACAAGATCAGGGGGCAGGTTGTTCAACCTTGCCCGTCTAAGAGCGAAGTCCAAAGTACGGAAAGTCCTCATCAGAGAACTCCTCTTTGCTGACGATGCTGCTTTAACATCTCACACTGAAGAATGCCTGCAGAGTCTCATCGACAGGTTTGCGTCTGCCTGCAATGAATTTGGCCTAACCATCAGCCTCAAGAAAACGAACATCATGGGGCAGGATGTCAGAAATGCTCCATCCATCAATATTGGCGACCACGCTCTGGAAGTGGTTCAAGAGTTCACCTACCTAGGCTCAACTATCACCAGTAACCTGTCTCTAGATGCAGAAATCAACAAGCGCATGGGTAAGGCTTCCACTGCTATGTTCAGACTGGCCAAGAGAGTGTGGGAAAATGGCGCACTGACACGGAACACAAAAGTCCGAGTGTATCAGGCCTGTGTCCTCAGTACCTTGCTCTACGGCAGCGAGGCCTGGACAACGTATGCCAGCCAAGAGCGACGTCTCAATTCATTCTATCTTCGCTGCCTTCGGAGAATACTTGGCATCAGGTGGCAGGACTATATCTCCAACACAGAAGTCCTTGAAGCGGCCAACATCCCCAGCTTATACACACTACTGAGTCAGCGGCGCTTGAGATGGCTTGGCCATGTGAGCCGCATGGAAGATGGCAGGATCCCCAAAGACACATTGTACAGCGAGCTCGCCACTGGTATCAGACCCACCGGCCGTCCATGTCTCCGTTATAAAGACGTCTGCAAACGCGACATGAAATCGTGTGACATTGATCACAAGTCGTGGGAGTCAGTTGCCAGCATTTGCCAGAGCTGGCGGGCAGCCATAAAGACAGGGCTAAATTGTGGCGAGTCGAAGAGACTTTGTAGTTGGCAGGAAAAAAGACAGAGGCGCAAGGGGAGAGCCAACTGTGCAACAGCCCCAACAAACAAATTTCTCTGCAGCACCTGTGGAAGAGCCTGTTACTCCAGAATTGGCCTTTATAGCCACTCCAGGCGCTGCTTCACAAACCACTGACCACCTCCAGGCGCGTATCCATTGTCTCTCGAGATAAGGAGGCCCAAAAGAATTGGCAAAGGCAGTGGGGTAATGAGGAGAATTTTTTCAGCAGTGATCAAGAATGTGCTGATTGAAAGGGTGGAGGATGCATATTCAATCACTGCATTCAAAGGGTCTGTGGCTCAGGGAACCAATGTAGGTCAACAAACACAGGGCGTGACAGGTGAACAGGACTTGGTGTGTGTTAGGATACGGGCAGCAAAGCCTTGCATGAGTTTACCGAGGCTGTTAAGAAGGAGGCTGGTCAGGAGAGCATTGAAATTGTCGAATCTAAACCCACCATTAATTTTAACACTTTGCTTAGATGTTTTGTTTTTCAGTCTCCAACACCATGGAGGATTAATATTGCAGGAACTCCATATTTGCAGCCCCATTTATTTTTCAATGCTGCTTGTTATGCTGAAGTCTCATAAATGGTTGAACTCTAGTCAGTTTTCCAAAGTGGATTCAGTTCCACATAAATATTACACACTGAAAAGAAAAACAATATTTCAAAATGCAGTAACAACACCTTTTTTTCTCAAATGCCCATTAAAATCAAAAATCTCGCTATTGCTCAAAATGTAATCCACGGGGTAAATAGGAAATGCTGGAAATACTCAGCAGGTCAAGCAGCATCTGTGGAGAGAGAAACAGTTAACGTTTCAGGTCGATTACCTATCATCAGAACTGGGAAACAGGGAAAGGTTAGAGATTTGACAGTTTTTAAGCCAGTACAGACGCAGGGAAAAGTGGGGAGGAGAAAGAAAAAAGGGATAGTTTTTTTATTCTTTCATGGGATGTGGGCGTCGCTCACAAGGCCAGCTCTTGTTGCCCATCCCTAATTGCCCTTGACAACTGAGTGGCTTGCTCGGCCATTTCAGAGGGCAGTTAAGAGTCAACCACATTGCTGTGGGTCTGGATTCACATGTAGGCCAGACCGGGTAAGGACGGCAGATTTCCTTTCCCTAAAGTGCATTAGTGAACCAGATGGGTGGAAGGCAGGAATGATTAAAAAAATGGCAAAAACACCTCAGATTCCTCAAAAGGATTCCATTGTCCATGAACAGTTTGCCCATGAATATGACTCATGTTTCCTTGAGTACAGATTAAGGTGTGATCTAACTGAGATGCTGATAATGATAAAATGTTTCAGCAGGACAGAAGAGAAACTATTTCCTCGGGTTGGGGGGAAATCCAGAACACGGGGGCATAACCTTAAAATTAGAGCTACACCATTTAGGAGTGAAATTAGGAAGCTCGTCTTCACACAAAGGGTAGTGAAAATCTGTAACTCTTTCCTCCAAAAGGCACTGCATGTTGGGTCAATTCAAACTTTCAAGAATGAGATTAATAGCTTTCCGTTGGATAATGGTGTCAAGGGATATGGAATCAAGGAGGGTAGATGGAGTTAAAATACAGATCAGCCCATGATGTGATTTGAATGGAGGGACAGGCTCGAGTACCCACATTTGTTCCTAAGTTTTGAGGATGATTGATGGGAAAATCTCCAAATTGTGTTCCCACCTTAACACAATGTGCAATGAAGTTT